>NC_133419.1:95810000-96167500 GCF_049350105.2 Macaca mulatta
GATCTACCTATTCAAAAATGACAAGGATTAGACAATTTCAAAGAGGAACTGTGTGACATCTCCAGTTTAAGCATATGTAGGCCTTTAAAATGAGAAAAATTTCATGTTTTAAAATAAGCACATTATTGATAGAAAATCCTGATGAACTGCATGCAGAATGAGAGGAAATGAGAGGAAATGATGGACAAAACTTATTTATGAACATCAATGTAAAAATTTTAACTTAAATATTAGCTAAGAGAATCTAAGTATATTAGAAGAATAACATATGATGAGTACATGGGGTTTATTGCAGGAAGGTTAGGATTGCTTAAAATAAGAAAATCTAGGAATATAAATTATCCAGTAAATATATCCAGAAGAAAAGTTATATGATCACATTTATAAATGGTGATAGCCATTTGATAAAATTCAAATCAGTCTTGTTTTACACACACCCACAAGGAAGCAATGGATTCTTTTTTTTTTTTTTTTGAGACGGAGTCTTGCTCTGTAGCCCGGGCTGGAGTGCAGTGGCCGGATCTCAGCTCACTGCAAGCTCCGCCTCCCGGGTTTGCGCCATTCTCCTGCCTCAGCCTCCTGAGTAGCTGGGACTACAGGCGCCCGCCACCTCGCCCGGCTAGTTTTTTGTATTTTTTAGTAGAGACGGGGTTTCACCGTGTTAGCCAGGATGGTCTCGATCTCCTGACCTCGTGATCCGCCCGTCTCGGCCTCCCAAAGTGCTGGGATTACAGGCTTGAGCCACCGCGCCCGGCCGGAAGCAATGGATTCTTTCTTTTTTTTTTTTTTTTTTTTGAGACGGAGTCTCCGTCAGTCGCCCAGGCTGGAGTGCAGTGGCCGGATCTCAGCTCACTGCAAGCTCCGCCTCCCACGTTCACGCCATTCTCCTGCCTCAGCCTCCCGAGTAGCTGGAACTACAGGTGCCCGCCACCTCGCCCGGCTAGTTTATTTTATTTTATTTATTTATTTATTTTTTAGTAGAGACGGGGTTTCACCGTGTTAGCCAGGATGGTCAGGATGGTCTCGATCTCCTGACCTCATGATCCGCCCATCTCGGCCTCCTAAAGTGCTGGGATTACAGGCTTGAGCCACCACGCCCGGCCGCAATGGATTCTTTCTTAAAATAAAATACAAGGCTGGGCATGGTGGCTCATGCCTGTAATCCTAACACTTTGGGAGGCTCAGGCGAGTGGATCACCTGAGGTCAGGAGTTCAAGACGAGCCTGACCAACATGGCAAAACCCCATCTCTACTAAAAATACAAAAATTACCCAGGCATGGTGGCACATGCCTGTAATCCCAGCTACTCGAAAGGCTGAGGCAGAAGAATCGCTTGAACCTGGGAAGAGGAGGTTGCAGTGAACCCAGATCATGCCACTGCACTCCAACCTGGGTGACAGAGCAAGACACCATCTCAAAATAAATAAATACATACATACATACATACATACATAAATACATAAATACATAAATAAATAAAATAAAAATAAATAAACAAAATACAAATATAATCTATCTAATAGTGAGATACTTTAACTCCAAGCCACCATTTTCATTCATGTGAGGTATCTGAGGCACTTCAGCCAATAATTTATGGAATTAGCCCAATTAACCACTGAAAATATTTTTAGAAGTATAATTAATGGAAGGGAAGGGACAAAATTTATTTTGTTGTGGTTACAGTTGATAAGGCTGAATGTGGGGAAAATTCAAGGAGGAGGCTAAACTTCTAAAATGGTTTCTTTATGGCCACCATGCTGGCTTCAACCACGGCTTCAACTTCTAGGAGGTCATGAATTTTGCTACCATTGATAAATCAGTTCAGACAAAGTGACGTCTCAGTGCAGTGGCAGGCAAGCCATTGTGGGCATCCTATAACCCAAGTGCTATGAGATGTAGAAACACAGGCAAGCTGGGGCATTTGCAGACCCCATGGAGTCCAGGGCACATGCCAGCCTGGAGAGGCCCACCTGGTGGAAGATCCAAGTGCCCAAGAGGACTACCCTAGCCTGAGACACCACCCAGATCACCAGGGCCGTGACCCATTTAGCCTATGGCCTCCTGCTGTGATACCCATTGCCTCGCCCTTGTGCCGGGTGTTTCCATGGTCCATATAGCATGCAGTGATACTTCCCAGCCCAGGATTTTAGCCTGGACCCACTGCTCACCCTAGCTCTGTCAACCCTGGTCTGAACCCCTCAACTGACAGATATGGTTGTCATTGCTGTCTGTAACTTGGGTCTAAAAAGTCAATACTCCAGGCTCTGTCCAGGGGGTGCCTCTTGATGGTCACAGTGCACATAGCTTCAGGCCCTACGTATCAGGCCCTGAGCCTCAGCCCCTGCCCACAGATGGAGCATTGATGGACAGGCCTGCACTACTGAGCCCAGGATCCAGCATCCTGCCAAGGATTCCAGGAGCTGCTGAACCCTGCCCCTGAGCCCATGGTCAGCTTTTATATGTCGCTGTTTTGCTCGGTGATGGCTTCTTGATATTGCTCAAATTTACATCTCACAACTTTGGGCAAATTTGCAGACTGTTACAGTTAAAGAGCCTCCTGGTGCTGAGCTAGCCCCTCTGGTGAGGATTCTGGGTGCTGCGGAGTCCAAGGTCGTTACCAAATTCACCATATATTTTTTATCCTCCCAGACCTTTCAATACCTTGACACTTCTACTTCTGCGTCACCAGCTGAGATTTCTTCCATTGGACATGAGTGTCTCTGAGAACGAGGTCTTCCTGGGTTTACTGGGAACTCATCTATCCCGGTGTCCCAATTGCTGGAACAACTATGGAGGCTGCTGCACTTCTGAAGAATTCACAATGTGGTTCCCCTTCAATCTTCTTCCCTTACCTACCCCTGCCCCAACTCTCCCTTTCTAGCAAAACTAGCCTCTTATGACCAATTAGGTCAATAGAGTTAGGAAAAAAGTATTATCTTTCTGAGTCATTGAGGTATTCAAAATGTGATGTCACCAGTATTTGTTCACAAATGAATTAAAAGTCACCAAAACGTAACATCTGACTTTCTTCTAATATTGTAGTTTCAAACAACTTGGAAAGGAGGTTATTCTCCATGCATTTTTCTTCATAATTAGTTGAAAACTTTTAAGGCAAAATGTATTTTATGGGCTGGTTACATTGGGTGGTGATGCTGAGCTCAGCGCATGGTTTTGGGGTTCTGGCTGTCTGGCCAGGTGGGAGCACGGGGTTGCAGTCATGCTTTGAGGCTGGCCTTAGGCCCAGCCTGGTTCTCAGCTAAGTAGCAGGACCCAAATTGCTGGAAAAGATGAGCAGCCCTAGGCTGAAGGGGCCATCTGACTATCTTCTCTCCGAGGCTCCACTGTCTTTTCAAAGTTATTTGTATATTTCACACTGGTAACTCATTCACTCAACCCAATATTGTCCCCAAATAAGTGAACAAGGTTTCAATCAGGAATGTGTGCTGTATAGAAACTAAGGAAGGATTGGACAACAAAGCAGAATGAGCTGGGACTGGCTGAGTGGCCGGTCTCAGAAGGATTCACTGAGCAGGAGACTTTGGGGACCCAATTATAAAACGGGGAGGTCTGGAGAAGAATTCCCTGCTTGCAGGGACCAGCAAGTACAACAGACCTAACATAGAACTTGGTGAGTTTGTGTTTCCAGGAATACAAAAGAAGCTTATTTGTGTTTGGGACATAGAGAGGAAGGGAGAGAGGCAGGGGGCAGAGCATGGAGGGCCTTGTGTCTCATGTCAGGTGCATTATGTGGTGTTCCTTCAACTTGAAATGAGAAGGCATTAAAACAGCAGTGGAAAAGATGTGAACGACACATTTAAGTAATCAGCTTAGTTGTTCTGTGGAGAATGTGTGAGTAGGAGAAGCAATTAGACTATTTATAATACAAGTGAGAGTGACAGTTGCTTACACTTAATTGTTAGTATTGCAAATGCACAGAAATGGAAAAATTCAGAATATATTTTTAACATTGAAAATGACAGTTTGGATGAAGAAGAAAACATTCAGAGAAGCAAACCACTGCCCACCTTAGTACCACCCTTCCTTAACTTCCCCACTCCCATCCAGAATTTCAGGAAGGCTGTACATTTTGAAGCATGAGTAATCAAAACTTGGTGCTTATCTAAAGTTCTCAATAAACAGCAGAAAAACTCTTATCATCCTGTCTCTCCCATTCATTCAGGCAACTTTGTCTTTCTTAACATAACAAGAAGTTTATTCTTTGGAAAATTCAAGCTGAGGGACAACATAGGGTCTCCAGGCATACAGGAGGATGGACTGAGATGCCTGGCTGAAAAGGGGTTTAAGCTAATAGTGACATGGTGGAACCAAAGATGAAAGCACACTGCATTCACTAGAAGGGAGTAGCCCAAGAGAACTGCTGGACCCTCAGTACATCTTGCATGAGCAAGGAAGAAACTTTTATGTGATAGGTAAAAGCCTCATTGGCCCTGGAATTCAGCAAGCAGACAGCCTTCAGTTGCAGAGAGCTGCCTCACCCAAGGCCATGCCTCTTCCCATATCCCATGATTGCTCACTACTGGAGCATAAAGCTTGGCCATTTCTGCTCAACTTAGGACATCACTAAAGGGCCATTTGAGCTCCAGATCTCCCTGCAGGATCCACTGAAAGTATCTTCGGGCTAATCCACAGCTCCAATTTTCCCTATGCTCAAACATGCTTCCTTCCTCTCCTTTTCTCAGATATGGAACCCAAGCACACTCATTAAGAAAGATCTTGATACGGAAGTCTCAGAGTCTGTTCCATAACAAACCTGACCTGCAACTTTATTTCAGGTTTCATTGTGTTTTGAAAACATAATTTCCTTGAGAAAATAAACACTGTTTTCCCCTGCTGAAATTATAGTTTTTCTTTGGTTATTTAGAGATGTGAGGAGATAGAAATGGCCACATGAGAATTTCAGCTTTTATTTTATGGAATTATTGTTGTGACCCCTGGTGAAAACATGTCCCTTTGAATACCAGAAGTCACAAGGGCAAGAAGCAAACATGTTGACATTAGCATGATGGACCATTCTGTTTTACTGCTGGACTTCTTAGGATGATGTACTCTGGTTCTAGTGAACTGTACCATGTTCAGAGCAAATTACCCTCACATACATTGCTTGTGGGAATGTAACATTATATAGCTCCTTTGAAAAGCTGTTTGTCAATGTTCTGTAAACTTGAGCTCTCATCTATCCATAGCTATTTTTCTTCCTAGGTATTTACCCAATCAATAAAAAATCAGGAACTGTAAATAATCCACATGTCTGAACAGATGAGTGGAAAAACTATAGCTTATTAAAATAATATTCAGTTATAAAAAGGAATGAACCGGAAAAGGAATGATTCATTTTATATTCACTCCAAAAAAAAAAAAAAGGCCAAACTAAGCTGTGGTCATAGAACTTAGATCATGGTTGCCTCTAGTATGAGTAAGAATTGACTGGAAAGTTCCAGGCATGAGAGAATGTCAGGGCATATGGGAATGTTCTGCATCTCATTTAGAGTGATGATTACATGGGTGTATGTAATTGTTTAAACTGGAGGAATTGGCAGAGCAAGATGGTATAATATAAGGTTCTACATCAGATTTAGTCTGCCTTATTACCAAATAGATATTAACAGGACATTTCAACCAACAGCTGTAAAATGCACATTCTTTTCCTCAGCATATGGATCATTCTCAAGACCAGACCATATATTAGGTCAGAAAATTCATCCGAAAACATACAAAAAATTCAAATAATACCAACCATCTTCTCTGGCCACAGTGGAACAAAACTAGAAATCAATAACCAGAGGAATTTTGGAAATTATACAAACACATGGAAATGAACCAATATGCTCCTTAATGTCCAGTGGGTTAGTGAAGAAATTAAGAAGAAAACTGAAGAATTTCCTGAAATAAATCATAATGGAAACACCATATACTAAAACCTATAGGATACAGTAAAAGCAGTACTAAGATGGAATTTTAGAGCTATAAGTGCCTACATAAAAAACAGAAAAAACTTCAAATAAACAACCTAATGATGCATTTTATAGAAGTAAAAAGGCAAGAACAAATATAATCCAAAATTAGTAGAAGAATAGAAATAATAAAGATCACAGCAGACATTAATGAAATTGAAATGAGTAAAACAATGCAAAAGATCAATGAAACAAAAAGTTGTGGTATCAAAAGTTAAATGAAATGGACAAACCTTTAGTCAGACTAAGAAAAAAAAAGACAGAAGATCCAAATTAAGAAAATCAGAAAAGGGAGACATTGCAACAGATACTGCAGAAACTCAAAGTATCATTAGTAATTACTATGAGCAACTATGTGGCAATAAATTGGAAAAGCTAGAAGGAATGCATAGGTCACTAGACACATACAGACTACCAAGATTGAACCAGGAGGAAATCCAAAATCTGAGTAGACCAATAACAAATAATGAGATCGAAGCTGTAATAAAAGATCTCCCAGTAAAGTAAGGGTGAGGACTCGATGGCTTCACTGCTGAATTCCACCAAACATTTGAAGAAGTCATACTAATCCTACTAAAGCTATTCTGAAAAGTACAGGAAGAGGAATTATTTCCAAACTCATTCTATGAGGACAGTATTAACTTGATACCAAAACCAGACAAAGACACATCTAAAAAGAAAACTGCAGCCTAATATCTCTGATGAATATTCATGCAAAAATCCTTAACAAAGTAGTAGGAAACAGAATTCAAGAATCCATTAGAAAGATCATTAATCATGACCAAGTAGGATTTATCCCTGGGATGCAAGGATGGTTCAACATATGTAAATCAATCAATGTGATACATCATATCAATAGAATGAAGAATAAAAACCTTTTGATCATCTCAACTAATGATGAAAAAGCATTTAATACAATTCAACATCCTTTCATGATAAAAACTATTTAAAACCTGGGTATAGAAAGAGCATACCTCAACATAGTGAAGGCCATAGATGACAGACCCTAAGCTAGTGTCATACTGAATGGAAAGAACTGAAAGGCTTTCCTGTAAGATCTGAAACATGACAAGGATGCCACTTTCACTACTCTTATGCAACATAGTAGTGGAAGTCCTAGCTAGAGCAATCACCCAAGAGAAATAAAGGGCATCCAAACTGGAAAGAAGTCAAATTATCCTGGTTTGCAGATGACATAATCTTACACTTGGATAAAACTAAAGACTCCACCAAAAGACTATTGGAACTGATAAACAAATTAAGTAATGTTGCAGGATACAATACTCACATACAAAAATAAGTAGTAGCATTTTTATATGCCAACAGTGAACAATCTAAAAAAGAAATCACAAAAGTAATCCCACTCACAATAGCCACAGATAAAATTAAATACCTAGGAATTAACCAAAGAAGTGAAAGATCTCCATAATAAAAACCAGAAAATACCGGTGAAAGAAACTGAAGAGGACACACACACGCAAAACTGCAAAGATATTCCAAGTTCACGGATTGGAAGAAATCATTTTTGTTCAAATGTCTATATTATCCAATGAAATCTATAGATTCAATGTAATTCCTATCAAAATACCAGTGACATTCTTCACAGAAATAGAAAAAAACAATACTTAAATTTATATGGAATCACAAGAGACCCAGCTAAAGCTGTCTTAAGCAAAACAGCAATACTGGAGGAATCACATTACCTGACTTCAAATTATACAACAGAGCTATTGTAACCAAAAGAGCAGGTACTAACATAAAAACAGATATATAGACCAATGGAGCAGACCAGAGAACCCAAAAACAAATCCACACACCTACAGTGAACTCATTTTCAACAGAGGTGCCAAGAACACCTCTGTCTTTGGGAAAAGACAGTCTCTTCAATAAATGGTGCTGGGAAAACTGGATATCCATATACAGAAGAATAAAACTCTACTATTCTCTCACCATATGAAAAAATCAAAATGGTTTAAAGACATAAATCTGAGACCTCAAACTATGAAAGCACTACAGGAAAACACTGAGGGAAACTCTCTAGGATATGGGTCTAGGCAAACATTTCTAGAGCAACACCCCACAACCACAGGCAACTGAAGTAAAAAAACAGACAGAATCACATCACATTAAAAAGCTTCTGTACAGCAAAGGGAACAATCAACAAAGTGAAGAGACAACCTACAAAATGGGAGAGAAGAGTTGCAAACTACCCTTCTGACAAGAGATTAATAACCAAAATATATAAGGAGCTCAAATAATAATATAGAAATGAATCTCATAATCTGATCCAAAATGGGCAAAAGATTTGAACAGACATTTCTCAGAGGAAGACATACAAATGGCAAACAGGCATATGAAGATGCTCAAGATCATCAGAGACAGTCAAATCAAACCTAAATGAGATATTATCTCAGCCCAATTAAAATGGCTTATATTCAAAAGCCAGGTAACAAATGCTGGTGAAGATGTGGAGAAAGGGTGATCTGCCTGCCTTGGCCTCCCAAAGTACTAGGATTACAGGCATGAGCCGCCACACCCAGCCAACATTGAGTTTTTAAATAGGCATCAAGGGGAGGAGGATAATTTGATAAAACCACACGTGACATATTATCTTGGCTGTGCAGAATTCTCAATCTAAACTTGAAGAATATGCACTGAACCCATGATTCAGAGATTTCCAGAATTCCTTTATTTCTCTGCACTTCCATATCTGCAATCCAACCTCATCACTGAATTTTAGGAATTGCCAATTCTTACCTGGAAGATAAGAGTGAGCAAGTCTCACTGGGGTGGGTGAAAGCAGGCATCCCGATGCAAACTTGAAGGAGCTGTCCCAAGGAACTACACTTCTCCAACAGGTTTTCAACAAAACCTCTGAAGACTGATAGTTTGGCTCATAGTCTAATTCAGAATGTGAGAACTGAATTTCTGCTTGCTATTCTTCAGCAACATGACAATCTCTTCCCAGGCAGATAGATACCCTCCTGAGATACTTAAAATTAAAAAAAAAAAAAAAAGAAAGAAAGAAATCTTGGGTTGTGAAAGGCAAGAAACATAAGCACACAAATAATTTGCATAAAATAGTGCTCCCACTGCACTCCTTTTTCTACTCAGCTACTTTCATCAATATTTTGCATATTCTTGCTAAATCAGGACAAGCAATGGTCTGGCTAAGCTTCTTTCTAAATTAGTCTTTGGAATGTTCAGGAAGTTGCGTGTGGTGGTGGGAGGCTTCCTCAATTGTAATTTGAATTCTATGTTACTTCACTTGACACAGTCAATTTGGACCACTCTTCTATGTAAAAAGTGCCAATATCCAGCTGTTTGCCCACATCCAGTGAAAGCTTTTGGTACACTGTACTCTCTTTTGGAAAGTCAAGGAGCATTGATAATGAAAATTCTCCAAAGTCAAGTGTAGAGCTATCTTTGTGGTCTCCCATGACCTCTGTTGCTAGTCTTCTCTTCAATTCAAGAAATAACAATCATGGGTTCAGTGCATATTCTTCAAGTTTAGATTGAGAATTCTACACAACCAAGATAATATGTCAGGTGTGGTTTTATCAAATTATCCTCCTCCCCTTGACACCTATTTAAAAACTCAATGTTGGCCAAGTGTGGCGGCTCATGCCTGTAATCCCAGCACTTTGGGAGGCCAAGGCGGGCGGATCACCTGAGGCCAGAAGTTCAATACCAGCCTGGCCAACACGGTGAAATTTCCAGTCTCAACTAAAAATACAAAAATTAGCCAGGTGTGGTGGTGGATGCCTGTAATTCCAGCTACTCGGGAGGCTGAAGCAGGAGAATCACTTGAACCCAAAAAGCGGAGGTTGCAGTAAGCCGAGATGGTGCCACTGCACTCCAGCCTGGGTGACAGAGCAAGACTCTGTCTCAATAAATAAATGAATAAATAAATAAATAAATAAATAAACTAAATGTTATGAGATCTACACACATTGTTATGTATATAGATCCTAGTGGCTACAACAGTCAACAGATCTGTGTAATTTTTCATTTCATTCATTCCCCTGCTGATGGACAAGTAGATTATTTCCACATCTTTGTTACCTCAAACAACACTTTATTGAACAGCTGTGTAGACAGAACTAGAGTTCCTTGGTTATATCTATATTCATTTTCATTTTTTCTAGGAACAGTTAGATTGCCCTACAATTTCTATCTTCATTAGCTGTGTGACAGTTCTGGTTTCCCCATATTTGGTGCATGTTTATACTGAGACATTTTCACTTTGCCTAAATTTATAAAAAATGTCTTATTGTATTTTCTCTGTTACTAATGATCTTGCATGTCTCCTCATATTTATTAGCCACTTGGATATCCTTTTTTTGAGTTGCCTATTCTAAGGTTTGGCCCACTTCTTTTGGGTTGACTAATTTTTGTATTGATCTGTACAAGTTTCCAGGATACTTATTCTTTATCTCTTTAAGTATGATTAAACTATTCTATGGTGTATCTTGTCTCTTAATTGTTTATGTCATTATTACATTGAAATCAGTTAAATATATCAGACATTTCCATCATTGTTTGTGCTTTGGTTCTTCTTTAAGACATTTTTTCCTACCTTAAACTCATAAAGGCATTCTTTAATACATTCTCAAATAGTCTTAAAGTTCTCTTTTGTACACTCCGTCTTTAATTCATTGTTTACTTACACACATAAGTGGTGTGAGGTAGCGCTCTATTTTTACTTTTTTCTTCCAAGGGTTTCACTGTCAAAATCCCTTATTGAATAGTTAATTCCTTTTCATGGGATTGGTATGCCACGTTCATTATGTACAGATTCCCACATATACAGTTGAGCCTCAAACAACATAAGTTTGAACTACATGGGTCCACTTATATATGGATTTTGTCCCATAACTATATTGCTAAATTTTCTAAAGACTTAGAACCATTCGAAAAAACTCCCAGATGAATTTTTTGGCTTAGAAATATAGAAAAATTAAGAAAAATGAGGATATGTTATGAATGCATACGATAAATGTAGATACTAGTGTATTTTATCATTTACTACCATAAAATATACACAGCTCTGTTGTAAAAACTTAATCAGCACTTACACACACAGAGAACATACATGGTGCCATTCACAGTTGAGATAAATATTAAAAAAAGATTCGGTATTAAATCATAACTACATAAATTAATGTTAGTACACACTGCACTATCTTAAGAATTTTGTAGCCACCTCATGCTGCTACTGCAGTGAGTTCAACTGTTGCCAGTGTCCACTTAAAACTCTGGGGGACACTAATCTCCACATAAGCAAGTTTTCTCTTCAGTATGTTGTGTATTGTAGTAAATAGTGAACTCTCCAGGTTCTTGAGTATTTTTCATCGTGTTTAGTGCAATATCATAAAGCTTAAATAACACCTTAGGATGCATAGGAAATGCCACTACTGGTGCTAGAAGTGTCCCCAAGAAGCAGAGAAATTGTCATGGCAGGATGAGAAAAACCTGAGTTGCGTGATGCATGTTGTAGATGGAGATCTATAGCATGCTTGCCTGCTATTTCAGACAGACTATTTATCTAGTGAATGCAGGAAGTAAACTTAAGGAATCCACAAGTACAGGACAGTACTGTAAATGCATTTTCTCTTTCTTATGATGTTCTAAAAACATTCTGTTTCCTCTGGCTTACTTTATTATAAGAATATGGTTATATGATACATGTAACATGTGAAATCTATGTTAATCAACTAGTTATGTTATTGGTAAGTCTCCCAGTCAACAGTGGGCTATTAGTTAAGTTTTGTGTGGATTCAAAAGTTATATGAGGAGCTTCATCTGCAAAAGGGTTCAGCACCCCAACCACCTTTTTGTTCAAGGGTCAACTGTACCTGTATCTGTGTCTGGTCTCTGTATTCTGTACTTAGATGTATTGTTCATTTCAGCTCAAACATCATGGTTTGACGGGGGAGAAATCATTTTTCTTTTTATTTTTTTAAGAAATCACTTTGGAGATTCTTGCTTGAATATCTGACTCCAACACTCGCTGACTATCACCTTGATCACATGACTTAATGTCCTCATGACTCAGTTTTGTCATCTGAAAAGTAGAGTGAAGATTTCTCTTACTGGATATTGTGAAGATTAAATGAGTTATTCTAAACAGAATAAATTGAGTAGTGTTTGTCATTTGATAGTCACCATGTATGTCAGCTATCTTGAATAATAGAATAATATTCTTACTGTTAGAAATAAAGAGGGATTTCTGTTCATCAAAAAATATGAAGAAAGAAGGAAGCAAGAAACTAAGGATTGTGAGGAGATATTATATTATTCATATGCAATAAACAGCTAATATGCATCATATATAAGTATACAGACAGCAAACCCAGTAGAGGAATGGATGAAAGACATAATAGGCACCTCATGAATGAGAAAATTTGAATGGCCAATAAACAAATAAAAAAATTGTCCACTCTCATTTGTAATCAGGGAAATGATTTTTTTTTTTTTTTTTTAAGTTTTAAGTGACAAGGTCTCGCTGTGTCACCCAGGCTGTGGTGTGGGGACCAAATCATAGGAAATGCAAATCTTAATGAAACACCACAACTCCCTCACCTAATTGGCTAAAACTAAAAAGTCTGATATTCACCAAAGATTTGCAAAAATGAAGAGCATTAAGCACTCTCATTTACAGCTGTCCTGTGTGTAAATCGGTAAAAACTGCTGAAAAACAATCAGGCATGATAACGTTTGAATTTACATACAGTTGTCCCTTGATATCCTGGGGGTAGAGGAGGTTTGTTTCTTAGAAACCCCTGAGGATTCTGAGGATTTTCAAATCCTGTATATAAAATGGCTTGGTATGTGCATTTAACCTGTATATATCTTACCATATACTTTAAATCATCTCTAGATTACATACTATACAATGTAAATAGTTGTTTGCTGTATTGTTTTTTGTTATTTTTGTTGTTTTTTTTTTTTTTCCTTTTCTTCTATTTCTGACCTACAGTTGGTTGAATTCACGGATGCTGAACCCAGAGGTTACAGAAGGCTACCTGTATTCTATGACAAGGGATCCATTCATAGATAAGAGGACACATGAGTTCCAGTATACATGTCCAAGCGTGTTCTGAGCAACACTGTAAGAGGCCAAAAGTTGAAACAACCCAAATGTCCATCAACAGCACAAACATTTATACCATTGATACCTTACAGCAGGCAACAGGACTAAGTACAGCTACATGGAACAACATAGATGAGGGAAATTTAAAAAACCCATTAAGTTGCATAAAGCACAATTCTATTTATATAAGGTTATATAACATTTTCAAAATGAGCAACATTTTAGTAAATTTACTTAGAATTCTTCTGCAGAAGGGTTTTGTCTCTTCTTTTCAATTTGTTAAATTTAGTCATTTGTTTATAACAGCATGAACTCACAAGTATTTATTTTATACTTTGGATTATAATTCAATTGTACTTTAGTCATTTTGTTGTTCAAGATTTGGCCAATGGGAGCTGTTTTCATTGGTTCTTGTGTTCTTCTAATATAACCCCATCGGTGCTCTGATATAACCCTATCATTGCTTTTGTTTGTTTTGTACTTACCATATCTTTAATTTCCAGCACTCCAAGATGCTCTAGGCTCTTTGTGTATATTTCCTGTACAGGTCTAGAAACTTTATTTCTTTATCAGTATTGCCACTCCTTTACTTTCTTTAACAGTATCAGATTGCAGTTTTATTGAACATCTTAGTCTAGATTTCCTTTTGTTTGTTTACAATTCTATCATTGTATTAACATTTTACCTTTTTTGTTTTTTGCTTTTTTTTTGTTTTACTAATTGCTGGATTTCAACATAAAAACAATAGATTTTTAGAAAATGTGGATATTAATTTTCAAATAAATATGGTCAGATTCAGTTTTTAAATTTTTGACCTTCAATTTTATTTCAGTGAGGTCAAGATTATGCTCAATTTATTAACTTATGGAATTTTAATTGATATTTATTTGTAGGCCTGCACTGGGAAATTTTTGCAATTGTGTTCCACATATTGAAAAGCATTTTCCATTTAGTTATTGGTTATTGCAGATTATAATGATCACAGTTGTTAAGTTTGTTTTGAAAATTATTCGCCTTCGTCCGCTTCCACGACCAGCGCTAAGCCCAAGACGCCAAGACCGCCAGGGATGGGGAGGTGCTGGACCGACGGGAGCTGCGGGTGTAGGTGGTGAGCTATGGCCTCTGGGACCTGCCCCGCAGCCGCCAGGGAGCGCCACGCAGCAGGTCCGGGGCGGCGTCTATGGACGGCAGAGCTGCAGTCCCAGGCGGCTACACCGCAGCCGATCCTGGGGTCCCAGCTGCTCCAGGTCCGGCAGCTGGTCTCAGTACAGGGGATCTCCCTACAGACGCCCTCCCTACGGACGATCTCGCTATAGCCGATCTCCCTACAGGTAATCTCGCTACAGCTGATCTCGCTATATCCGATCTTCTTACAGCCCATTTCCCTACAGCTTGTCTCCATGCAACAGGTCTCCCTACGGCCAGCTTCACTCCAAGTCTGGGTCCCCTACTTGCTCTCGCTCTCCATCGACCTCCAAATCGAGATCTCGCGAAGATCCAAGTTCTCCAATGTCTCCAGATCTCGCTCACGGTCCATGTCCCCGCCCACGTCCAAGACTCCTCCCCCAGTATCCAAGAGGGAATCCAAGTACGGGTCGCGATCCAAGAGTCCTCCCAAGTCTCCTGAAGGGCAAGGACTAGTGTCCTCCTAGAAAAATGATCATCAGCTAACACGTGATGGAGGACTTGGGGAAAGGACCACATACTCAGTCCATAGAAGCAGAGTCCCTGGAAGTAGCACTGCCTATGGAAAAGGTTGTGTCACACTTGTCTACCTTTTTATCAGTTTGAAGCTTTGCATCAGGTGGCAAAATTCATTTTGTGTGCTATTTTGTTGTTATTCACATTTTCTTGTAATTTAATGAGGTGAAAGACTTTAGATTGGATTTGGATATTTGAGAGAAAATTTTATATGTGTTTTTGTTGTTTTTGAGATGAAGTCTCGCTCTGTTGCCCAGGTTGGACTGCAATGGCGCCATCTCCACTTCCTGCAACTTCCGCCTCCTGGGTCCAAGCTATTCTCCTGCCTTAGCCCGCAAAGTAGCTGGGATTACCGGCGTCCGCCACCACGCCGGGCTAATTTTTGAATTTTTAGTACAGACGGAGTTTTGCCATGTTGGCCAGGCTGGTCTTGAACTCCTGGGCTTAAGTGATCTGCTCCCCGCGGCCTTCCAAAGTGCTGCAATTGCAGGCGTGAACTCCTGCGCCGGCCTATATTTGATTCAATAGTGCTGCCATTTTTTATTTGAAATGAACAGGTTGGTAACCTAATTTGTGGCCACCTGACTCTTAAGAAATGTGTGCAGCCACTAAAAACAGCCCAACGCTGTCACGACATTGCCTCGACATTGCCTTCATTACTTAAAGTTAGAAACTTACAAAAGGCGGTATAAATGTATATGTGTAATGTTATTACCTTTAAATCTAACTGGTAATATGATCCAAATATGTGTAAAGATTTTTCAGGTGAAAAGACTGGGTTTTTGGCAAACACAGTTCTAATTTCTTCTGTTTTTGTGCACTAGGCCCTGCTGCATAGCAGCTGAGTGATGCTGGTTAGCTGTTAAGGTGGGCTGTTGTAATGCAGAGCGCTGAGCTGTTTGCTCTTCTGATTGCTGTTGGGGAAAGACCCCCAGTCCTGAAGAACAAATGGCTGTCCAGTTAAATGCCTGACAACCTTGCAGGTAAACAATGGAGCATGCGGTGAGCACATCTAGCTGATGATAATCACACATTTTCTCCCTCCCTGTTCTAATAAATGGCAAATCTAATCAATATATAAGAACTTAAAATGTGGAGAATGTTATGGAAGAAATGGTTTTAACTTTGTAAGAACTTACGGTGCATCTTTTTGAGTATGAATTTTTTTTTACTGTAACCATGTTTTTATCATTGAATTAAAATGTTTTCTTGGTGTTACCTTTTCCCAAAATAAAATTAGAAACCTTTTTTGAAAAGTAGATTTTATTGTGCTGTTGGACTACTTTCTGATATTTATACTTTTGAGAAAATTATTATACCAAGTTTTTCATAAGATTCAATTACAATTTTTAAAAAACCTGTCCAAGGTTTTTAGCTGCGTGCTTTATTATTTTATCACAATGTAGTTTATTTGCACTTTCTCTCTTTTGTGTTTCCATCTGTGATTTTTAACTTCTAGAGCTCTTTTCAAAGAATCAGATTTTTTATTTTTGTTATTACGCCTCTGGATGTTTTATTTTGTAATTGTTTCTGCTTATATCTATATTTTCTTTCCTTTTTAATTTGTACAGTTTATTGATTTGAGTGCTAAATTCATTCATTTTTTCAACTTGCTGATTTTGTCTTTCAGTTCAGTTAGATACTCCTCTTTCTCTATGTTATGATTTGACCTTAAATCCTGATATTAACGCACCATAGCAATTTGCCATAATCAGTCCATCTTAGATGGTAAAACTAATGGTCTTTGTGCAGTTGAAGCTGTGGTTGAAGCCTGCATGGCATAATGAAGTTACTAAGGTGGCTTAAAGCTACCTCAGTATTTTGTTTAATCACACATTTATTTTCCAATATTTTGAAGTATTTTGGACTCTACCACACCCAAAGTTTGAAGATTTGGGAAGAAAATACTGGAAGACCCTCAGCTCCCTATTTGAAAAAAACAGTGAACAATGGAATCCTGGACACACAGGAAGAATTTAGGACTTTCTGGAGCACGAATGTAAGGCTATCATCAAAGAAACTGTCAACACACCCTACTTGTACTTTGGCATGTGGCAGACCACCTTTCTTAGCTCACAGAAGACGTGGACCTTTATAACATCAACTACCATCACTTTAGGGAGACCCTATCTTGGTACACAGTGCCCCAAGACCAGGGCCAGCGCCTGGAATGCCTGGCCATGGAGCTTTTCCCAGGCAGTTCCCAGGGAATTGAGGCCTTCCTGTGGCACAAGGTGGCCCTCAACTCATACAGTTCTCAAGAAGAATGGGGTTCCCTTCAGTAGCATGACTCAGGACGCTGGAGAGTTCATTTTGACATTTCCCTATGGCTAGCACACAGCCCTCAACCACAGCTTCAATTGCACAGAGACCATCAATTTCACCACCCAGGATGGATAGATTATGGCAACATGGCCTCTCAGTGTAGCTGTGAGAAGGACAGGGTGACCTTTTCCCTGGACACCTTCATGTACATCATGCATCCTGATCACTATGAGCTATGGAAAAGTTAGCAAGATGGAGCCATTGTGGATCAAAGGGAGCCCAGGGTGCTGGCCAGCCAGGAGCTCATTACCTGGTAGGAGGACACTGCACCTAGCCCGAGGCTCCTCTTTCTCACCCTGGACCTGACCTCTTCTAGGCCTGTGGTCATGTGTGGCGGAATCCACCACTGAGCCCATATGTACCAGTTGCAGTTCCCCTGATGCCCCTTGGCAGCCCAGGAAACTGATGCCCATACAAAGGTCATTGACCCCAGAGGCTCCCAAGAACACACCATGGCCCACCATCTATCTCGGGTCTGTTTGCACCAGTTCTCTGTCTGTCAACTGGCAGATGTGGTCATGGTGGTCCTTTTCAGGAACTGGGAGCTCAGGAGGGGATCTTTCAGTCTCCCACCAAGTAGCACAGCACATAGAGCTCTCGATCCCTGGGGTTAGCCCCTAGTTGGAATGGAGCTTTGATATACAAGCCTGTATCTCAGGCCTGCATCTGGGTATCCCATCAAGGCTTCCAGGTGCTGCAGTGCCCTCATCTTCAACCTTTGGAGGGACCCGGGATTGGATGCTTTGATTGTCTGGACTGGCCTGGCCTGTGTTTGATATACCCAGATAGCATGACACTAAATCACCCTGATTGTGTTCTACTGATTCTTCTCAACGTCATTGTGCCGCTCAGCATATTCTCCTGAGATGCTGCTGGGGACTGCATAGCCTCTTGAACCTGGCTGAGGTTGTAGCAACGGACCACTCTTAAACTTCCAGGGTCTTGGCCCCAATTGAGGTTGTCAGAATATACTGGGACCCTGACTCATCTCCTGGGGCTAAAACCAGGCAGAGCTACACCTTTGAATTTGGAGCTATGTGCCTCTGATACATGATCTTAATCCTTTGAACCCATGGCTACTGAATGTATTGCCAAATGTGGCTGTCCCTCTGACCATAACCTAACCCTAGAAGCCAAAGAAGGCCCCACCCAAGCACAATTCGAGCCTAGGCCTGTCTCAGTCCTTTTTACCTTGAAGAACTGATACATATCCAAGGCTGCCAGAGGCTGTCTCCTGTTTATTAAATTTGTTGTTCCTAGTGTGTATCTGCCAAGCAAAGAAAGGAAAGTCCTGAAAACATACTTTTAAAATCACAATAA
The DNA here is from genome assembly GCF_049350105.2 of Macaca mulatta. Classification (NCBI taxonomy): domain Eukaryota; kingdom Metazoa; phylum Chordata; class Mammalia; order Primates; family Cercopithecidae; genus Macaca; species Macaca mulatta. The sequence goes on from NC_133419.1 coordinate 95,828,415, forward strand.
TAAAACAGATATACCTAAAACTAAGTGATTTGAAAGATTGAAATGTAAAAGAATCAGCAAAACTATATCAAGGAAAATAAAAAAAAAAAAAGAGAGAGAGAAGGGGGTGGTACATGTTAATATTAAAAAAAAACAAAAACAAACCAAAAAACCCCAAAGAAATGCAGATCAATAGTGAAAAAGGCTAAAGGCTAAATTTCACAATGAAAATACAGCCTTTATAAATAGCCATGCAATTTTTTCTTTAATTGTTACTTATTCTTGTTTTGATACAGTGTGTACATACTATACTAGTATATATATACTATGTACATACTATACTTGTATATATATTATCTATTATACTATGGTATATATAGTATACTAGTATAGTGTATGTATATATACCATATAGCATATGTATATAACCATTTTCACCATTTTAAGTATAGTTTAGCTTCTTTAAGTACAAAATTGTGGTACAACCATCACCACTTTCTATCTCCAGAACTTTTTGTATCATCACAGACTAGGACTCTCACCATTAAACAATAACACCTCATTTTAGCCTCCCCAGCTGCTGGTATCCCTTTTTTATTTTTCTAGTAGTTTCACTATTTTAGGAACTTCATGTAAGTGCAATGATACAATATTTGTCCTATTATTTCTAGCTTATATCACTTAGCATGATGTCCTCAAGGTTCATCCAGTGTGTTCATCTGACACATTACAGCATGTGTCAGATCTCCTTCCTTTTCAAGGCTGAATAATATTCTACCATATGTATACACCACATTTTGTTTAATCCAGTCATCCATGGATGGACACTTAGGCTGTTTCCTCCTTTTGCCTATGTGCATGGTGCTGTTATGAAAACTTGTGTAAAAGTGTCATTGTGAGTCCCTGGTAAAACTGTTTGAATTACCTTTTAGAGATTCCGCATTCTTCATTGAATATCATTAACATGCCTTTGCGTCTGCCTTGACTGGAGATCTGTTTAAACATCTGCCATAAATATGTTTTTAATGTCATCTTAATTTCCATAACTATAATTCAATTTAAATTAAATTAAAAGGTTAGATTAAAAATTAATTGTGTCACTTCTCATGAATTTGAGGAAACTACTGACAGCAACATACCTTGTACTCCTTTACCAAATATATGCACACCAACATCTATTATTATTCTGGAGAATTTGTGGATCTCAGTTCTATCCTAGGTCCCAGGTTTAGCAGTCTGGATTTTCTTTCAATATTCCCCTATCATGGATGCCTCTTTGGTTTTGAAACAGCATTTTCATTCTTCACATAGTCAGTAGAGCTGGGGGAGAGTTGTGCTCTGCATCTTTTTATTCCTGCTGTCGGTAACTCACTGTGGGTACCACATGGCTCTGTGGGAAGCTGGGCATGGTGACCAGGTGGCTGTGTGGAGCCAGGAAGCTCTTGCAAAGCTCACAGCCAGCACTGTACATGCAAAAGCTCATAGGAACCCCTTACCTGGCACAGGACGGGTAGTGCAAAGTGTGCGAGCTTCTCTAAGAGTGAGCGTGGCTCGGTAGGGGGTGCTTCTTCTAGTGCACTTCCTTCTTCCTGGCCTTCTGCTCTCAGAGGCTACCAAAGTCCTGACTGTATCCACGTAGGGTGAGCGCTTGCCCAGAGAATCCAGAGGCGGGTGTCCCAGGCCCCTGTGCTGGGCTCAGGCAGTGCTTGGGAGAGGGTTATTCAGGGAGCTTTCCGTGCTGGGCTTGTATTTCTAGGAGGAAATAGGGAGGGGCGGGCATGGGCTGCAGGGTCCAGAGATGATTGTACCACGGAGGTGGGGAAGAAAGTTCTGGCAAAGTCTCATTTCCCTCCTCTTTTCCACCTCAGAACAAGCTCCATGAGGACATGGTGCAGGCTAAGGGCCGGAAGGTCGAGATCCAGCCTAGAATCCATGTGAGTTTGATTAAGGAAAATTATAGTTTGTAAGGAACAATTTAGAGTAGTGTTTGAAAAACTGGAAAATTTAAGTCACTTTATTATGTTGAAGACAGAAAAAAATGGACACATATAAGGATGTAGAAAACAAAGAAGCTTAATAATAAGGTCAATGTATGCACCTGGTAACAGAGAATACTCACTTTTTTTCAAATGCCAATGAATGTTTCAGAAAATCTGACAGTATATTAGGGTGAAAGTAAAACATCGATAACTTATCAAAAGAAAAAGAAAAAATCAATACCATGCAATAAAACTAGAAATTGATTTTAAAAATCAGAAAATGTAGAGATGCTTTTTCCTGAAAGGCTAATGTTCTTTATTGGGCAAGCTTTAGATAAAGAGGAAAACACAAGCCAAAACTGACAAATTCCACTGGCTTTTCAAAGCTGTGGGTTATTTGACATTGTTAATTCATTGACTTGGTCCAACAAACAAGTCCCCACTAAGTGGGCAAGACAGTTTCAATCAGCAATGTGTGCTGTGCAGAAACTAAAGCAGGATTGGATGACAGAGTAGAATGGGCAGTGGCTGCCCGAGCTGCGGGTCCGGGATGGATTCACAGAGCAGGAGACCTTTATGAGACCCAGTTGACATAATGGAAAGTCCAGAGCAGAATTTTCCACTTGCAGGGAACAGCAAGTGCAATAGATCTACCATGGGAATCAGTGATTTTCTTTTTCCAGGAATACAAAAGAAGCTCATTTGTGTCTGGGGCAGAGAGGGGAAGGGAGAGAGGCTGGGGTCAGAGCATGTCAGGTCTTGTGTCTCCTGTTAAGTGCATTATTTGGTGTTACTTCAAGTGAGAAGAAGCTTGAAACAGCAGTGCAGAAGATGTGATTAACATATTTAAATTATCAGCTTAGTGGCTCTGTGGAGAGTGTGGAAGTAGGACAAGCAGTTTGACCATTTATAATATGAATGAGAGTGACAGTTGCTTAGACTTGCTAGTTTTGAAATTGCATAGCCAGCCTCATCAACATAGTGAAACTCAGTTTCTGCAAAGAAACAGTTAAAAAATTACTTGGGTTTGGTGGCACACATGTGTAGTCCCAGCTACTCAGGTAGCTGAAAGTGGAGGATCACTTAAGCCTGGGAGGTCAAAGTTGCAGTCAGCCATGATTGTACCACTGAAGTCTAGCCTAGGTGACAGAGCCAGACTCTGTCTTGAAAAACAACAAAAAGAAAATGCACAGAAGTGGACAGATCATATTTTGGAAATTGAAAATGATAGTTTTCATACAGAAAGAAACATTCTGAGAAGAAAGCCACCTTGCTTGTTAAGTACTCTGCTTAGTACCACCTTTCCTTTCTTCCCCCATCAGAATTTCAGTAGGGCTCTAAATTTTCAAGTAGGAGTAATAAAAAATCGGTGCTTCTCTGAAGTTTTCAACAAACGGTAGAAAAACCCATATCTTCCTGCTTCTCCCATTCACTGGGGAAACTTTGTCTTTCTTAATGTCATAACAGAAGGAAGTTTATTCTTTGGAAAATTCAACCTGAGAGATAACTCAGAGACTCCAGGCACAGAGGAGGATGGAGTGAGATGCCTGGCTGAAATGAGGTTAAAGCTAACAGTGACATGGTGGAATCACAAGATGAGAGCATGCTGCATTCACAGGAAAGGAGTAGCCCTAGAGAGCTGCTGGACCCACAGCACATCTTGCATGACCGAGGAATAAACTTTTATGTGATAGGTAAAAGCTTCATCGTGTCTGGACTGCAGTCGGCAAACGGCCTTCAGCGGCAGAGAGCTACCTCACCCAAGGCCATGCCTCTTCCCAGTTTGGCTGACATCCCATGACTTCTCAGTGCTGAAGGATAAAGCTTGGCCATCTCTGCTCAACCCAGGACAACCCTGCAAAGCCTATTTGAGCTCCAGGGCTCCCTGCAGGATTGGCTGCCTATCTTTGGCCCTAACCCGCAGATCAACATTTTCCTGTGCTCACACCTGCTTCTCCCTCCTCCCTTTCTCAGATATGTATCCCAAGGACCCTCTTTAAGAAAGACCTTGGTGCTGAAGTCTTAGAGTCTGCTCTGTAGTAAACCTGACCTGCAACTGTATTTTAGCTTTCTTTGCATTTCAAAGGCATAATTTCCTTGAGAGAATAAAGATCAATCACCCCCGCCAAAATTATCACGCTTCTTTGCATGGTTGTTCACTGATGTGAGGAGACTGAAATAGCCACATGGGAATCTCAGCTTCCTATATATGGCATTATTGTTGTGACTCCATTGAAAACATGTTTCTTTGAACACCAGAAGTCATGAGGACAAGAAGCAAACATCTTAGCTTTGGCATGATGGATCAGTCCCAGTTTAGGCCTGGATTTACTGGAACCATGCACTGTGGCTCTGAGAGGAACAGTCCCATGTCCAGAGCAATGGGCTCTCACATGCATTGCTAGTGGGAATGTGACATCATATAGCTCCTCTGAGAACTGTGTGTCAATCTTCTATTAACTTAAGCACTCATTGGTGCTTCAAAAGAATCAAGAAATGGAATCCATCTATCTCTGAACAGATGAGTAGAAAAACTGTTGCTTATTAAAATATTATTCAGCTATCGGCCGGGCATGGTGGCTCACGCCTGTAATCCCAGCACTTTGGGAGGCTGAGGCAGTGGATCACGAGGTCAGGAGATGGAGACCATCCTGGCTAACATGGTGAAACCGCATCTGTACTAAAAATACAAAAAAAATTAGCCAGGCATGGTGGTGGGCACCTGTAGTCCCAGCTACTTGGGAGGCTGAGGCAGGAGAATGGCGTGAACCTGGGAGGCGGAGCTTGCAGTGAGCCGAGATCGCGCCACTGCACTCCAGTCTGGGGGAGACAGTGAGACTCCGTCTCAAAAAAAATATATATGTATACACACACATATATATATGTATGTGTGTGTATATATATATATATATAAAATTCAGTAATGAAAAGGAATGAATTGCTGGTACGTGCAACAGGATAGATGATCTCACAGACATTGGGTATGGGAAAAGAAGCAAAATCCAAGTGAATACATATTGTATGATTCCATACCTATTCATTCCCAAATCAGGCCATACTCCCCTGTAATCATCCAAGTTAGAAAGTGGTTGCCTCTGGTGGGGAGTGGGGATTGACTGGAAAGCTCCTGTCCTGAGAGAATGCTATGGGGCTGTGCTAATGTTCTATGTCTTCTTTCATGTGATGATTACATGAGTGTATATAATTTTTAAAACTCACTGAAGTGGAGACCTATGATCTATGTGTTTTATTGCCTATATCTTAAACTGGAGAAAAGCAACTAGGAGACAAGACAAGGGCAGCTAGAAAAGTAAGAACCATCTTAATAAATTCTGGAAAGCTTAGTCATGGGCTAGCAGGCTATGCAGTTAGTGGTTTACTGTATTTTTTGTTGTTTTTACTGATTATTATTTTTCACTGTTTCTTTTCTTTTGTGAACACATTTAATCCTTGGTTGGTTGAACCCACTGATGCTGAACCCAGAGAATATGGAGGCCTGACTGCCTTCTATGACCAAGATATCCATTTATAGATGGGAGTACATGTGAGCTCCAGTATCTGTGTTCAAGCGTTCTCAGAGCAACATTTTCTGTAAGAGGCCAAAAGTAGAGAGGAACCAAATACCCATTAACAATGGAAACATTTATACCATTGAATAAATTACAGCAAGGAAACAAGACAAAGTACAGCTATACAGAACAACATAGATGAGGGAAATGCCAAGCAAAAAATACATGAAAATACATAAAACACAATTCTGTTCATGTAAGGTCATAACATTTTTTAAATGGACAATGTTTTAATTAATTTAATCCATTTAGTTGTTTTTTTTTTTTTTTGAGACAGAGTCTCGCTCTGTCACCCTGGCTTGGGTGCAATGGCACAATCTCAGCTCACTGCAACCTCTTCAAGTGATTCCCCTGCCTCAGCCTCCTGAGTAGCTGGGATTACAGGCATGTGCCACCACGCCCAGCTAATTTTTGTATTTTTAGTAGAGATGTGGTTTCACCATATTGGCCAGGCTGGTCTTGAACTCCTGACCTCAAGTGATTCACCTGTCTTGGCCTCCCAAAGTGCTAGGATTACAGGCATGAGCCACCTCGCCCAGCCTAATTGTGCCTGGCCTCATTCATTTAGAATTCTTACAAAAAAGAATTTTGCCACTTCTCAGCTATTTGTTAATTTATTTAATTTTTAATTTGTATCAGTATGAACTCATAGATATTTATTTCATGCTTGGATTATAATTCAATTTATATATTTTGTTGCTCAGCTTGGAGGTTTGGCCATTGGAAGTTGTTTTCCTTGTGCCCCTCAAAGTAACCCCATTTTTGACTGTGTGTATTTACCAAGTTTTTATTTTTCACTATTGCAAATGCTTTAGGCTCTGTCTGTATATTACTTGCCCAGGCCTACCAAGTGCTTTGTTTATCAATACTGCCACTTATTTATTTTTTCTTTAAAAGTATCAGATTTTAGTTTTATTAATCATTTCTATTTCAGTATACATTTTCCCTTTTGCTTATTTATCTATCCATGATCATTTTTATATTTCATTTTCTTTTGCATACTTTTGTTTCATTTCATTTTTACTCACTGCTTGAGTTCAACCTGAAGATCAATAGGATTTTAGAAATGTGAATATAAATTTTCAAATAAATATGGTTGGATTCAGCTTTTGTATTGTTGACTTTCAATTTCATTTCATTTTGGTCAAGACTTTTTTCTGTATATGCATTCTATGGGATTTTAATTTGATATTTACTTTGTAGCCCTGTATTGGTAAATTTATCTATTATAAATGTTTCTTGTGTACTGAGAGAAGCATTTTCCATTTGCTTTTTAATTGTTGCAATTTTCGTTCCTCAAAGTTCTTAAGCTTGTACTTATTATTATAACATTATTAATTTTCTACTCTGCTCTATTGGTTCCTGAAAGAACAATGTTAAAAAACGTTAAAAACTACCATCACGATTGCATATTTTACTGTCTGACTTTACAACAACTCTCAGTCCGGGCTTTCCATGTGTCAGTGCTATGTGTAGGGTCATAAAGTTCATCACCGTACTATTCTGGTGAATTTTTTTATTCAATAACTGTAAAATGTGCCTTTTTAATCTACAACTACATTGGATATTAATATAGCTGCTTTAGTTTTCTTTTGTTTGGTATTTGTCAGGGTTGCCTTTTTCCATTCCTTGATTTTTAACTACTTAGCTTCGTTTTCAGATTGGTTTAAAATGCAAAATGAAAGGGAGGGGCTTGGACGGGTGGGATGCCTAATCTGGACCCAGCCCAGTGATTACATTAGCTGGGTCCTGATTGGGTTAGGATGTTGCCCAGGTATAAAGCCAGGGTCTTTGGAACGGGGGGCTTTATTTGGAGTTTACCAACAGGAAACCTTTTCTTTGGGTCCTGAAGTATTTTCAGATGGAATTGTGAGTTTTTGTTGAAAGGTAGGTTGTTTTATTTCTCTGTCAGAGTACTTTTGGATATCTGTCCTACTGAGAACATTATCATCAATTAGTTCATAAGATTTTGTTAAAAATTGTAAAATATCTCCACCAGATTTTTAGCTATTCTGCTTGTTTCTTACCTCAATGTGTTTTTGTTTGTACTTTCTTTTCTCTTCATGCCTATGGCTTTTTACTTCTCATCATGTTTTTTGAAAACTCAGTTTTCATTCTTTGTCATCATTCCTGATGGGTGTTCTGTTTCCTTTTGCAATGGTTTCTTCTTGTGAATTTATTTTCATTGTTTCTATTGATGTTAATGCATCCAGTTTTTTGAGTGGACTGCTCAATTTATTCATTTTCAAACTTGATCATTTTTCATTTTAGTTTGATGCTGCTCTTTTTCTGTTTTATGATTTGACCTAATGTTTGTCTCACGTGTCCGTGTGAAGAGACCACCAAACAGGCTTTGTGTGAGCAACAAGGCTGTTTATTTCACCTGGGTGTAGGCGGGCTGAATCCAAAAAGAGAATCAGCAAAGGGTGGTGGGATTATTATTAGTTCTTAGAGGTTTTGGGATAGGCGGTGGAGTTAAGAGCAATGTTTTGGGGGCAGGGAGGATCTCACAAAGTACATTCTCAAGGGTGGGAAGAATTACAAAGAACCTTCTTAAGGGTGGGGGAGATTACAAAGTACATTGATCAGTTAGGGTGGGGCAGAAACAAATCACAATGGTGGAATGTCATCAGTTAAGGCTATTTTCACTTCTTTTGTGGATCTTCAGTTGCTTCAGGCTATCTGGATATATATGTGCAGGTTGCTGGGGACATGATGGCTTATCTTGGGCTCAGAGGCCTGACATTCCTGTCTTCTTAATTAATAAGAAAAATAAAACAAAATAGTGGTAAAGTGTTAGGGTGGGGAAAATTTTGGGGGGTGGTATGGAGAGATAATGGGCAATGTTTCTCAGGGCTGCTTCGAGTGGGATTAGGGGTGGCGTGGGAACCTAGAGTGGGAGAGATTAAACTGAAGAAAGATTTTGGGGTAAGGGGCGATACTGTGGGGTTGTTAGAAAGAGCATTTGTTGTATACAACGATTGGTGATGGCCTGGATGCAGTTTTGTATGAATTGAGAAACTAAACAGAAGACACAAGGTCTGAATAAGAGAAAGAGAAAAACAGTTATTAAAGGACTAAGAACTGGGAGGACCCAGGACATCCAATTAGAGTGTGCCCAAGGAGGTTCAGCATAGCCCTGCTAGCAAAAATTATTTATTTACTTTAAGAGGGAGTTAACAGTGGCCGTTTGAGGATAGCACCAGGAGATATCAGCTGTGATGGCTTGGAGAAACAGTGTAAACCGGCAGTGTAAACAAGAGTAGGGCATTTATGAGTAGTTGAGAACGGTGAATAGGAGTATGACTAGACAGAAGTAGTAGGGATAACTAGTTTTTGGGGCTCAGTCCAAGTAGTGGGGGTGACTTCATAAAGCCCTGTTGCAAAAAGTAGGGTAAGGACAAACAGACCTAACATAATGAAGGGATGTATTAGGCTCATAAGGGTTATTACTGTTCTTCAGAAATGTGAGTGAGTTTAAGGGAAGTAGGGGAAAGTACTTGCGACTTCCAGGAGGAAGAGGAGAGATCAGGCTGGCTGTCCAATGGACACAGCTTTATCCTGGAATGGTGAACCCAGTGGGGAGGATCCTGCAGGTGGACGGCAGTTGGGGTACTATAGATGACTAAGTAGGGTCCGGTCCATCGAGGTTGTAGAGTTTGAGGGATCAGATTCTTAACAAGAACTGATTGTCCAGCTAGGGTGTCTTCATATGGCTAGAAATCTGGAGTAGGCAAGAGAAGATTAACAGCCTGGTGAATTTCCTGTCTAGCTTGATGGAGGACTGAAAGATAGTCGCATAGAGGGCTGGTGTCTGGGATGAGGTTGGGGCCAAGCAAGAAAGTGCAGCCATATGAAAGTTCAAATGGACTGTACCCTGTAGCATCTCGAGGACAGGCTCTAATTCTGAGAAGGGCAAGAGGTAAAAGCACTGTCCGGTCCTTTTTAAGTTGGAGGCTGAGCTTCGTGAGGTGTGTCTTTAAAAGGCCATTAGTTCATTTTTACCTTTCCTGAAGATCGAGGTCGGTAAGGGATATGAAGCTTCCACTGAATACCAAGAACCTGAGAAACTGCTTGGGTAATTTGACTAGTAAAGGCCGGTCCGTTATTGGACTATATAGAGGTGGGAAGGCCAAACTGAAGAATTATGTCTGACAGAAGGGAAGAAATGACTGCGGTGGCCTTCTCAGAACCTGTGGGAAAGGCCTCTACCTATCCAGTGAAAGTGTCTACCCAGACCAAGAGGTATTTTAGTTTCCTGACTCAGGGCACGTGAGTAAAGCCAATATGCCAGCCCCGGGTGGGGGCAAATCCCGGAGCTTGATGTGTAGGGAAGGGAGGGGGCCTGAACACTCCCTGAGGAGTAGGAGAATAGCAGATGGAACACTGAGAAGTGATTTCCTTGAGGATAGATTTCCACGATGGAAAGGAAATGAGAGGTTCTAAGAGACAGACTAGCGGCTTGTAACCTTCATGGAAGAGGTTATGAAATGACGACAGAATAGAATGGGCCTGTGAGGCTGGAAGGAGGAGATATTTTCCTTGGTCTAAGAACCATTTGCTTTGTGTGGGAAGAGATTGATAGGTGGAAGTTTTAGTGGGGGAGTAGGTGGGAGTGGCCAGATGAGAAGCAGAAAAACTGCCGTGAGGGATAGAAGTTGTAATGCTAGCTGCTTTTTTAGCATGTTATCAGCATAACTTATCAGCATAAACATTGTTCTGAGCGATGGGATCTGATGCCTTTTGATGGCCCTTGCGGTGAATGACTCCAACTTCCTTTGGAAGTAAAGCGGCTTTGAGAAGAGTTTTTATTAAAGAGGCATTAATGATGGAGGACCCTTGCATAGTGAGGAAACGTCTTTCAGCCCATATAACAGCATGGTGATGCAGGATATGGAAGGCATATTTAGAGTCAGTAGAAATATTGACGTGTAATTCCTTTGCAAGAGTGAGGGCTCGAGTTAAGGCAATGAGTTCGGCTTGCTGAGAGCTAGTGGAGGGGGGCAGAATGGTAGCCTCAATGATAGATGTGGAAGATACTATAGCATAGCCTGCCTTTGCTGGTGTGTGGCGATTAGGCCTGGTGGAACGTCCATCAATAAACCAAGTGTGATTAGGGTGAGGAACAGGAAAGAAGGAAATATGGGGAAATAGAGTGAATGCCAGGTGGATCAGAGAGATACAGTCATGGGGGTCAGGTGTGGTATCCGGAATAATGTGGGAGGCCAGATTGAAGTCTGGGCCAGGAACAATGGTAACTGTGGGAGACTCAACAAAGAATCAGTATAGCCGAAGGAGCCAGGGAGCAGAAAGTATATGTGTCAGGTGTGAGGAAGAAAATAGATTTTGGAAGTTATGAGAACTATAGAGAGTGAGTTGAGCATAGTTTGTGATTTTAAGGTCCTCTAAAAGTATTAGGGTGGCAGCAGCCACCACATGCAGACATGAGGGCTAGGCTAAAACAGTAAGGTCAAGTTGTTTGGACAGAAAGGCTACAGCACGGTCCTGGCTCTTGTGTAAGAACTCCGACCACACAGCCCTGCACTTTGGCTGTGTGTAATGAAAAGGGTTGGGATGAGTTAGGGAGAGCTAGTGTGGGGGCAGCTTCTAGGGCTATTTTTAAGGAACAGAAAGGAGTGGCCAAAGGATTTAGGATCTGTGGGGTCAGCTAGGTTTGCTTTTGTGAGTTTATATAATGGTTTAGTCAGGATGGTAAAACTAGGTATCCAAAGGCGGAAATACCTAACCATGCCTAGGAAGGAAAGGAGTTGTTGTTTTGTAGAAGGGATTGGGGTTTGGGAGATTCGCCAGACACAATCAGCAGGGAGAGCATGTGTGTCTTCATTAGAATTATGCCGAGATAGATAACAGATGAGGAAGAAATTTGGGCTTGACTGAAATAATGAGGGCTGTCCGTGAAGCCTTGCGGCAGTGCAGCCTAGGTAATTTGCTGAGCCTGATGGGTGTCAGGGTCAATCCAAGTGAAAGTGAAGAGAGGGTGGGATGAAGGGTGCAAAGGAATAGTAAAGAAAGCATGTTTGAGATCCAGAACAGAATAATGGGTTATGGAGAGAGGTATTTAGGATAGGAGAGTATATGGGTTTAGCACCACAGGGTGGATAGGCAAAACAATTTGGCTGATAAAGTGCAGATCCTGAACTAACCTGTAAGACTTGTCCGGTTTTTGGACAGTAAAATGGGGGAATTGTAAGGAGAGTTTATAGGCTTTAAAAGGCCATGCTGTAACAGGAGAGTGATAACAGGCTTTAATCCTTTTAAAGCATGCTGCAGGATGGGATATGGGCATTGAGCGGGGTAAGGGTGATTAGGTTTTAATGAGATGGTAAGGGGTGCATGATCAGTCACCAAGGAGGGAGTAGAGGTATCCCATACTTGTGGGTTAAGGTGGAGAGATACAAGGGGAGGATGTGAAGGAGGCTTTGAACTTGGGGAAAAGGTGGCAATGAGGTGTGGCTGTAGCCCAGGAAGAGTCAGGGAAGCAGATAATTTAGTTAAAATGTCTCGACCTAACAAGGGAGCTGGGCAGGTAGGGATAACAAAAAATGAGGGCATTAAAGAATGTTGTCCAAGTTGGCACCAGAGTTGGGAAGTTTTAAGAGGTTTAGAAGCTTGGCCGTCAATACCCACAACAGTTATGGAGGCAAAGAAAACAGGCCCTTGAAAAGAAGGTAATGTGGAGTAGGTAGCCTCCGTATTGGTTAAGAAGGGGATGGACTTACCCTCCACTGTAAGAGTTACCCAAAGCATCTGTCTAGGGGGTTTCCGAGACCATCAGGCAGCATCAGTCTTCAGTCGCTAAGCCGAGAAGATCTGGGAAGAAGTCAGTCAGAGAACCTTGGGCCAGAGTTCCAGGGGCTCTGGGAGTGGCTGCCAGGTGAGTTGGACAGTCCGATTTCTAGTGGGGTCCCGCACAGACGGCTTAGGAGGAATCCCGGGCTGTGGGCATTCCTTGGCCCGGTGGCCAGATTTCCGGCACTTGTAGCAAGCTCCTGGGGTAGGAGGTTCTGGAGGAACCCCTGGCAGCTGAGGTTCAGGCATTTGGAGTTCTTGTGTGCTGGAGATGTGGCTGGGGTTTGACTCACAATGGAGGCAAGGAATTGCAACTGAGAAATGCATTGCTACTTGGCTGCCTCTACTCTATTATCGTACACCTTGAAGGCGAGGTTAATTAAGTCCTGTTGTGGGGTTTGAGGGCTGGAATTTAAGTTTTGGAGCTTTATTTAATGTTGGGAGCAGGTTGGGTAATAAAATAAAATGCGTATTGAGAATAAGACAGCCTTTTGACCTTTTAGGGTCTAGGGCTGTAAAGTGTCTCAGGGCTGCTGCCAAATGAGCCATGAACTGGGCTGGGTTTTTATATTTGATGAAAAAGAGCCTAAACGCTATCTGATATGGGATAAAGAAAAAGGAGCATTAACCTTGACCATGCCTTTAGCTCTAGTCACCTTTTTAAGAGGAAATTGCTGGGCGGGTTGGGGAGGGCTAGTCGCGGAATGAAACTGTAAGCCAGACCCGGTGTGAGCAGAGCAGATGCTAGGATTGTAGGGTGGGGGAGCAGAGGCTGAGGAAGAATTGGGACCTGGCTTGGCCTGGCAAGGAGCAGCCTGGGGAGAAGGGGAGAGGTCAGATAAGTCTGTAGAAAAGAAGGATTCAAAGGACTCAGAGCTTGGGGTGGAGACTGAAGGAACAGACAGGAGAGAAAGAAGAAAGATTTGGGACGAGTCTCATTGGGAACAGAGACTAGGGAGGGACCAATGTGTAAAAGAATGTCTGGATGTCAGGCACCACACACCATTTGCCCATTTTTTGACAAAAATTATCTAGGTCTCGTAGGATGGAGAAATCAAAAGTGCTGTTTTCTGGCCATTTAGAACAATTGTCAAGTTTGTATTGGGGCCAAGCGGTGTTGCAGAAGAAAATAAGACACTTAGATTTTAGGTCAAGAGAGAGTTGAAGAGCTTTGAAGTTCTTGAGAACACAGGCTAAGGGAGAAGAAGGAGGAATGGAGGGTGAAAGGTTGCCCATAATGAAGGAGGCAAGTTTAAAGAGAAGGGTAGAGACATGGAGAAGTGGGATGGGGAGCAGCCCCAGGCTGCAACGTGGGTGAGCAGCCACAGCAGGCGTCCCCACAATTGACTTGCCACCAAGGGAATGTGGATAAATGACCAAGGCAGGCATCCCAGCAGAGATCAGACACCAGTGGAACGTGGGTGAATAATCAGAGAGGCATCCTGGCAATGACTACACACCAAGGGAAGGCTGTCTTCCCAAGTCCGTGACCGGTGCCGGAGTTTTGGGTCCACGGATAAAATGTGTCTCCTTTATCTCTACCAGAAAATGAAAGGAATTGAAATTAAGAGAAGGGAGAGATTGAAGGGTGGTGCCAAGATTGAAAGGAGAAAGAGGTTGGGGGATAGTGAGAAAGGTTGGAAAACAGAGTAAAAAGAGGCCGCTTACCTGATTTAAAATCGGTGAGATGTTCCTTGGGCTGGTTGGTCTGAGGACCTGAGGTCATAGGTGGATGTCTTCACAGAGTGAGGGTGAGGACAGGTGACTGGTCTCCCGAAGGAGTCCCGCTGACCCGGATCTTCGGCACCAAATGTCTCACGTGTTCATGTGAAGAGACCGCCAAACAGACTTTGTGTGAGCAACAAGGCTGTTTATTTCACCTGGGTGCAGGTGGGCTGAGTCCAAAAAGAGAGTCAGCAAAGGGTGGTGGGATTATCATTAGTTCTTACAGGTTTCGGGATAGGTGGGGTTAAGAGCAATGTTTTGGGGGCAGGGAGGATCTCATAAAGTACATTCTCAAGGGTGGGGAGAATTACAAAGAATTACAAATTCTTGTTTTTGTTTTTGTTTTTTTTTTTTTTTTGAGACAGAGTCTCGCTCTGCCGCCCAGGCTGGAGTGCAGTGGCCGGATCTCAGCTCACTGCAAGCTCCGCCGCCCGGGTTCACGCCATTCTCCTGCCTCAGCCTCCCGAGTAGCTGGGACTACAGGTGCCCGCCACCTCGCCCGGCTAGTTTTTTGTATTTTTTAGTAGAGACGGGGTTTCACCGGGTTAGCCAGGATGGTCTCGATCTCCTGACCTTGTGATCCGCCCGTCTCGGCCTCCCAAAGTGCTGGGATTACAGGCTTGAGCCACCGCGCCCGGCCTAAGAATTACAAATTCTTAAAGGTGGGGGAGATTACAAAGTACATTGATCAGTTAGGGTGGGGCAGAAACAAATGACAATGGTGGAATGTCATCAGTTAAGGCTATTTTCACTTCTTTTGTGGATCTTCAGTTGCTTCGGGCCATCTGGATGTACACGTGGAAGTCACTGGGGATATGATGGCTTAGCTTGGGCTCAGAGGCCTGACAATGTTAACATACCTGATGTTAGCATAGCATATGTTTTAGTTTAGCTTAATGCTAGCTGAATATTTCTTTTGTCTGGTCATATACTTATTTTAAAAATATGAATATTCTGTATCTTTTGTTGTTGTTGTTTAGGTGTATTGTTTTGACTTCCTAGAAGAGACCCCCAGGTAGAGTGGTACACTAGCTGCTACTAGTGCACCCAAGCCTGGGAATCAGGAGAAGCCTCACAGTGACACCCTCAACTGAGGAAACTCACGGAGCTGCAGGTAGAGCTGGGACATACTCTACTTCTTTGACAAAAATATACTGACTAGAGTGGAGTCCCCCTGGGGAGTCAGAAAGCCTGAGAAAGATCTCACTTGTTTGAAAGTTCAAGTGTGAATTACTCCCTCACAGATAAACCAAAGTATTTTGAAAAACAAAGGGGAGAAAATAAATTACTCCCCAGCGCTCTCAGGCATCTAGAGGACACCTAAGAACTTGGGAGTCAGCTACTTCTTGTGTGCAGCCATGAAGTCTGCGCACTCCGATCCCCAGAACACAAGTCATACCATCATGACTTTTTACCCGACCATGGAAGAATTTACAGATTTCAACAAATATGTTGCTTACATGGAGTCCCAAGGCGCACATCAAGCTGGCCTTGCCAAGGTAATTCCACCCAAGGAATGGAAAGCCAGACAGATGTATGATGATATCGGAGACATCTTAATAGCCACTCCCCTCCAGCAGGTGACCTCTGGACAGGCAGGGGTGTTTACTCAATACCATAAAAAGAAGAAAGCCATGAGGGTGGCGGAGTATCGCCACTTGGCAAACAGTAAAAAATATCAGACTCCACTACACCGGAATTTTAGAGATTTGGAGCGACAATACTGGAAGAGCCACCCTGGTAATTCAGCAATTTATGGTGCTGATATTAGTGGCTCCTTGTTTGAAGAAAACACTAAACAGTGGAACCTACGACACCTGGGAACAATTCTGGACCTGCTGGAGCAGGAATGTGGGGTTGTCATTGAGGGTGTCAACACACCCTACCTATACTTTGGCATGTGGAAGACCACATTCGCTTGGCACACGGAGGACATGGATCTTTACAGCATCAACTACCTGCACCTTGGGGAGCCCAAAACATGGTATGCAGTGCCCCCAGAACATAGTCAGCGCCTGGAACGTCTGGCCAGGGAGCTCTTCCCGGACACTTCTCGGGGCTGTGAGGGCTTCCTGCGGCACAAGGTGGCCCTCATCTCGCCAACAGTTCTCAAAAAGAATGGGATCCCCTTCAATCGCATGACTCAGGAGGCTGGGGAGTTCATGGTGACCTTTCCCTATGGCTACCACGCTGGCTTCAACCATGGCTTCAACTGCGCAGAGGCCATCAATTTTGCCACTCCACGATGGATTGATTATGGCAAAGTAGCTTCACAGTGTAGCTGTGGGGAGGCGAGGGTGACCTTTTCCATGGACGCCTTCGTGCGCATTGTGCAACCCGAGAGTTATGAGCTCTGGAAACACAGGCAAGACTTGGCCATTGTGGATCACACAGAGCCCAGGGTTGCAAAAAGCCAAGAGCTGAGCAACTGGAGAGATGATATAGTACTTAGAAGAGCTGCTCTGGGCCTGAGGCTTCTCCCAAACCTCACAGCCCGGTGTCCCACACAGCCTGTGTCCCCAGGGCACTGTTACAACCCAAAAGGTTGTGGCACTGATGCTGTGCCTGGATCTGCATTCCAAAGCTCTGCATATCATACCCAGACCCAGTCACTTACCCTGGGGAAATCAGCCCAGGTTCTTCTCCCTTCCACTGGAAGCTGGGGTTCTTGTGGTCGTGGTCATGGTCGTGGTCGTGGTCGTGGTTGTGGTCGTGGTCGTTGTCCTCGAGAACTGGGGACTGAGGAGACAACTGTTCAGCCTGTATCCAAGAGGCGCCTTTTAATGGGTACAAGGAATAGAGCTCGAGGCCGCAGGCCTCAGCTCCAGCTTGACAATGATTTGATGACAAATCCGTCCTTTTGAGTGGTGGCCTTCCACATCTTGCCAAGGGTTCTGGCTGCTGCTGTGTCCCTGATCTTCAACTCCTGAGGCCCCCACTGGATCCTGATGAAACCATGCACCCTGGCCCATGCCTGCTATCCCTCAACAGCACTACTAGTAATCTCCCTGATGTCTGAATGACTCCTCCCAATGTCATTGTGCCTTTGATTAAGTTTTCCAGGGACACTGGTGGGGACTGGAAATCCCTGGTGAACATGGGCAAGGTTGTAGCAGTGGACCACTCTTATGGCTCTAGGGTTCTGACCCCAACTAAGTTTTCCAGAATCTCCTGGGCTCCTGAGTCATCTGCTGGGGCTAAAGACAGGCAGAGATACATCACTGAGTTTGGGGATATTTTCCTCTAATGCATGATCAATCCTCTGGACCCATGGTTATGGAATATGGTGACAAATGTCAGTGTCTCTCTCATCCCAACCCCAGGATCAAAGAAGATTCTTGCCAAGGACAATTGTAGCCTGGGCCTCTGCTCAGTGAAGATTCTTTACCTGCAGTAACTGACACATTTCCAAGGCCCCCAGATACTGTCACCAACTGTGACAACCAGGGCTTCCAGAGGCCACTGAACACTCCTCCCAACAGGTTGCCATAGGATGTTGTGGAACCTCTCAGGGACTCTCTGTTTACTTCACATTGTGCCTGTGGCCTCCACCATGGCCTAGATGCCATGGACAGCACTTGTTTCTGATGTCCCCCTTAGGATACCTCCCTTACAGTGCTATGAGTCCAGATCCCATGGTAATTTGAGCCCACAGTGGATGACGCTGAGAATCTGACTGAACCTCTCATTTTTACTTCTCATCTGGTCCTCTATGTCTCTGACCCCGGATTCCACTGGACATTGCTACAGCCCCAGTGGGGTTCAGGGCTTCTCACAATCCTTCAATTGCAACATGCCCTTTATCCCAGGCCACCATCCACTGCTCATGTACAAACTAGACCTTTTGACCAACTGAGTTACTTAGCCAGTTATGGCTTCACAGATATTTTGTAACTATACTGATGTTAATTAAATTTGCTGTCTCTAATGTGTATCTCCAAAGAAAATAAAATTCTTAGTACATGTTTTTAAAATTAGAGTATAAAATATATATATCCAAAAGAAAGTGATTTAGAAAAGAGATTGAGATAAAAGAATGGGGAAACTATACCAAACAAAGAACAAAGTAGCTTTACAGATCTTAATATCAGGCAAACCTGAATTGAGACCAAAGGTACATAGCATGGGTCTTCACAATGCAAAATACTAAATTTCACAATGAAATTACAGCGGTCATGAATATTCAAGTAAGTTCCACAAAGTATAAATTATAGTAGGTAAAAGACAAGTTTAAAGAAACAGATTAAAAATAGGAACATTTAAGTCACCAGTATGGTTTGGATATGTGTTCCTCCCCAAATCTCATGTGGAATTTTAATCTCTAATGTTGGAGGTGGGGCCTGGTGGGAGATGACTGGATCATGGCGGGGGTTTGTCATGAATGATTTAGCAGTATCCCCGTAGTGCTATTCTTGTGATACAGTTCTAGGAGTATCTGGTTGTTTAAAAGTGTGTACCACCTTCCCCCTCTCCCTTCCTCCTGCTCCAGCTATATATGATGTGCCTGTTTCCCCTTTCCCCATGACTGTAAATTTCCTGAGGCTTTCCCAGAAGCCGAAGCTCCTGTGCTCCCTGCACAGCCTGCAGAACCATGAGCCAATTAAAACTCTTGTCTTTATAATATAAATTACCCAATTTCAGGGATTTTTTTTTTTTTTTTTTTTTAATGTAGTTTCGCTCGTGCCCAGGCTGGAGTGCAGTGGCGCAATCTCAGCTCACTGCAACCTCTGCCTTCTGGGTTCAAGTGATTCTCCTGCCTCAGCCTCCCTAGTAGCTGAGATTACTGGCGCCTGCCACCACACCCAGCTAATTTTGTATTTTTTGTGCAGATGGTGTTTAATCATGTTGGCCAGGCTGATCTCAAACTCCTGACCTCAGGTGATCCACCTGCCTCCTCTTCCCAAAGTGCTGGGATTACAGCCGTGAGGGACCACACCCAGCCTTCAGGTATTTCTTTACAGCAATGTGTGAATGAAACAGTCTCTCATCCAAGGCAGAAAAAATGGAGAAATATAAGGATATGGAAAACTTAAACTACATTAACAGTAAGGTAGTATTGACCTACTAGATGATAGAAAATACTTCCTCTCTTCAAGTACCAAAAAAGCCAAATTTTCACAAAACAATAAATATCTATTACATGCATAAACTCGGCAGTAAGAAAGCCTGATTTTGTTCCCAAGTTTCTCTTATCAGCTTGTGACCTTGAAAATTACTTAACCTTATGACTCAGTTTCCTCAACATAAAATGAAGATAGCACCTACCTCCTGTGTTTAGTTGACAGTTCTATGCATTAATATGTGCAATTTCTTAATATCAATGCTTGGGACACAATAGCATTATTGGAGTGTTTCTAGATTTAAAACTTAATAAAATACAAAGAAATATATGAGATTCATTTACAATAGTGCTGAAAATACTGCAGCCTTAAGTATTTTCTCCATCATATTCAAAGAATGAAATTAACTGGATTAAACTTCTAATGTACAAGTTAGGATAAGATAAACTGAAAGTAGTTGGAAGGAATTCATACATGTATACAAATAAATTAATGAGTTAAAATAACTGTAAAATATATACTAAATCAACACAAAGCACCAATGATATGGATTTTTTGTTAGAAAAATTAACTTACTAAACAAAAAATTTAAGGCATAAACTTCTGTGTCTGAAATATAGAAAGA
The DNA here is from genome assembly GCF_049350105.2 of Macaca mulatta. Lineage (NCBI taxonomy): Eukaryota > Metazoa > Chordata > Mammalia > Primates > Cercopithecidae > Macaca > Macaca mulatta. The sequence goes on from NC_133419.1 coordinate 95,848,162, forward strand.
GCAGAAGATCTGCCCATTCAAAAATGAAGATTAGACAAATCCGCAGAGGAATTGTGTGACATCTTCATTTCTAGTATACCTAGGCCTTTAAAATGAGAAAAAAATTTCATATTTTAAAATAAGTACATCATTGACAGAAAATCCTGATGAATCGCAGAATGAGAGAAAAGAGACAAAACTTATTGATGAACATCAATGTAAAAATTTTAACTTAAGCATTAGCTGAGATAATCTAAGTACATTAAAAGAGTAACATATGATGACTACATGGGATTTATTGCAGGAAGGTAACAATGGTTTAAAGCAAGGAAATCTGGAAATATAACTTATCTTGTAAATGTATCCAGAAATTATATGATTATGTTTATAGATGCTGATAGTCATTTGATAAAATTCAACAGTCAGTCTTGGTTTACACTCACCCACAAGGAAGCAATGAATCCTTCCATAAAATAAAATACAAAATTGTTTATCTAGTAGTGAGCTATTTTAGACCCAAGCCACCATTTTCCTTAATGTGAGGTATTTGAGGCACTTCAGTCAATAATGTATGGAATTTGCACTATTAACCACTGAAAATATTTTTAGAACTATAATTGATGGAAGGGAAGAGACAAAACTTATTTTGTTGTGCTTGCAGTTGATAAGGCTGAATGTGGGGAAAACTCAAGGAGAAGGCTAAACTTCTAAATGGTTTCTTTATGGCCACCATGCTGGCTTCAACCATGGCTTTAACTTCCAGGAGGCCATGAATTTTCCCACCATGGAATAGATCAATTCAAGCAAAGTGGAGTCTCAGTGCAGTGATGGGAAAGCCACTGTGGGCATCCTGTAACCCAAGTGCTATGACCTGTGGAAACATAGTCATTTGGGGCAGTTGCAGACCCCATGGAGTCCAGGGCACACGCCAGCCTGGAGATGCCCACCTGGTGAAAGATCCAAGTGCTGGAGTGGACTAGCCTGGCCCCAGTCACCACTCATGTCAACAGGGTCATGACCCACTCAACCTATGGCCTCGGGCTGTGGTTCCCATTGCCTTAGCCTTGTGCCTGGTGTTCCCATGGCCTTTCCATCCTGCAATGATGCTTCCCAGCCCATGAACTTAGCCTGGACCCACTGCCCACCCCAGCTCTGCCAACCCTGGTCTGAGCCCCTCAACTGATAGACGTGGCCATGGTCCTTGCCCTCTGTAACTGGGGACACAGGAGCCAATACTCCAGGCTCCAGCCAGGAGGTGCCTCTTGATGGTCACAGGGCACATAGCTTTAGGCCCTCAGCCTCAGGCCCTGAGTCTAAGTCCTTGCCCACAGATGGAGCATTGATGAACAGGCCTGTACCACTAAGCCCAGGATCCAGCATCCTGCCAAGGATTCTGGGTGCTGCTGGGCCCCTGCCTCTGAGCCCATGGTCAGTCTTTATACTTCACTGCTCTGCTATGTGAGGGCTTCTTGATATTGCTCACATTTACATCTCAGAATTTGGCAAATTTCAGACCACTACCATTATAGAGCCTCTCAGTGCTGAGATAGCCCCTCTGGTGAGGCACCTGGGTGCTGCTGAGTATATTAAGTATATTCTTTATCCTGCAAGACCTTTTAATGTCTTGACACTTCTACTTCTGTGTCACCAGCTGAGATTTCATCCATTGGACATGAGTGTCTCTGAGAACGAGGTCTTCCTGGGTTTGCTGGGAACTCATCTATCCCGGTGTCCCAATTGCTGGAACAACTATGGAGGCTGCTGCACTTCTGAAGAATTCACAATGTGGTTCCCCTTCAATCTTCTTCCCTTACCTACCCCTGCCCCAACTCTCCCTTTCTAGCAAAACTAGCCTCTTATGACCAATTAGGTCAATAGAGTTAGGAAAAAAGTATTATCTTTCTGAGTCATTGAGGTATTCAAAATGTGATGTCACCAGTATTTGTTCACAAATGAATTAAAAGTCACCAAAACGTAACATCTGACTTTCTTCTAATATTGTAGTTCCAAACAACTTGGAAAGGAGGTTATTCTCCATGCATTTTTCTTCATAATTAGTTGAAAACTTTTAAGGCAAAATGTATTTTATGGGCTGGTTACATTGGGTGGTGATGCTGAGCTCAGCGCATGGTTTTGGGGTTCTGGCTGTCTGGCCAGGTGGGAGCACGGGGTTGCAGTCATGCTTTGAGGCTGGCCTTAGGCTCAGCCTGGTTCTCAGCTAAATAGCAGGACCCAAATTGCTGGGAAAGATGAGCAGCCCTAGGCTGAAGGGGCTATCTGACTATCTTCTCTCCACTGCCTTTTCAAAGCTGTTTGTATACTTCACACTGGTAACTCATTCACTCAACCCAATATTGTCCCCAAATAAGTGAACAAGGTTTCAATCAGGAATGTGTGTTGTATAGAAACTAAAGAAGGATTGGACAACAGAGCAGAATGAGCTGGGGCTGGTTGAGCGGCCGGTCTCAGAAGGATTCACTGAGCAGGAGACTTTGGGGACCCAATTATAAAATGGGGAGGTCTGGAGAAGAATTCCCTGCTTGCAGGGACCAGCAAGTACAACAGACCTAACATAGAACTTGTGAGTTTGTGTTTCCAGGAATACAAAAGAAGCTTATTTGTGTTTGGGACATAGAGAGGAAGGGAGAGAGGCAGGGGGCAGAGCATGGAGGGCCTTGTGTCTCATGTCAGGTGCATTATGTGGTGTTCCTTCAACTTGAAATGAGAAGGCATTAAAACAGCAGTGGAAAAGATGTGAACGACACATTTAAGTAATCAGCTTAGTTGTTCTGTGGAGAATGTGTGAGTAGGAGAAGCAATTAGACTATTTATAATACAAGTGAGAGTGACAGTTGCTTACACTTAATTGTTAGTATTGCAAATGCACAGAAATGGAAAAATTCAGAATATATTTTTAACATTGAAAATGACAGTTTGGATGAAGAAGGAAACATTCAGAGAAGCAAACCACTGCCCACCTTAGTACCACCCTTCCTTAACTTCCCCACTCCCATCCAGAATTTCAGGAAGGCTGTACATTTTGAAGCATGAGTAATCAAAACTTGGTGCTTGTCTAAAGTTCTCAATAAAGAGCAGAAAATCTCTTATCATCCTGTCTCTCCCATTCATTCAGGCAACTTTGTCTTTCTTAACATAACAGGAAGTTTATTCTTTGGAAAATTCAAGCTGAGGGACAACATAGGGTCTCCAGGCATACAGGAGGATGGACTGAGATGCCTGGCTGAAAAGGTTTAAGCTAATAGTGACACGGTGGAACCAAAGATGAAAGCACACTGCATTAACTGGAATGGAGTAGCCCAGAGAACTGCTGATCTCTCAGTACATCCTGCATGACCAAGGAATGAAATTTTATGTGATAGATAAAAGCCTCATTGACCCTGGGGTGCAGTAAGCAAAGAGCCTTCAGCTGCAGAGAGCTGCCTCACCCAAAGCATGCCTCTTCCCAGTTTGGCCCACATTTCATGACTGCTCAGTGCTGGAGCATAAAGCTTGGCCATCTTTGCTCAACTTAGCACATCGCTGAAGGGCCATTTGTGCTCCAGATTTGCCAAGACTATCTTTGGCCCTAATCCTCAGCTCCAATTTTCCCTGTGCTCAAACATGCTTCCTTTCTCTCCTTTTCTCAGATATGAATCCCAAGCACACTTGTTAAGAAAGATCTTGGTGCCAAAGTCTGTTCCATAACGGACCTGACCTACAACTTTACTTCAGGTTTCATTGTGTTTCAAAAGCCTAATTTTCTTGAGAGAATAAAGAGTGATCACCCCTACTAAAATCGTAGTTCTTTGCATGGTTATTTAGTGATGTGAGGAGATAGAAATGGCTACATAAGAATTTCAGCTTTTAATTTATGGAATTATTGTTGTGACCCCTGGTGAAAAACATGTCCCTTTGAACACCAGAAGTCACAAGGGCAAGAAGACACATCTTGCCATTGGCATGATGGATCAATACCAGTTTTACTCCTGGATTAACTGTAACCATGTACTCTGCTCTGAGCAAAACAGTATCATGTTCGGAGCAACTGACTCTCACATACATTGCTTGTGGGAATGTAACAATGTACAGCCCCATTGAAAAACTGTCAATGTTCTGTAAACTTGACCACTCATCTATCCATAGCCATTCTCTTCCTAGGTATTTACCCAATCATTAAAAATCAGGAACTGTGAATAATCCACGTGTCTGAAGAGGAGTGGAAAAGCTATAGCATATTAAATAGTATTCAGTTACAAAAAGCAATGATTCATTTTATATTCATTCAAAAAAATGGCCAAAATAAGTTGTGCTCATAGAACTTAGATTGTGGTTGTCTCTGGTGAGAGTTGGAATTAACTGGGAAGTTCTAGGCATGTGAAAATGTTGTGGGGCTATGGGAATGTTCTGCGTCTCATTTAGAGTGATGATTACATGGGTGTATATAATTGTTTAAACTGGAGGAATTGGCAGAGCAAGATAGTATAATAGACAGCTCTAAATCAGATTTAGTCTGCCTTACATCAAATGGATCTAATAGATATTGACAGGACACTTCATCCACCAGTTGTAAAAAGTCGTAAAATACACATTCTTTTCCTCAGCACATGGATCATTCTCAAGAATAGACCATATGTTAGGTAACAAAATACATCTTTAAAAGTTCAAAAATTCAAATAATTCCAAGCATCTTCTCTGGACACAGTGGAACAAAACTAGAAATCAAAACAAAAGGAATTTTGGAAATTATGCAAACACATAGAAATTAACCAATATGCACCTGAATCTCCAGTAGGTCAATGAAGAAATTAAGAAGGAAATTGAAGAATTTCCTGAAACAAATCATAATGGAAACGCAATATATTAAAATCTATAGGATACGGTAAAAGCAGTACTAACATGGAAGTTTATAGCTATAAGTCCCTACATCAAAAAAGGGGAAAAACTTCAAATAAACCACCTAATGATGCCTCTTAAAGGAGTAGAAAGGTAAGAACAAAAATAATCCAAAATTAGTAGAAGAAAAGAAATAATAAAAACCACAGCAGAAATTAATGAAATCAAAATGTGGAAAACAATGCAAAAGATCACTGAAACAAAGAGTTGTTGTTTTGAAAAGTTAAACCAAATTGACAAACCTTTAGCCGATTAAGAAAAAGAGACAGAAGATCTAAATCAATAAAATCAGAAATGAAAAAGGAGGCATTGCAACAGATACTGCAGAAATTCAAAGTATCATTAGTGGCTACTGTGAGCAACTATATAGCAATAAGTTGAAAAACCTAGAAGAAATGCACAAGTTTCTAGACACATACAACCTATCAAGATAGAAGGAGGAAGAAATCCAAAACCTGAATAGACCAATAACAAATAATGAGATCCAAGCTGTAATAAAAAGTCTCCCAGTAAATTAAAGCTGAGGATCCAATGGCTTCACTGATGAATTCCACCAAACATTTAAATAACTCATACCAGTCCTAGTCAAGCTATTCTGAAAAGCAGAGGAAGAGAAATTACTTACAAACTCATTTTTTTTTTTTTTGAGTATTTTTGACCTGCAGTTGGTTGAATTCACTGATGCTGAACCCAGAAGTTACAGAAGGCTGCCTGTATTCTATGATGAGGGATCCATTCACACATAAGAGGACACATGAGCTCCAGTATACATGGCCAAGTGTGTTCTGAGCAACACTGTAAGAGGCCAAAGTGGAAACAATCCAAATGCCCATCAACAGCAGAAACATTTATACTATTGGACACCTTACAGCAGGCAACAGGACCAAGTACAGCTACAAGGAACAACATAGATGAGGGAAATAAAACAAACAAAAAAACCCATTAAACTGCATAAAGCACAATTCTGTTTACATAAGGTTATATAACATTTTCAAAACGAGCAACATTTTAGTACATTTATTTAGAATTCTTCTGCAGAAGGGTTTTGTCTCTTCTCTCCAATTTGTTAAATTTACTCATTTATTCATAACAGCATGAACTTGCAGGTATTTATTTTATTCTTTGGATTATAATTCAATAATACTTTAGTTACTCTGTGGCTCAACTTGTTTAAAATTTGGCCGTTGGGTTCTTGTGCTCTTCTAATATAACCCCATAAATGTTCTAACATGACCTCATCAATACTTTTGTTTGTTTTGTGTTTACCACATTCTTATTTTCCAACACTCCAAGATGCTATAGGCTCTTTCTGTATTTCCTGCACAGGTCTAGAAACTTTATTTCTTCATAAGTATTGCCACATCTTTATTTTTTCTTTAACATTATCAGGTTGCAGTTTTATTAATCATCTTTAGTCTAGATTGCCTTCTGTTTATTTATAATTCTATCATTGTTTTAATGTTTCATGTTCTGTTCGTTTTTATTTACTAATTGCTGAATTTCAACATAAATATTTATAGATTTTTAGAAAATATAGATATTAATTCTCAAATAAATATAGTCAGATTCAGTTTTTAAATTGTTGACCTTTAATTTTATTTCAACGAGGTCAAGCTTATGCTCAATTTATTAACTTATGGAATTGTAATTGATATTTATTTGTAGCTGCACTGGGAAATTTTTGTAAATGTGTTCTACCTATTGAAAAGCATTTTCCATTTGATTTTTGGTAGTTGCAGGTTATAATGATCACGGTTAAGTTTGTTTTGCAAATTCTATAGCTTTTTTTTTTTCTTTTTTTGACGGAGTCTCGCTGTCGACCTCGCAGCCTCCCGAGTAGCTGAGATTACAGGCGTCCTCAACCATAGCCGGCTAATTTTTTATATTTTTAGTAGAGACGGGGTTTCACCATATTGGCCAGGCTGGTCTTGAACTCCCGACCCCAGGTGATCCACCCGCCTTGGCCTCCCAAAGTGCTGGGATTACAGGAGTAAGCCACCGCGCCCAGCCAAATTGTACAGCATTCCTAATTTTGTTCTCTGCACTATTGGTTTCCGTCAAAATGCTGTTACATTAAAAAAAAAAAACAAATCATGATCTCCTATCATGATTGCAGACTTTTCAGTTTTACCATCTAAGTCTGAGTCTTGGCTCTCTATGTGTCAGTGCCATGTGGTTAGGTGCATAAAGTTCATTACTGCAATATTGAAATATTTTCCTATGAAATTTCATTAACCAGGATCCTATCAATACACTGGATATTAATATTGCTCCCCTAGATTTCTTTTGTTTAATATTTGTCTGTATTGCCTGTTCCCATAAATTGACTTTTAATCACTTAGCGTTGTTCTAAGATTGATTAAAATGTAGAATAAAAGGGAAGGTTATGGGAGGGTGGGACGTCTAATCTAAGCCCAGCCCAGTGATTACATTAGCTGGGCGCTGATTAGGTTAGGATGTTGCCCAGGGATAAAGCCAGGATCTTTGGGACCTGGCTTCATTTGGAGTTCAGCTACCAAGAGGAAACCTTCCTCTGGGTCCTGGAGTATTTGGCCTGAAATTGGCAATTTGGGAGTTGCTGCTCCAGGGGGCTCCGCCCAGCCTTTCCCGGCGTCCCCACGCGGGGCGCAGCCGCGAGAAAGGAACGCAGGTCACACCGTCAGCGCCCAGAGCAGCGCCAGTTTCCGGGCCCGGCCTGCTCTGGGAGCCATGAGTTGCAGCCGCCCCCCTCCCGACGTGGACGGCATGATCACCCTCAAGGTGGACAACCTGACCTACCGGACCTCTCCCGACAGCCTGAGGCGCGTGTTCGAGAAGTACGGGCGCGTGGGCGACGTGTATATCCCGCGGGAGCACCACACCAAGGCGCCCCGGGGCTTCGCCTTCGTCCGCTTTCACAACCGGCGCGACGCGGAAGACGCCGAGGACGCCATGGACGGGGCGGAGCTGGATGGACGCGAGCTGCGGGTGCAGATGGCGCGCTATGGCCGCCGGGACTTGCCCCGCAGCCGCCAGGAAGAGCCGCGCGGCAGGTCCGGAGGCGGCCGCTCCGGACTGCGGAGCCGCAGCCCCAGGCGGCGACACCGCAGCCGATCCCGGGGTCCCAGCTGCTCTAGGTCCCGCAGCAGATCTCACTATGGGGGGTCTCGCTATAGCCGGTCTCCCTACAGCCGATCTCCCTTCAGGAGATCTCGCTACAGCCGATCTCCCTACAGACGATCTCATTGCAGAGGATCTCGCTACAGTCAATCTTACAGCCGGCATCACTACAGCCGATCTCCCTACAGGGAATCTCGCTACAGGAGGTCTCCCTACATCCGGTCTTCCCGCAACAGGTCTCTCTACAACCGCTCTCACTCGAAGTCTGGGTCTGGCTCTCGCTCTCCATCAACCTCCAAATCCAGCTCTGTGCGAAGATCCAAGTCCTCCTCCATCTCCAGATCTTGCTCAAGGTCCAGGTCTAGATCTACGTCCCGGAGTACTACCCCCATATCCAAGAGGAAATCCAAGTCCAGGTCGTGATCCAAGAGTCCTCCCAGGTCTCCTGAAGGGGAAAAAGGACAAGTGTCCTCCAAGGAAAATGATCATCAGCTAACGCGTGATGGACGACTTGGGGAAAAGGACCCATACTCAGTCCATGGAAGCAGAATCCCTGGAAGAAGCGACTGCCTAATGAAACGGTTGTGTGACATTTGTCTACCTTTTTACCAGTTTGAAGTGTTGCATCAGATGGCAAGATTCATTTCATGTGCCATTGTGTTGTTATTCAAATTTTCTTGTAATTTAGTGAGGTAAACTACTTTAGATTGGATTTGGATGTTTGAGGGGAAATTTTATATTTGTCTTTTTTTGTTTTTTTTTTGAGATGGAGTCTAGCTCTGCTGCCCACGCTGAAGTGCAGTGGCGCCATCTGCATCTTCCACCTCCTGGGTTCAAGCCGTTCTCAGGCCTCAGCCTCTGCAGTAGCTGGGATTATAGGCACCAGGCACCACAGAGGGCTAATTTTTGTATTTTTAGTAGAGACGGGGTTTCTCCATGTTGGCCAGCCTGCCCTCGAACTCCTGGGCTCAAGTGATCTGCTCACCTTGGCCTCCTAAAGTTCTGGGATTACAGGTGTGAGCCCCTTGGCCCAGCGTATATTTGATTCTATAGTGCTGCTATTTTTGGTTTGAAACGAACAGGTTGGTAACCTAATTTGTGGCCCCCTGTCTCTTAAGAAATGTGTGCAGCCATTACACACAGCCCAACGCTGTCACGACATTGCCTCAAAACTGCCTTCATTCCTTAAAGTTAAAAACTTACAAAAGGCGGTATAAATGTGTATGTGTAATGTTATTACCTTTAAATCTAACTGGTAATATGACCCAAATTTGTATAAAGATTTTTCAGGTGAAAAGACTGGGTTTTGAGCAAACACAATTCTAATAGCTTCTTTGTTTTTGTGCACCAGGCCTGGCTGCCTAGCAGTTGAGTGATGCTGGTTAGCTGTTAAGGTGGCCTGTTGCAGTGCAGAGTGCTGAGCTGCTTCCTGTTTTCTTCTGTTTCCTCCTGAAAAAAGAAGCCCTGTCCGGAAGACTGTTCAGTTTATTAAAATGCCTGTCAACTGCCCTTCTAGTCACCCAGGCCTGGAAGAGAAATAATAGAGCATGCAGTGAGCACATCTAGCTGATGATAATCACACCTCTTCCCCCTCTCTATTCTGTTAAATGGCAAATCTGATCATATCAACATACATGAACTTAAAATATGGGGAATGTTATGGAAGAAATGGCTTGTAACTTTGTAGGTACTTATAACATGGTGTATGTTTTTTTATTATGAATATTTCTTACTATTACCATGTTTCTATCATTGAATTAAAATGTTTTGTTGGTGTTACCTTTTCTCAAAATAAAATTAGAAATATTTTATAGAAAGTTGGTTGTTTTGTTTTGCTGTTGGACTACTTTCTGCTATTTGTACCTTTGGGAAAATTATTTTACCAAGTTTCTCATAGGATTCAATTATAATTTTAAAAAAACTCTACAAGGTTTAGCTGTGTGCTTTATTATTTTATCACAATGTAGTTTCTTTGTACACTCTTTCTTTCCTCTTCCTACCTGTGATTTTTAACTTCCAAAGTCTTTTCAAAGAATCAGATTTTGAATTTTGTTATTACCTCTACTGGGTGTAATATTTTCTTTTGTAATTGTTTCTGCTTATACCTTTATTTTCTTTCCTTTTTTATTTTGATTCATCCTGTTTACTGAGTTGAGTGCTAAATTCAATCATTTTTGAACTTGCTGATTTTTTTCTTTCAGTTCAATTCGATACTCCTCTTTATATATGTTGTGATTTGACCTTAAATCCTGATATTAACACACCATACCAATCTGCCGTAATCAATCCATCCTGGGTGGTAGAACTAATGGCCTCTGTACAGTTAAAGTTGTGGTTGAAGCCTGTGTGGCATCACTAAGTTACTAAGGTAGCTTAAAGCTCAGCATTTTGTTTGTCACACATTTGTCTTCAAATACTCTGAAATATACTGGATTCAACCACACCAGAAGTTTGAAGATTTGGAAAGAAAATACTGGAAGAACCTCAGCCTCCTAATTGATGAAAACAGTAAACAATGTAATCCTGGACACGTAGGAACAATTTAGGAGTTTCTGGAGCAGGAATGTGAGGCTGTCATTGGAGAGAGTGTCAACACACCCTACCTGTACTTTGGCATGTGGATGACCACCTTTCCATAGGACACGGACCTTTACAACATCAACTACCATCACTTCAGGGAGCCCCTGTCTTGGTACACAGTGCCCCAAAACCATAGTCAGCACCTGGAATGCTCAGCCGGGGAGCTTTTCCAGGTAGTTCTCAGGGTTATGAGGCCTTCTTGTGGCACAGGATGGCCTTCATCTTGCCCGCAGTGCTCATGCAGAATGGGGTTCCCTTCAATAGCATGACTCAGGAGGCTGGAGAGTTCATGGTGACATTTCCCTATGACTACCACACAGGCTTCAATTCTCACAGAGACCATCCATTTCACCACCTAGGATGGGTAGATTATGGCAATATGGCATCTCAGTGTAGCTGTGGGGAGGGCAGGGTGGCCTTTTCCATGGACGCCTTCACACACATCATTAAACCTGATCATTATGACCTGTGGAAAAGCTAGCAAGATGGGGCCATTGTGGATCAAAGGGAGCCCAAGGTGCTGGCCAGCCAGGAGCTCATTACCTGGCAGGAGGACATGGCACCTGGCCTGAAGCTCCTCTGGACCTGGCCTCTTCTAGGCCTGTGGTCCTGGATAGTGGGACCTACCATTGAACCCACATGTACCAGTTGCAGTTTCCCTGGTGCCCCATGGCAGCCCAGGAAACTGATGCCCATCCAAGGGTCATTGACCCCAGAGGCTCCCAAGAACACACCATGGCCCACCATCTATCTCGGGTCTGTTTGCCCTGGTTCTCTGCCTGTCAACTGGCAGAGGTGGTCATGGTGGTCTTTTTCAGGAACTAAGAGCTCAGGAGGGGATCCTCTAGTCTCCCACCAAGTGGCACAGCACACAGAGCTCTCGATCCTGGGGTCTTTGCCCCTACTTAGGATGGAACTTTGATAGACAAGCCTGTATCTCTCAGGCCTGCATCTCAGCAGCCCATCAAGGCTACCACGTGCTGCAGTGCCCCCATCTTCAACCTTTGGAGACAACTTGGATCTGATGCTTCGATGTGTGCTGGCCCGTATCTGACATCCCCAGACAGCATGACACTGAACCACCCTGTGTTCCACTGATTCCTCCCAACATCATAATGATGCTGAGAAGATTCTCCAGAGATGCTGCTGGAGAGTGCAAGGCCTCTTGAACCTGGCTGAGGTTGTAGCAATGGACCACTCTTATACCTCTGGGGTCTTGGCCCCAACTGATGTTGTCAGAATATGCTGGGCCCTGACTCCTGTCCTGGGGTTAAAGCCAGACAGTGCTGCACCTCTGAATTTGGAGCTATGTGCCTCTGATACATTATCTTAATCCTTTGAACCCATGGCTACTGAATATATTGCCAAATGTGGCTGTCCCTCTGACCATAACCTAACCCGAGTAGCCAAAGAAGGCTCCACTCAAGCACAATTCGAGCCTGGGACTGTCTCAGTCTCTTTTACTTTGAAGAACTAATATATACCCAAGGCTACCAGAGGCTGTTTCCTGTTTATTAATTTTTCCTAGTGTGTATCTACCAAGTAAAGAAAGGAATATCGGCCGAGTGCGGTGGCTCACGCCTGTAATCCCAGCACTTTGGGAGGCCGAGATGGGCGGATCACGAGGTCAGGAGATCGAGACCTTCCTTGCTAACACGGTGAAACCCCCATCTCTACTAAAAATACAAAAAATTAGCCCGGTGGCGGGCGCCTGTAGTCCCAGCTACACTGGAGGCTGAGGCAGGAGAATGGCGTGAACCCAGGAGGCGGAGCTTGCAGTGAGCTGAGATCCGGCCACTGCACTCCAGCCTGGGTAAAAGAGCGAGACTCCGTCTCAAAAAAAAAAAAAAAAAAAAAAAAAAAAAAAAAAAAAAGAAAGGAATATCCTGAAAACATATTTTAAAATCACTACTATAAAAGAGATAAACCTAAAACTAAGTGATTCAGAATGATTGAAAAATAAAAGAATGGGCAAAACTACATCAAGGAAAATGCAAGCAAAAGAAAAGAGGGGTGGTAGATCTTAATATAAAACAAAGAAATTTTAGGTACTTCATATAAGTGCAATGATATAATATCTGTCTTTTTATTTCTAGTTATTTCACTTAGCATGATGTCCTCAAGGTTCATCCATGTTGCAGCATGTGTCAGAATTTCCTTCCTTTTCAAGGTTGAATAATATTGCATCATATGTATACACCACGTTTTGCTCATTCCAATCACCCATGGATGGACCATTGGGTTGTTTCCTCCTTTTGGCTATGTGCATGGTGCTGTTGAGAACACTGGTATAAAAGTATCTGTGTGAGTCCCTGGTAAAACCATTTGAATCATCTTTTAGAAGTTCCATATTCTTCCTTGGGCATCATTAATATGCCTTTGCATCTGACTTGACTGGAGATCTGATATATATCTGTAGTAAATTAGTTTTTAATATCAAATTAGTTTGAAAAATTATAATTAAATTTAAACTAAATTAAAATGTTAGATTAAAAATTAATTGTGTCACTTCTCATGAATTTGGGGAAACTTCTGACAGCAACATACCTTGTTCTCCTCTACCAAATATGTGCACACTAACATTTATTACTATGTGGGAGAATTCATGGATCTCTCAGTTCTATCCTAGGTCCCTGGTTTAGGAGTCTAGAGTTCCTTTCAATATCCCCTTATCATGGATGTCTCCGTGGCTCTGAAACAGCATTTTCATTCTTCAAATAGTCAGTTAGAGCCTGGGGAAAGGTGTGTTCTACAATCTTCTCATCCCTGCTGGTGGTAACTCACTATGGGTACTATGTGGCTCTGTGGGAAGCTGGGCATGGTGACTAGGTGACTGTGTGGAGCCAGGAAGCTCTTGCAAAGCTCACAGCCAGCACTGTACATGCACTGAAGCTCGCGGGATCCCTTTACCAGGCACAGGACAGGCAGTGCAAAGCTTGTGTGCTTCTCTCAGAGTGAGCGTGGGTGGGTAGTGGGCACTGCTTCTAGCGGGCTTCCTTCTTCCTGGCCTTCTGCTTTCAGAGGCTGCCAAAGTCCTGACTGCATCCATGTAGGGTGAGCGCTTGCCCAGAGAATCCAGAGGTGGGTGTCCCAGGCCCCTGTGCCAGGCTCAGGCAGTGCTTGGGAGAGGGTTATCCAGGGAGCTTTCTGTGCTGGGCTTGTGTTTCTAGGGGGAAAACAGGAGGGGTGGGCATGGGCTGCAGGGTCCAGAGAGGATTGTGTCCCAGAGGTGGGGAAGAAAGTTCTGGTAAAATCTCATTTCCCTCCTGTTTTCCTCCTCAGGGCAAGCTCCATGAGGACATGGTGCAGGCTTAGGGCCAGAAGGTTGAGATCCAGCCTACAGCCTATGTGAGTTTGATTAAGGAAAAATCATAGTTGGTAAGAAACAAGTTGGAGTAGTGTTTGAAAAAACAGAGAATTTAAGTCACTTTATTGTGTTGAAGACAGAAAAAAACCGGACACATATACAGATATAGAAAACAAACAAGCTTAACAAGGTACAGTGTATGCACCTGGTAATAGAGAATACTCACCTTTTTCAAGTACTAATGAATGATTCACAAAATTGGACAATGTATTACAGTGAAAACAAACATCGATAACTTATCAAAAGAAAAAGAAAAAATCAATACCATGCAACAAAACTAGAAATTGGTTTTAAAAATAGAAAATGTAGAGATGCTTTTTTCTGAAAGGTGAATATTCTTTATCGGGCAAGCTTTATATAAGACAAAAACAGCCAAATTCCACTGGCTTTTCAAAGCTGTGGTTTATTTGACATTGTTAATTCATTGGCTCAGTACAATAAACAAGTCCCCACTAAGTGAGCAAGACAGTTTTTATCAGCAATGTGCGCTGTGCAGAAATTAAAGCAGGATTAGATGACAGAAGAATGCGCAGGGGCTGCCTGAGCTGCGGGGTCCGGATGGATTCACAGCAGGAGATCTTTTTGAGACCTAGTTGACCAAACGGAAAGTCCAGAGCAGAATTTTCCACTTGCAGGGAACAGCAAGTGCAATAGACCTACCATGGAAATTAGTGATTTTCTTTTTCCAGGAATACAAAAGAAGCTTATTTGTGTCTCAGGCAGAGAGGGGAAGGGAGAGAGTCTGGGGACAGAACATGTAGAGCCTCACGTTTCAAGTTAAATGCATTATTTGGTGTTCCTTCAACTTGAGAAGGCATCAGAAGCTTAAAATAACAATTGACAAGATGTGATTGACACATTTAAATAATCAGCTTAGTGGCTCTATGGAGAGTTTGCAACTAGGAGAAGCAGTTTGACCATTTATAATACAAGCGAAAGTGACAGTTGCTTAGGCTTAATTGTTAGTTTTGAAAATTGCATAGCCAGCCTCATCAACATAGTGAAACTCAGTTTCGGCAGAAGAAAGTTTAAAAAAAATTACCTGCGTGTGGTGGCACATGTATTCCCAGCTGCTCAGGAGGCTGAGAGAGGAGGATCACCTGAGCCTGGGAAGTCAAAGTTGCAGTCAGCCATGATTGCAGCACTGCAGTCTAGCCTGGGTGACAGAGCCAGACTCTGTCTTTAAAACCAACAACAAAAAAGCAGTGCACAAAACTGGACGGAACATATTTTGGAAATTGAAAATTATAGTTTTCATATAGAAAGAAACATTCTGAGAAGAAAGCCACCTTGCTCATTAAGTACTATCCTTCATAGGACCCTTCCTTTCTTCTCCTATCACCATTTCAGTAGGAAATTTTTAAGTAGAAATAATCAGAAATTGGTTCTTCTCTAAAGTTTTCAATAAACAGCAGAAAAACCCATACCTTCCTGCCTCTTCCATTCATTCAGGCAACTTTGTCTTTCCTAATATAACAAGAGAAGGAAGTTTATTCTTTGGAAAATTCAACCTGAGAGATAACTCAGAGACTCCAGGCACAGAGGAAGATGGAGTGAGATGCCTGGCTGAAATGAGGTTAAAGCTAACATGACATGGTGGAATCACAAGATGAGAGCATGCTGCATTCACAGGACGGGAGTAGCCCTAGAGAGCTGCTGGACCCACAGCACGTCTTGCATGACCAAGGAATAAACTTTTATGTGGTAGGTAAAAGCTTCATTGTGTCTGGACTGCAGTCGGCAGACGGCCTTCAGTGGCAGAGAGCCACCTCACCCAAGGCCATGCCTCTTCCCAGTTTGGCTGACATCCCATGACTTCTCAGTGCTGGAGGATAAAGCTTGGCCATCTCTGCTCAACCCAGGACAACCCTGCAAAGTCATTTGAGCTCCAGGGCTTCCTGCAGGATTGGCTGCCTATCTTTGGCCCTAACCCACAGATCAACATTTCCCTATGCTCACACCTGCTTCCCATTCCTCCCTTTCTCAGATATGGATCCCAAGGACCCTCTTTAAGAAAGACTTTGGTGCTGAAGTCTTAGAGTCTGCTCTGTAGTAAACCTGACCTGCAACTGTACTTTAGGTTTCTTTGTGTGTTTAAAAGGCATATTTCCTTGAGAGAATAAAGATCAGTTACCACCCTGCTGAAATTATATTCCTTCTTTGCATGGTTGTTCAGTGATGTGAGGAGATTGAAGTGGCCACATGGGAATCTCAGCTTCCTATTTATGGCCTTATTGTTGTGACTCCATTGAGAATATGTTCCTTTGAACACCAGAGGTCATGAGGACAAAAAGGAAACATCTTACATTTGGCATGATGAATGAGTCCCTGTTCTATGCCTGGATTTACTGGAACCATGCACTCCATCTCTGAGAGGAACAGTCCCACGTCCAGAGCAATGGGCTCTTACATGCATTGCCAGTGAGAATATGACATCATACAGCCCCTTTGAAAAACTGTGTCAGTTGGCTGGGCGCGGTGGCTCATGCCTGTAATCCCAGCACTTTGGGAAGCCAAGGTGGGCGTATCACGAGGTCAGGAGATTGAGACCATCCTGGCTAACATGGTGAAATCCCGTCTTTATTAAAAAATACAAAAAAAATTAGCCGGACATGGTGGCGGGTGCCTGTAGTCCCAGCTACTTGGGAGGCTAAGGCAGGAGAATGGTATGAACCCAGGAGGTGGAGCTTGCAGTGAGCTGAGATCACGCCATTGCACTGCAGCCTGGGCGACAGAGCAAGACTCCGTCTCAAAATAAAATTAAATAAATAAGTAAATAAAAGAAAAAAGAAAAAAAAGCTGTGTCAGTCTTCAATAAACTTGCACACTCATCTGTCTCTGGCAATTCTCCTTCCAGGTATCTGCCCAACTGTTAAGAATAAAGAACTGTGAACAATCCATATATCTCCGAAAAGATGAGTAGAAAAACTATAGTGTATTAAAATATTATTCATCGATTAAAAATAGTGAACTGCTGGTGCATAAAACAGGATAGATGATCTCACAAACATCCCGTATAGGAAAAGTAGCAAAATCCAAGTGAATACATATTATGTGATTCCATTCCTATTCATTCCCAAATCAGTCCATACTCTCCTGTCATCATAGAACTTAGAAAGTGGTTGCCTCTGGTGGGGAGTGGGGTTTGACTGGAAAGCTCCTGTCCTGAGAGAATGCTATGGGGCTGTGCTAATGTTCTACATCTTTTATGTGTTGATTACACAGGTGTATATAGTTTTTAAAACTCGCTAAAGTGGAGACCTAAGATCTATGTGTTTTATTGCCTATATCTTAAACTGGAGAAAAGCAACTAGGAGACAAGACGAGGGCAGCTAGAAAAGTAAGAACCATCTTACTAAATTCTAGAAAGCTCAATCTTGGGTTAGCATGCCATGCAAGTAGTTGTTTACTCTATTTTTTGTTGTTTTTATTGTACTGTTATTTTTCACTGTTTTTTTTTGTGAATGCATTTGATCCTCAGTTGGTTGAATCCACTGCTGCTGAACTCAGAGGATATGGAGGCCTGACTGCCTCCTATGACAAAGATATCTGTTCATAGACAGGAGTACATGTGAGCTCCAAGCGCTATCCATGTCCAAGCATTTTCAGAGCAACATTTTTTGTAAGAGGTCAGAAGTAGAAAGGAACCAAATACCCATTAAAAACAGAAACATTTATACCATTGAATGAATTACAGCAGGGAAATGAGACAAAGTACAGCTGCACAGAAGAACATAGATGAGGGAAATGCCATACAAAAAAATACATGAAAATACATAAAGCACAATTTTATTTATATTTATATAGGGTCATAGCATTTTCAAAATAGACAATATTTTAATTAATTTAATTCGTTTAGAATTCTTATGAAAGAGAGCTTTGTCACTTCTCAGCTATTTGTTTATTTAATCTTTATATCAGTATGAACTCGTAGATATTTATTTCATATTTTGGATTATAATTCAATGTACATATTTTCTTGCTCAATTTTTTGGAGATTTGGCCACTGAGAATTGTTTTCCTTCTGTCCCACTGGAAGTAACCGCATTTTTCATTGTGTGTATTTACGGAGTTTTTATTTTCCATGACTACAAATGCTTTGGGCTCTTTCTGTATATTACTTGCCCAGGTCTAGAAAGTGTTCTTTATCACTACTTCCACTTACGTATTTTGTCTTTAAAACTACCAGATTTTAGTTTTATTAATCATCTTTATTTTAGTATACATTTTCCCTTTTATTTTTCTATCATTATTTTTATCTTTCATTTTCTGTTGCACAATTTTCTTTTGTTTCATTTTGTTTTTACTTACTGCTTGAGTTCAATGTGAAGATCAATAGGATTTTAGAAATGTGCATATTAATTTTCAAATAAATATGGTTGGATTCAGATTTTGTATTGTTGACTTTTTTTTGTTGTTGTTGTTGTTTTTGTTTTTTGTTTTTGTTTTTTTTTTTTTTTGAGACGGAGTCTCGCTGTGTCGCCCAGGCTGGAGTGCAGTGGTGCGATCTCGGCTCACTGCAAGCTCCGCCTCCTGGGTTCACGCCATTCTCCTGCCTCAGCCTCCCAAGTAGCTGGGACTACAGGCGCCCGCCACCACGCCCAGCTAGTTTTTTGTATTTTTAGTAGAGACGGGGTTTCACCATGTTAGCCAGGATAGTCTCGATCTCCTGACCTTGTGATCCGCCCACCTTGGCCTCCCAAAGTGCTGGGATTACAGGCATGAGCCACCGCGCCCGGCCAATATTGTTGACTTTCAATTTCATTTCATTTTGGCCAGTATATTCATTTAATGTAATTTTCATTTGATATTTACTTTTTTTTTTTTTTTTTTTTTGAGACGGAGTCTCGCTCTGTCGCCCAAGCTGGAGTGCAGTGGCCGGATCTCAGCTCACTGCAAGCTCCGCCGCCCGAGTTTACGCCATTCTCCTGCCTCAGCCTCCCGAGTAGCTGGGACTACAGGCGCCTGCCACCTCGCCCAGCTAGTTTTTTGTATTTTTTAGTAGAGACGGGGTTTCACCATGTTAGCCAGGATGGTCTTGATCTCCTGACCTCGTGATCCGCCCGTCTCGGCCTCCCAAAGTGCTGGGATTACTGGTAAATTTATCTATTATAAATGTTACCTATGTACCAAAAAGCATTTTACATTTGCTTTTTAATTGTTACAGTCTCTGTCCTCAAAGTTCTTAACCTTGTACATATTACTAAACATTATTAATTTTCTACTCTGCTTTATTGGTTTCTGAAAGCATAATGTTAAACACACACACACACACACACACACACACACACACACACACACATACACACACAAAACTCCCATCATGACTGCAGATTTTACTGTTTGACCTTACAACTCTCAGTCTTAGCTTCAGTGTGTCACTGTTGTGTGGTTAGGTGCATAAAGTTCATCCTTGTAATATTTTCCTATGAATTTTTTTCATTAACTATAAAATGTCCCTCTTGGATCTTATATATACATTGGATATTAATATTGCTACCCTCGGTATCTTTTAGTATTTATTTAGATTGCCTGTTCCCATAACTTGACTTTTAATCACTTAGCATTGTTCTAGGATTTAAATGTAAAATAAAAGGGAGGGGCCCGGATGGGTGGGATGCCTAATCTGGACCCAGCCCGGTGATTACATTAGCTGGGCACTGATTGGGTTAGGATGCCGCCCAGGTATAAAGCCAGGGTCTTTGCAACCTGGGGCTTCATTTGGAGTTCAGCTACCAAGAGGAGACCTTCTCTCTGGGTCCTGGAGTATTTTCGTCAGGAATTGTGAGTTTTTGGTGGAAGGTAGGTCATTTTATTTCTCTGTTGGAGCACTTTTTGATATTTGTCCTACTGAGAAAATTATTCTCACCCAAGTTGTTCATAAGATTCAGTTAAAATTTTTAAAACATCTCAGCAAGATTTTTAGCTATGCCCCCTAAGTTATCTCAATGTGTTTCATTTGTATTTCCTTTTCTATTCATGCCTATGGCTTTTCACTTCTCACCATCTTTTTGAAAAGTCAAGTTTTAGTTTTTTGTCATCATTCCCATTGAAGGTTCTGTTTCCTTTTGCAATGGTTTCTGCTTGTGTCTTTATTTTCATTGTTTCCTTTGATGTTAATGCATCCAGTTTCTTGAGTGGCTTGCTTAATTCATTCCTTTGCAAACTTGATCATTTTCACTCTTAGTTTGATTAGATGCTCCTCTTTTTCTGTTTTATTATTTGACCTTATATCCTGATGTTAACACACCATACCCTTTAGGTTAGCTTAATACTGGCTGAGTATTTCTTTTGTCTGGTTATACATGTATTTTCAAATATTCTGTATTTTGTGTTGTTGTTGTTTAGGTTTATTGATTTAATTTCCTAGAAGAGATGCCCAGGTGCAGTGGAGTTACCAGCTACTGGGGCACCAAAGCCTGAGAATCAAGAGAAGCCTCACAGTGACACCCCCAACTGAGGAAACTCACAGAGCTGCAGGTGGAGCTGGGACTGCAGCTGGGGCACCTGCCCCACTGGGACATATTCTATTTTCTTTGGACAAAAAAATACTGACTCCTGGGAAAAATACGGACTCCTGAGTCCTCCTGGGAAGTCAGAAAGCCTGTGAAAGATCTCACTTGTTTGAAAGTTCAAGTGTGAATTACTCCCTCACAGATAAACCAAAGTATTTTGAAAAACAAAGGGGAGAAAAGAAATTACTCCCCAGCGCTCTCAGGCATCTAGAGGACACCTAAGAACTTGGGAGTCAGCTACTTCTTGTGTGCAGCCATGAAGTCTGCGCACTCCAGTCCCCAGAACACAAGTCATACCATCATGACTTTTTACCCGACCATGGAAGAATTTACAGATTTCAACAAATATGTTGCTTACATGGAGTCCCAAGGCGCACACCGAGCTGGCCTTGCCAAGGTAATTCCACCCAAGGAATGGAAAGCCAGAAAGACTTACGATGATATCGAAGACATCTTAGTAGCCACTCCCCTCCAGCAGGTGACCTCTGGGCAGGCAGGGGTGTTTACTCAATACCATAAAAAGAAAAAAGCCATGACTGTGGGGAAGTATCGCCACTTGGCAAACAGTAAAAAACATCAGACTCCACCACATCGGAATTTTGCAGATTTGGAGCAACAGTACTGGAAGAGCCACCCCGGTAATCCACCAATTTATGGTGCTGACATCAGCGGCTCCTTATTTGAAGAAAGCACTAAACCATGGAACCTAGGACACCTGGGAACAATTCTGGACCTGCTGGAGCAGGAATGTGGGGTTGTCATCGAGGGTGTCAACACACCCTACCTGTACTTTGGCATGTGGAAGACCACGTTCGCTTGGCACACGGAGGACATGGATCTTTATAGCATCAACTACCTGCACTTTGGGGAGCCCAAAACTTGGTACGTGGTGCCCCCAGAACATGGTCAGCGCCTGGAACGCCTGGCCAGGGAGCTCTTCCCAGGCATTTCCCGGGACTGTGAGGGCTTCCTGCGGCACAAGGTGGCCCTCATCTCGCCAACAGTTCTCAAAAAGAATGGGATCCCCTTCAATCGCATGACTCAAGAGGCTGGGGAGTTCATGGTGACCTTTCCCTATGGCTACCATGCTGGCTTCAACCATGGCTTCAACTGCGCAGAGGCCATCAACTTTGCCACTCCACGATGGATTGATTATGGCAAAGTGGCTTCACAGTGTAGCTGTGGGGAGGCGAGAGTGACCTTTTCCATGGACGCGTTCATACGCATCCTGCAACCAGAGAGCTATGAGCTCTGGAAACACAAGCAAGACTTGACCGTTGTGGATCACACAGAGCCCAGGGTTGCAGAAAACCAAGAGGTGAGCACCTGGAGGGAGGACATAGCACTTAGGAGAGCTGCTCTGGGCCTGAGGCGTCTCCGGAACCACATAACCAGCTGTCCCATACAGACTGTGGCCCCAGGGCTCTGTTACAAGCCAAAGGGCCATGGCACCGATGCTGTGCCTGGATCTGCATTCCAAACCCTGGAGACGTCAGCCCGGATTCTTCCCCCTTCCACGGGAAGACGGGGTCGTGGTCGCCGTCCTCGAGAACTGGGGACTGAGGCGACAACTGTTCCGTCTGCAGCTAAGAGGCGCCTCTCAGTGGGGACAGGGAGCAGAGCTCCAGGCTGCAAACCTCAGCTCCAGTTCGCCGATGAAGCTTTGACAGACAAACCCGCACCTTTGAGCAGTGACCTTCCGCATTTTGCCAAGGCTTCTGGCTGCTGTTGTGCCCCTGATCTTCAACCCCTGGGGCCCCCACTGGATCCTGATGAACCCATGCACCCTGGCCCCTGCCTATTATCCCTCGACAGCACTGCTACTAGTCTTCCTGATGTTGTCACCATGACTCCTTCCAATGTCACTGTGCCTTTGATTACATTGTCCAGGGACACCGGTGGGGACTGGAAATCCCTGGAGAACCTGGCCAAGGTTGCAGCAATGGACCACTCTTATGCCTCTAGGGTTCTGACCCCAACTGAGTTTTCCAGGATCTCCTGGGCCCCCGACTCATCTGCTGGGGCTAAAGACAGGCAGAGATACGATGCTAAATCTGGGGATATTTTCCTCCAATGCATGATCAATCATCTGGACCCATGGCTATTGAATATGGTGCCAAATGTCAAGTGATATCTACTTCTTATCCCAATCCCAGGAATCAGAGAAGATTCCTGCCAAGCACAATTCTGGCCTGGGCCTCTCCACAGTGAAGATTCTTTACCTCCAATAACTGACAAATTTCCAAGGCCCCAGATTCCGTCTCCAGCTGTGACAACCAGGGCTCTCAGAGACCACTGAACTCCCCACCCCAAAGGTTGCCATAGGATGTTGTAATATCCCTCAGGGACTCTCTGTCTACTCCTAATCATTGTGCCTGTGGCTTTCATCATGGCCCAGATGCCATGGACAGCACTTGCTGCTGTTGTCCCCTCAGGATACCTCCCTTACAGTGCTATGGGTCCAGATCCCACTGCAATTTGGACTCACATTGGATGATGCTGAGAATCTCACTGAGTCCCTCATTTTTACCTTCCGTCTGGTCCTCTATTTCTCTGGCCCTGGCTTCCACTGGACATTGCTACAGCCCCAGTGAGGTTCGGGGCTTCTCACAGTCCTTCAACTGCAACATGTTCTCCACCCCAGGCCACCATCCACTGTTCATGCACAAACTAGACCTGTAGACCAACTGAGTCTGCTATCCATTCATGGCCCCAGAGATATTTTGTAATGTTATTGATGTTTATTAAATTTGCTATCTCTACTGTACATCTGCAAAGTAAAGAAAAAAATCCTTAATACATGTTTTTAAAATCAGAATTATATAAAAGATGTATCAAAAAAAGTGATGAAGAAAAGTGATTGAGATAAAGGAATGGCAAAAGTATACCTAGGAAAGAACAAACATAAAAGTAGAGTCACAGATCTTAGTATCAGTCTAAGTTGAATGAAGACCCAAGGTACATAGAAGGTCTCTCTTCAATGTAAAAGGCTAAATTTCAGAATGAAATTGCAGCAGTCATGAGTATTGAAGTAAGTTTGATAAAGTATGACTTACAGCATATAAAACGGAAAGAGACTCATTAAACACAGGCACATTGAAGTCATGGACATGGTTTAAATCTCATGTGGAACTGTAATCCCCAATGTTGGATTTAGGGTCTGGCAGGAGGTGATTGGATCATGGGGGTGGTTTCTCGTGAACTGTTTTGCACAATCACCCTGGTGTAGTTCTCCCATTAGAATTCTCACAAGATCTCATTGTTTAAAAGTCTATAGCATGGCTGGGTGTGGTGGCTTATGCCTGTAATCCCAGCACTTTGGGAGGCTGAGGCAGGCAGATCACCAGAGGTCAGGAGTTTTATACTGACCTGGCCAACATGGTGAAAACCCATCTCTACTAAAAATACAAAAATTAGCTGGGCGTGGTGGTGGGCACCTGTAATCCCAGCTACTTGGGATGGTGAGGTGGAAGAATCACTTGGACCTGGAAGGTGGAGGTTGCAGTGAGCCGAGATCATGCCACTGCACTCCAGCCTGGGTGACAGAGTGAGACTCCACCTCAAGATAAATAAATAAATAAATAATAAATAAATAAATAAATAAATGTGTGTAGCACCTCCCCACCATCTTTCTTCTTTGTGATCCAGCCATTAAGATGTGCCTGCTTGTCCTTCACCTTCTGCCATGATTGCAAATTTCCTGAGGCCTCTCCAGAAGCAGAAGCTTCTATGCTTTCTGTATAGCCTTCAGAACCACGACTCAAATAAAACTCTGTTCTACATAAATTACCCAGTCTCAAGTATTTTTCTTATAGCAACGAGAGAATGAACTACTACAGCAAGTTGGTACCAGGAATAGGTCATTGTTACAAAGATTTCTGAAAATGTAGAAGTGGCTTTGGAATTGGGTAATCAGCAGAGATTGGAAGAGTGTGGAGGGCCCAGAAGACTATAGGGGGTTGAGGGAAAGTTTGGAACTTCCTAGACACTTGTTATATTGTTGTTACAAAAATGCTGATAGTGATATGGAAAATGAATTCCAGTGTGAGTAGGTCTCAGATTGAGAAGAAGAATTTATTGAGAACTGGAGCAAAGTTTACTTCTGTTATGTGTTAGCCAAGAGGTTGGCTGCACTGTGCCCCTTTCTAGGGACTTGTGGAACTTTGAACTTGAGAGTAATGATTTAGGGTAACTGGCAGAAGAAATTTTTAAGCAGCAAAGAGTTTAAGATCTGGCCTGTCTTCTTATAACAGCCTAGGCTCACATTCATGAACAAAGAAATGACCTGAAAGTGGAACTTATATCCAGTTCCAGTGAAGCAGAGTACAGAAGGGAAGCAAAATGTAAAAGTTTAAGAAATTTGCAGCCTGGCCATGTAGCGGAAGAGAAAAGCACACTTTTAGGGGAGGAATTCAAGCTGACTGCAGAAATTTACATCACTAAAAGGAAGGCAAGTACTAGTAGCCAAAATATTAAGAAAAACATCTTGAAGGCATATGAGAGACCTTCCTGGCAATGCTTCCCATCAGAGGCCTGGAGGTCTGGGAGGACAGAACGGTTTTGTGGACCATGCTTAGAGCCCTGCTGTCCTGTACAGTCTGTGGACACTGCTGCCTGCATACCAGTTGCTCCAGCTCTCGCTGTGGCTCAAGGGGCCCAGGAAGAGTTCAGACCATTGCTTCAGAGTGTGCAAGCCATAAGCCTTGGAGGCTTCCACATGGTGTTAAGTCCAAGGGTGCACAGAATGCTAGAACTGAGGGTTGAGAATTTCTGATTAGATTTCAGAGGATGTATGGAAAAGCCTGCATGTCCAGGCAGAAGTCTGCTGCAGGGGAAAGGGTCTCACAGAGAACCTCCACTATAGCAGTACAGAGCAGAAATGTGAGGTTGGAACCCCCATGCAGAGTCCCCACTGCGTACTGCCTAGCAGAGTTGTGAGAAAAGGATCACTTTCCTCCAGATCCCTGAATGGTAGACCAACCAGCAGTTTCCACCCTACTTCTGGAAAAGCTGCAGGCACTTAACACAAGCCCATGAGAGCAGCTGCAGGGGCTGAACCCTGCAAAGACACAGGAGCACAGCTACACAAGTCCTTGGGAGTACACATCATGCACTGTTGTGCTCTGGATATGAGACATGGAGTCAAAGGAGTCTATTTTGGAAGTATAAGATTTTATGTCTGCCCTGCTAGGTTTCAGACTTGCTTGGGGTCTCTAGCTTCTTTCTTTTGGCCAATTTCTCCCTTTTGGAACAGGAGTCTTTACCCAATGCCTGTACCCCCACTCTATCTTGGAAGTAACTAACTTGTTTTTTATTTTACATGCTTATAGTCAGAAGGGATTTGCCTTGTCTCAGATGAGACTTTGGACTTTGGACATTTCAGTTAATGGTGAAATGAATTAAGACTTTGGGGAACATTTGAGAAGGCATGATTATACAGTGCAATGTGAGAAGGGCATGAGATTTAGGAGGGGGCCAGGGAAGGATTGATATGGTTTGGATCTATGTCCCCACTCAAATCTCATGTAGAATTGAAATCCTCAGTTTTGGAGGTGCGGTGTGGTGGGAGGTGATTGGCTCATGGTGGTGGTTTCTCATGAATGGTTTAGCACCATCCCCCTAGTGCTGTTCTTGTGATAGAGTTCTCACAAGATCTGGTTGTTTAAAAGTGTGTAGTGCTTCCCCCCTCTCTCTCTTCCTCCTGCTCTCACCATGAAAGATGTGCCTACTTCCTCTTTGCCTTACATCATGATTGTAGGTTTCCTGAGGCCTCCCCCAAACCAGACACCTCTATGCTTCCTGTACAGCCCGCAGACCTGTGAGCCAATTAAACCTCTTTTCCTTATAAATTACCTGGGTATATTCTTTATAGCAAAGTGAGAATGAACTAATATAGTCACCTTATTAATCCAAGCCAGAACAAACAGAGAAAGCTAAGGATATGAAAAACTTAGACAACATTAACAATAAGGTAGAATTGACAAACCAGATGATAGAAAATACTTCCTCTCTTCAGGTGCTGTTGACAGCTGTTGTGAAACCTCTGGTTCTTGTCTTCTTAGTTTAAAATAATTTAAACAAGAGACATACAGCAAAATAAGTATAGCATAGAGTAATTTATTGTGAAAGAAAAATAATATTTTGAAAGTTAGGTGCAGAATAGACTGTACACACTAAGAGGGGAGGAATTCAGGATGGGCTGCTTGTTAGGGTGAGACAGCATTGATCATTGCTGGAGAAACCCCCATTATGGGAGTTTTACATGGTTATTCATAAGGAGGTGGTAACAGGTGTTACTAGTACACATGTTCTGATGGTCTTCTGTACATGTACAGTAGCTGTACATGCTTATTCATACATCCCATGTCTCGTTAGTATCTTAAATCTCCCCATGGGTGTGTTTTTTACTTGTAATGAACAAAAGATCAGTTTGAGGACAGGTAAAATCAAAATGTGCATGCTCTCTAGAAGGGAAAGTCCCTACTAAAGATAGCTTTGCTTGAGTGAGCTCAGTTACAATATGAATGCTAAGGCTTATTGTATTGGCTGTATGGTCACCACAGTCACTGCATCCCAAGTATATTTCATGTCCTTGACAACCTGTCCTGCCAAGGAATCAATCACAAAATTTGACAGCATATCAGTGTGAATAGAAAATATCAATATCTTCTTTAAACAAAATGAAAAAAATTCAAACATTCTGAATTATCATGCAATAACACTTGAAATATTTTTGAAAGTCAGAAGATGTACAGGTCCTTTTCCTGGCAGGTTAAATTTTTTTATTGAATGGATTTCATATTTGAGGGAAGCACAAACCATAAAAGCCAAATTTCCACAAAACAATAAATATCTATTAAGAATATGAACTGTAGAGCAAGACAGCCTGATTTTGAATTCCAGGTTCTCTTACCAGCTTGTGTGACCTTGAAAATAACTTAACTTTATGACTCAGTTTCCTCAATGTAAAATGGAGATAGCACTTACCTCATGTGTTTAGTTGACAGTTCTATGAGTGAATATATGTAACTTGCTAATACCAATGCCTGGAATACAATAAGCATTCACTGGAGTGTTTTTAAATTTAAAACTTAATAACATACAAAAAGGAATATATGAGATTCATTTAGAATAGTGCTGAGGAAAATCTGCAGCCTTTATTTTCTTCATCACATTCAAATAATAAAATTAACTGGATTAAGCTTCTGATTTACAAGTTAGGAAAAGATCAATTATATGAAAGTAGCAACAAGGAATTGATACAGATATACACAGAAAATGAGTCGGAATAACTGTAAAATAATAAATCAACATAAAGCTCCAATGATGTGGATTTTTTTAGAAAAATTAACTTACTACATATAAAGTTTAAGAAATAAATTCCTGTGTATGAAATACAGAAAGATGGCGGAAGACCTGACTCTTCAAAAATGACAAGGATTAGATAATTTCACAGAGGAATTGTGTGAAATTTTTATTTCAAGTATGCATAGGCCTTTAAAATGAGAAAAAATTCAAGTTTAGAAATAAGCACATCATTGACAGAAAATCCTAATGAATTGCAGAATGAGAGAAAATGATGGACAAAACTTATTGATGAGCACCAATGTAAAAATTTTAACTTAAATATTAGCTAAGAGAATCTAAGTACATTAAAAGAATGACATACAAAGACTACATGGGGTTTATTGCAGGAAGGCAGTGATGGTTTAAACAAGGAAATCTAGGAATATAACTTATCCCGTAAATGCAACCAGAAGAAAAGTTATATGATCATGTTTATAGATGTTGATAGGCATTTGATATAATTCAACAGTCTTGTTTTACACACACCCACAAGGAAGCAATGAATCCTTCCTTAAAATAAAATTCAAAAATTCTCTATTTACTAGTTAGCTATTTTAGACCCAAGCCAGCATTTTCCTTAATGTGAGGTATTTGAAGCATTTCAGTCAATAATTTATGGAATTAGTGCTGTTAACCACTGCAAAAATTTTTAGAGCTATGATTGATGGAAGGGAAGAGACAAAATTTATTTTGTTGTAGTTGTAGTTGAAAAGGCTGAAGGCAGGGAAAACTCAAGGAGGGGGCTAAATATCTGAATGGCTTCCCTATGGCCACCATGCTGACTTTACCTATGGCTTCAGTTTCAGGGAGGCCATGAATTTTGCCACCATGTGATAAGCAAAGTGGCCTCTCAGTGCAGTGGTGAGGAAGTCATTGTGACCTTTTCCCTGTACACTGTCATGGGCATCCTGTAACCCAAGTGCTATGAACTGTGGAAATCTAGACAAGAGGGATTAGTTGCAGACCCCATGGAATCCAGGGCACAGGCCAGCCTGGAGATGCCCACCTCGTGGAAGATCCAAGTGCCTGAGAGGGGTCTCTGGACTGAGGCACCACCCGTGTCACCAGGGCCATGACCCACTCGGCCTAAGACCTCCAGTTGTGGTGCCTGTTGCCTCACATTTCTGTGCCGGTGTTCCTGTGGCCAATTTAGCCTGCAGTGATGCTTCCTAGTCCAGGACCTTAGCTTGGACCTACTGCCCACCCTGGGTTTGTCAACCTTGGTCTGAACCTTTCAACTGGTAGATGTGGTTGTGGTCCTTATCCTTTGTAACTGGTGGTTCAGAAGTCAATCCTCCAGGCTCCTTCTGGCCAGAAGGTACCTTTTGGTGGTCACAGACTGCACACCTCCAGGCACTGAACCTAAGCCCCTGCCCACAGATGCAGCTTTGATGGATAGGCCTGTACCACCGAGCCCAGGATCCAGCATCCTGCCAAGGATTCTGGGTGCTGCTGGGGCCCCGCCCCTGTGCCCATGGTCAGCTTTTATACCCCACTGCTCTGCTCTGTGGGGGCTTCTTGAGATTGGTCATATTTACAACTCAGAATTTTTGGCAAATTTTCAGGCCACTAAAACTGCAGTGCCTCCCAGTGCTTAGTTCCTGTGGTGAGGCCCCTGGGCACTGCTGAGTCCAAGGTGATTACCAAATTCACCATATTTTCTTCATCCTCTCAGATGTTATAATATCTTGACACTTCTACTTCTGTGTCACCAGTTGAGATTTCATCCACTGGACATGAGTATCTCTCAGAACGAGGTCTTCCTGGGTTTGCCAAGAGCTCATCTATCCCAGTGTCCCAAACTCTGGACCAACTATAGAGGCTGCTGAACTTCTGAAGAATTTGGAGTGTGGTTACCCTTCAATGGTCTTCTTCCCTTATCTTTCCCTCCCTCCCTCCCTCAACTCTCCTCTTCTTGCAAAACTAGCCTTTTATAGCCAATTAGGTCAATAGAGTCAGAAAAAAAAGCATCATATTTCTAAGTCATTGAGATATTTAAAATGTGATATCGCCAGTATTTGTTCACAAATATATTAAAGGTCACCAACAAGTAAAATCGGACTTTCTTTCTAATATTGTAATTTCAAAAACATTGCAGGAAGAGGTTATTCTCCATGCATTTTTCTTTGCAGTTATTTGAGGACATTCCAGGCAACACTTATTAATATTTTATGGACTGGTTACATTTTGTGGTGGTGAGTGAGCTCAGCATATGGTTATGAGGTTCTGGCTGTCTGGCTGTGTGGGAGCACTGGATTGCAGTTATGCTTTGAGGATAGCTTGGTAGGACCAGCCTGGCACTCAGCCAAATAGCAGGACCCAAGTTGCTGGGAAAGATGAACAGCCCTAGGATAAAAGGGCCATCATCCGACTCTCTTCTCTCCCAGGCTCCACTGCCTGGGAGAGAACATAAAGCTGTGTGCATACTTCACACTGGTAATTCATTGACTCAGCCCAATAAATAAACCCCCAAGTAAGTGAACAAGACAGTTTCAGTCAGGAACGTGTGTTTGTGTAGGAACTAAAAAGCAGGATTGGACAACAGGGCAGAATGGGCAGAGGCTGGCTGAGCTGCTGGTCCAGGAAGGCTTCAGAGAACAGGAGACCTTTTGGGGCCCCAACAGAGAAAAATAAGAAGGTCCAGAGTGGGATTTTCCACCTGCAGGGAACTGTAAGTGCAATAGGCCTAATATAGAACTTGATGAGTTGTTTTACCAGTGATACGATAGAGGCTTATTTATATCTGGGGCACACAGAAGAAGAGGCAGAGATCAGACCACTTAGGCCCTGTGACTCATGTTAATTGCATTATTGGGTATTCTATCAACTTGAATTGAGAAGGCACTGGAGGTGTAAAACAGCAGTGAAGATGTGATTTATACGTTTAAACAATCAGCTTAGTTGCTCTGTGGAGAATGTACCAGAAGGAGAAAGAGTTAGACCATCTACAATACAAGTGAGAGTGACAGTTGCTTAGACTCAATTGTTCATCTTGAAAATGCACGGAAGTGGACAAATTCAAAACTTATTTTGGAAATTGAAAGTGATAGTTTTGGATGTAGAAGGAAACATTCAGAGAAGCAAGCCACCCCTCCCCTTAGTACTACTCTTGCTTAACTGCCCTTACAGAATGTTATTAAGGCTCCAAAGTTGAGGCTTCAGGCAATTTGAGAGCCAAAGTAATAAACAATTGGTGCTTGCCTGAACTTTTCAATAAAGAACAGAAAAACCCAAATTTTCTTACCTATCTCACTCATTCACACAACCTTGTCATTCCTAATGCAATAAGAGATGGAAGTTTATTCTTTATAAAATTCAAGCTGAGAGGCTGAACACAGAGTCTGCAGGCACACAGGAAGATGGAGTGAGTTGCCTGGCTGAAAAGGGGCTAAAGCTAATACTGAGATGGTGGAACCACAAGATGAAAGCATACTGGATTCATTGGAAGGGAGAAGCCCTAGAGAACTGCTGGACCTACAGTACATCTTGCATGACCAAATCGATTTTTATGTGATAGGAAAAAGTCTCATTGGCCCTGGAATGCAGGAGGCAGACAGCCTTCAGCTGCAGAGAGCTGCCTTACCCAAGGCCATGTCTCCTCTGAGTGTAGCCCATATCCGATGACTGCTCAGTGCTGGAGCATAAAGCTTGGCCATCTCTGCTGAACTCAGGACAATCCTGAGGGCCATTTGAGCTCCAGAGTCCCTGCAGGATCAGCTGACTGTCTTTGGGCATAAACCACAGATCAACTTTTCTCTGTGCTCAAACCTTCTTCCTATCCTTCCCTTACTCAGATACAGATCCCAAAGGCACTCTAAAGATCTTGGTGCTGAAGTCTTGGAGTCTGCTCTGTAGTGGACCTGAACTGCAATTGTACTTTAGGTTTCTTTGTGTTTCAAAGGCATAATTTCCTTAAGAGAATAAAGATTGGTCCCCCTGCTGAGAAATTATAATCCTTCTTTGCATGGTTATTTAGGGATGTGAGGAGCTAGAAATGGCCATGAGACAGAATCTCAACTTCCAATGTATGGAACTATTGTTGTGACAGCCATTGAAAACATGCCACTTTGAATACCAGAAGTCACAAGGATAAGAAGCAAACATCTTACTTTTGGCATGATGGATCAGTCCCAGTTTTACACCTGGATTTACTAGAACCATGCACTCTGGCTCTAAAAGAAACAATCCCATTTCCAGAGCAACTGACTCTCACATGCATTGCTACTGGGAATGTACCATCATACAGCCCCTTTGAAAAACCGTTTGTCAATGTTCTATAAACTTGAGCACCCATCCATCTATAGCAGTTCTCCTCCTAAATACCTACACATTTTATAAGAATCACGAACTGTGGATAATTCACACATCTCTGAATATATAAGTAGAAAAATTCATAGCTTATTAAAACTTGTAGCTTATTTAATATTATTCAGCAACAAAATGGAATGTATTGCTGGTACATGCAACAGGAATAGCTGGATCTTACAAACATCAGATTTGGAAACTATAAAATAGGAAAACCTATTGTATATTTTTATTCATATTCATTGCAAACATAGACCAAAGTAAGCTGTGGTCATCGAGTTTAGAACATGATTGCCTCTGGTGGGAAGCAGGGTCCTGGCGTGAGAGAATGTGATGGGGCCGTGGGAATGTTCTACATCTCCTTTTGGGTGATGATTACATGGGTGTATGTGATTGTTAAAACTCACTGATATGGAGCCCTATGGTGTATGCATTTTTATTGCACGTATTTTAAACTGGAGAAAACTGAACAGGAGACAAGATAGGAGCAGCTGGAAAAGTGGGAACCATCTTAAGAAACAGTGCAAAGCTGAATGCTAGGTTGGTAGGGAGAACACCTGGAGGGTAACGGAATCCCCAGTGCAGAACCAAAAGGAATCAAGATTTTGTGACACCAGGTACCTCCAGAGTTGGGAGTAAAAGTAAGGCTAAACACATAGATTTTGATAAAAATCTGTTGGAGAAGTTATTTTAGTTCCTTGGGTCAGCTCCATTAAGTTAGCATCTGGATGACTACTTCTGCCAATTACAACCACTCATCTTTCAGTGGAAAATGAGACTTTCTTGCTCCTATATTCCAGGTGAGAATTGGAGGTTGCTAAAATTAGGTGATGAGGTTGGATTGTGGATATGAAAGTGCAGAAAAGAAAGGAATTCTGACAATTTGTGGACACGGTAGCTTGGCTCACATTCCACCTTGGAATGTGAGAACTGAATTTCTGCGTATTATCTTCAGCAGCATCACAATCTTATCCTAGGCAGATAGATGCCCTGGAATAGCTATCATTAAAAAAAATATTGGAGAGTAACAGAAAAGAAACATAAGCACACAAATAATTTGTAGAAAATATTGCTCCTATTGTCCTACTGTTTCTATTCAGCTACTTTCATAAATATTTTGCATTCTCTTGCCAAATAAGGACAAGCAATAGTACAGCTAAACTTGTTTCTAAATTAGTCTTCTGGAAAGTTCAGGGAGTTAGGGGTGGCTGTGGAGGGCTTCTTCAAGCAATTGCAATTAGAATTCTATATTACTTCATTTGACACTCTCAATTTGGGTCACTCTTCTTTGTAAAAATTGCCCATATCCAGCTGTTTGCCCATGTCCAATAATAAGCTTTTGCTATTCTGTACTGTATTTTGGAAAATCAAGGAACATTGATAATGAAAATTATCTAAGAGCAAGTGTAGAGCCATCTTTGTCCTCTCCCATGACCTCTGTTCCTTCATTTCTGAAGGCTTCTCTTCATTTCTGAGAAATAACAATTATGAGTTCGATGCATATTCTCCATGTTTATAGTCAGAAGTCTACACAGCCAAGATGATATGTCAGGTTTGGTTTTATCAACTTCTCTTCCTCCTCCTACCTATTTAAAAACTCAATATTAAAAGGCCTAGACAGATTGTTACATATATAGATTCTAATGACTCCAATAGAGTCAATAGATCTGTATAATTTTTTATTTTATTCATTCCCCTACTGATGGACATGTAGATGATTTCCACATCTTTGTTATGTATAAATAACACTTTCTTGAACAGCTGTGTGCATAGAACTAGAGTTCCTTGGTTATACTGATATTTGTTTTCAATTATTCTAAGAATAGCTAAGTCAGCCTACAATTTCTATCTCCATTAGCAGTGGGACAGTTCTGGTTTCCCCATATCTTGGCCCATTTTTACATTGTCAGATCATTTCACTTTTTCTAATTTAAATTGAGAAAAATGTCTCATTGCATTTTCTCAATTACTAGTGATCTTGTACATCCCCTCATATTTATTGGCCATCTGGAATTCCTTTTTTTTATGAGTTGCCTTTTCTAAGGCTTCGATCCCTTCTTTTGGGTTAACTCATTGCTTGTATTGATCTATAAAAGTTTTCAGGATACTTATTCATCGTCTATTTTACATATGACAAAACTGTTCTTCTATCCGGTATCTTGTCTCAATGTTTTATGTCCTCATTACACTGGAATGAGTTAAATATGTCAGAAATTTTCATCGTTGTCTCTGCTTTTGGCTCTTCTTTCTTTAAGATACTTTTCCCACCTTGAATTCATAAACACGTTCTTCAGTATATTCTCAAATAGCCCTAAAGTTCTCTTTTATACAGTCTTTAATTCATCACTAATTTACTCTTCTAAGTAGTGTAAGGTAGAGCTCTATTTTAATTTTTCCCCCCAATATAAATATCCCTTATTGAATTATCAATTACTTTTCATGGGATTGGTAAGCCACCTTTATTATATACAGACTCCCACATATGCAGTTGAGCCTTGAACAAATGAAGTGCATGGGTCCACTTATACAGGGATTTTTTTTTTCACAACTGTATTGGTAAATTTTTGGAGATCTAGAACAATTTGAAAAAACTCCTGGATGCATCTTGTACTCTAGAAATATTGCAAAATATAAGAAAAAATGAGGTATGTCATGAATGCATAAAATATTTATAGATATTAGTGTATTTTAACATTTACTACCATAAAATATGTACAATTCTGTTACAAAAAGTTAAAATTTATCCGAATTTACACACACACACAGACCATATATAATGCCATTTGAAGTTGAGATAAATGTAAACAAATGTAAAGATACAGTATTAAATCATAACTGCATAAAATTAACTATAATAATATTGTATTATTGTAATAATTTTGTAGCCTGTTCCTTTTGCCATTGCGGTGAGCTCGTGTTGTGAGTATCCTCTTAAAATGCTGCAGGACGCTAATCATCTCTGCCTGAGCAATTTTTTTCTCTCTAGTAAATTGTCTATCACAGTAAAAAGTGATCTCTTGAGTATCATGTTTAGGACAATACCCTAAAGCTTGAATAATACTATGGGGCCCATACGAAGTGCCACTAGCGATGCTGGAAATGTTCCTAAGAAGCAGAGAAAAGTCATGACAGTATAAGAAAATGTGGAATTGCTTGATGTGTAGTGTACATTGAGGTCTGCAGTGAGGTTATCAGCCATTTCAGACAGGCTATTCATCTTGTTAAGGTATCCATAAATACAGTACAGTACGGTAAATACATTTTCTCCTCGTGATTTTCTTAAAAACATTTTCTTTAGTTTTCTTTACTGTAAGAATACAGTATTTAGTACATGTCACATACAAAATCTGTGTTAATCAGCCATTCATGATATCTGTAAGACTTCCAGTCAACAGTAGGCTCTTAGTAGTTCAGTTTTTGGAGGAGTCAAAAGTATTTGAGGAGTTTCAACTGCACAGGGGTTCAGCACCCTGAACCCCCTCATTGTTCCAGGGTCAACTGTACATGTGTCTGTGTCTGGACTCAGTATTCTGTGCTTAGAGGTACTGTTGATATCAGCTCAAATATTACAGTTTGATAAGGGAGAAGTCTTTTTTTGTTTTAAGGCATCATTTTGGGGGTTGTCATTTAAATACTTGACTCTAACAGTGCTAGACTCTAACAGTGCTAGCTCTACCACCGTGAACAAGTGACTTACTGTCTCCATGACTCAGTTCTGTCATCTGAAAATTAGAGGTAAGATTTTTCTTACAGGTCATAAGAATTAAATGATTTATTGTACGAAGAGTAAATTGAACAGTGTTTGCCATGTTATAGTCACCATGTAGGTTAGTTATTTTAAATAATATTTTACTATTAGAAATAAAGAGGGATTTCTGTTCATCAAAAGATATGAAAAAAAGAGACAAATGACACACCAAGGAGTGTGAACCAATACTGTATTACTCATATCCAGCAGAGAGCTGATATCCATTACATATAAAGAGCTAGTGCAGAGAACGTCAACCCAATAGAAAAATGGACAAAATACATAATAGGCAGCTCATGAGTGAGACTATCCAAATGGCCAACGAACATGAAAAAATTACTCATTTGTAATTAGGGAAATAATTTCTTTTTTTTTTTTAAGTTTTAAGTGACAAAGTCTCACTGTGTCACCCCAGGCTGTTGTGCCGGGAAGCGATCATAGGTAAAACAAATCTTAATGCCCTCACCTCACCTGCTAAAACTAAAAAGTCTGATATTCACCAAAGGTTTGCAAAAGTGAAGAGCACTGAGCACCCTCATATACAGCTATCCTGTGTGTAAATTGATAAAAACTGCTGAAAAACAATCAGGCATGATAAAGTTTGAATTCACATACAGTTGTCCTTTGATATTCTGCAGGCAGAGGGGGTCTGGTCCTTAGTAACCCCTGAGGATTCTGAGGTATGCTTGGTATGCACATGTAACCTATACATATCTTCCAATATACTTTAAGTCATCTCTAGATTACTTACATTATGATGAAAATGCTATGTAAATAATTGTTTACTGTATAATGTTTTATTTATTTTTATTGTTTTTTTTTTCTGAATAATTTCTACCCACAGTTGGCTGAATTCACTGATGCTGAAGCCAGAGGTTACAGTGGGCTTCCTGTATTCTATGACAAGGGATCCATTCATACGTAAAAGGACACATGAGCTCCAGTATACATGTCCAAGCGTGTTCTGAGCAACACTGTAAGAGGCCCAAAGTGGAAACAACCCAAGTGCCCATGAACAGCAAAACATTTATACCATTGAATGCCTTACGGCAAGGCAAAAGGATCAAGTACAGCTAGATGGAACAATATAGATGAGGGAAATAAAACACAAAATACATTAAAATATAAAAAGCACAATTCTATGTATATAAGGTTACATAACATTTTCAAAATCAGCAACATTTTAATTAATTTAATTTATTTAGAATTCTCCTGCAGAGGAGTTTTCTCTCTTCTCTCCAATGTGTTAATTTATTTAACCATTTATTTACGGCAGCACAGATTCATATTTTGTATTTTGGAATATGATATAGTAGTATTTTAGTTTGTTCCTTAAATTGTTCAATATGTGGCCATTGGGAGCTGTTTTATTGGTTTTTGTACCACATTAAAATTACTCCATCAATGCTTTTGTTTGTTTTCTATTTATCACATCATTTTCCAGCACTCCAAGATGCTCTAGGCCCTTTCTGTATATTTCCTTTCCAGATCTAGAAACTGTATTTCTTCATCAGTATTGCTAAATTTTTTTTTTCTTTAAAAGTGTTAGATTTCAAATTTTATTAATCCTCTTTTTAAAAAACATATCATCCCTTTTGTTTATTTGTAATTCTATTTTTATTTTAATGTTTTATTCTTTTGTTTTGGTTTTGCTTTACTAATTGCTTGACTTCAACATTAAAAAGTTTTAGAAATGTGGTTATTAATTTTCAAATAAATATGATTGGATTCAGGTTTTTTATTTTTAACTTTCAATATTATTTCACTGAGGTCCAGATGTACTCAATTTATTGACCTATGAAATTTTAATTGACATTTATTTTGTAGTCTTGTATTGGGAAATTCTTGTGTTTTCTACATGTTTTTGGTTGTTGCAGGTTATATGATCAAAATTGTTGTTTGTTGTGCAAATTATTATAGCATTACTAGTTTTGTTCTCTGCACTATTGATTTCTGAGAAAACGGTGTTACGGGGGAAAAAACCTCCCATCATGAGTGCAGATTTTTCAGTTTTACCTTATAACTCTCAGTCTTGGCTTTCTATGTGTCACTGTTGTGTGTTTAGGTGCGTTAAGTTCATCACTGTCATGTTTTCCTAGTGAATTTTCTTTTCAATAACTATAAAATGTGCTTCTTTGATCCTATCAATACACTGGATATTAATATTGCTACCCTAGGTTTCTTTTGTTTAATATTTGTCTGGATTGCCTGTTCCCATAAATTGACCTTTAATCAGTTAGCTTTGTTCTTAAGATTGGTTTAAAATTAGAATAATAGGGAGGGGCATGGGAGGGTGGGACGTCTAATTTAAACCCAGCCCAGTGATTACACTAGCTGGGCGCTGGTTAGGATGTTGCCCAGGTATAAAGCCAGGATCTTTGGGACCTGGCTTCATTTGGAGTTCAGCTACTAAGAGGAAACCTTCCTCCTGGAGTATTCGGCCTGAAACTGGGAATTTGGAAGTTGCTGCTCCAGGGCGCTCCCTGCGGAGGTCGGCCGCCAGCCTCTCCGCCCGGCCTTTCCCGGCGTCCCCACGCGGGGCGCAGCCGCGAGAAAGGAACGCAGGTCACACCGTCAGCGCCCAGAGCAGCGCCAGTTTCCGGGCCCGGCCTGCTCTGGGAGCCATGAGCTGCGGCCGCCCCCCTCCCGACGTGGACGGCATGATCACCCTCAAGGTGGACAACCTGACCTACCGGACCTCTCCCGACAGTCTGAGGCGAGTGTTCGAGAAGTACGGGCGCGTGGGCGACGTGTACATCCCGCGGGAGCCCCACACCAAGGCCCCCCGCGGCTTCGCCTTCGTCCGCTTTCACGACCGGCGCGACGCTCAAGACGCCGAGGCCGCCATGGACGGGGCGGAGCTGGACGGACGCGAGCTGCGGGTGCAGGTGGCGCGCTATGGCCGCCGGGACCTGCCCCGCAGCCGCCAGAGAGAGCCACGCGGCAGGTCCGGAGGCGGCGGCTATGGACGGCGGAGCCGCAGCTACGGACGGCGGAGCCGCAGCCCCAGGCGGCGACACCGCAGCCGATCCCGGGGTCCCAGCTGCTCCAGGTCCCGCAGCCGATCTCGCTATAGGGGTTCTCGCTATAGCCGGTCTCCCTGTAGCCGATCTCCTTACAGCCGGGCGCACTGCAGCCGCTCTCCCTACAGCCGATCTCGCCACAGGGAATCTCGCTACAGCGGATCTCGCCACAGCTCATCTGGTTACAGTAACTCTCGCTACCGCCGCTCTCGCCACAGCCGATATCACAGCAGCCGGTCTCACTCGAAGTCTGGGTCCTCCACTAGCTCTCGCTCTGCATCAACCTCCAAATCGAGCTCTGCGCGACGATCCAAGTCCTCCTCGGTCTCCAGGTCTCGCTCACGGTCCAGGTCTTCATCTATGACCAGGAGTCCTCCCCGGGTATCCAAGAGGAAATCCAAGTCCAGGTCTCGATCCAAGAGGCCCCCCAAGTCTCCCGAAGAGGAAGGACAGACGTCCTCTTAAGAAAATGATGCATCAGGAAGCAACATGATGGAGGACTTGGGGAAAAGGATCACATACTCAGTCCATGGAAGCAACGTCCCTGGAAGAAGGGGCTGCCTATTGAAAAGGTTGTGTCACACTTTTCTACCTTTTTACCAGTTTGAAGCTTTGCATCAGGTGGCAAAATTCATTCTGTGCGCCGTTTTGTTGTTATTCACATTTTCTTGTAACTTAGGAGGTGAACGACCTAAGATTACATTATTGGGTTTGTATATTTGAGGCAAAAATTTATTTTTATTTCTATAGTGACGACTGTTTTGGTTTGAAATGAACAGATTGGTAACCTAATTTGTGGCCTCCTGACTTTTAAGGAAACGTGTGCAGCCATTACACACAGCCTAACGCTGTCAGGACATTGCTTCAACATTGCCTTCATTCCTTAAAGTTAAAAACCTACAAAAGGTGGTGTAAATTAATATGGATAATTTTATTTACCTCCAGGTCTAAAAGGTAGTATGATCCAAATTCGTATAAAGATTTTTCATGTGAAAGGACTGGGTTTTTAGCAAACACAAGTCTAATCTCTTTTGTGTTTTTGTGCACCAGGCCCGGCTGCGTAGCAGTTGAGTGATGCTGGTTAGCTATTAAGGTGGCCTGTTGCAGTGCAGAGTGCTGAGCTGCTTCCTGTTTTCTTCTGATTGCTCCTGGGGAAAACACGCCTTGTCCTGAAGAACAAATGGCTGTCCAGTTTATTAAAATGCCTGTCAACTGCACTTCCAGTCACCCAGGCCTTGCAGATAAATAATGGAGCATGCAGTGAGCACATCTAGCTGATGATAATCACACCTTTCCCCCCGTCTTTTCTGAAAAATTGTAACTCTGATCATATCAACATGTATGAACTTAAAATATGGAGAATGTTATGTAAGAAATGGTTTATAAGTTTGTTAAGTACTTAAAACGTGTATCTTTTTGATTATGAATTTTTTACGCTAACCATTGTTTCTGTAGTTAAAATTGTTTTCTTGGTGTTATCTTTTCTCAAAATTAGAAACTTTTGATGGAAAGTAGGTTGTTTTATTTTCTGTGTGACTTTTGGATATTTGTACTTTTGAGAAAATTGTTAGCACCAAGTGTTTCTCAAAATATAATTTTTTAAAAATCCTTAATAGGCTTTTAGCCATGTGCTTTATTGTTTTATCACAATGCAGTTTATTTGTAGTTTCTCTCTTTTCTCCTCATACCTATGGTTTTTTTACTTCTAAAATTATTTTCAAATAATCCATTTTTGGCTTTCATTATTATCCCTACTGGATGTTATGTGTTCTTTTGAAATTGTTTCTGCTTATACCTTTACTAGCAAAGGGAAAAATAACAATTTGATGTCTATGATCTAGTGACAATAGGATTATATTGGAGCCAGTTGAATAAATTTATTCTTTCAACCATATAGATCTTCATTAATATTTTTGACTGAATTGTCAATTAAAAATATTCCATTTCCTTTGTGCAGAAACTGCTAAACCCAGGATTCGATTCTTGAATGAACTGGCAAGGTGGCGGTGATCTGTAGATAAAAATCCCACATTTTGTTGTTACAACAGTTAGTAGTTAATATTGTTTTCATATATAGACTCCAGAATCTAAATTTTACCATAATGACATTTCTTCTGGTCAAGACAAATGTGATATTTTACCAATATAAATCTGCGTAGAATCCAGACACAAACAGAGCAGTCCTGAGAAATAAAAAATCAGGATACCCATGGCATCGTAGTAGCCACTCGCGTCCAGCAGGTGGCGAAGGGAGGTGAGGTATATTTATTAAATGGGAAGGAGTGGGACGGGTACCTGGCAGCCCTAAGGGTAGGAGAGCATTGTCAATTTCTGGGGGTAGTGTGAGACCCGGGGGTAGTGTGAGACCCAGGCGTACCTGGAGTTTGAAGCTTTGAAGCAAAAATATCTGTAGAACATCTTAAACATGTGACCAAATACGATGTTAAAATCAGCAGCTTTTTATACGTTAAAAACTTTGAAACCTGGGGCCGGGTGTGGTGGCTCACGCCTGTAATCCCAGCTCTTTGGGAGGCCAAGGCAGGTGGATCACCTGAGGTCAGGAGTTCAAGACCAGCCTGGCCAACATGGTCAAACCCTGTCTCTACTAAAAATACAAAAATTATCCTGGCATGGTGGCACATGCCTGTAATCCCAGCTACCTGGAGGCTAAGACAGGAGAATTGCTTGAAACCGGGAGGCGGAGTTTGTGGTGAGCTGAGATCATGCCATTGCACTCCAGCCTGGGCAACAAGAGCGAAACTCCATCTCAAAAAAACAAACAGAAAAACAACTTTGAAACCTAGGAAAAGTTTTGGACCTGTTGGAGCAGAAATGTGTGGTTGTCATTGAAGGTGTGAACATACCCTACCTCTACCTCTACATGTGGAAGACCTGACACACACGGAGGACGTGAACCCATGCAGAAGAGCGATGTGACATGTTTTACATTTTATTAGCACCGTGATCTAACCAACTGAGCTAACTGGCCACACCATTTTATCGTTTATAATGATTACTATGAGGGCTGAGTGCAGAATGGAGTGTATGTGGTCAAGAGTGGAAGCTGTGAGGCTATTGCAGTAATTCAGAAAGAAAGGTGATAATTGCTTAGACTTTGGTGGTGGTGTTGGAAATGGATATAAATAGACATATTCAGGAAATATATTGATCTTAGATCTAATAAGACACAATAGATTAGAAGTAGGGAAATTAATGAAAAAGCAGAATTAAGGATGACTTCTCACCGGCTTGAAATGCTAAATGGATGAGGGTGCTGTTTAGTGAGTTGAGGAAGACTGGGGGTGGTGATGGGTGTAGAAATTGAGAAAGGAAAATCAAGAATTTCTAGAACTTTCAGAGTAATGTTAAATACTTTCCTTGATAGTTGGTCAGTCATCATTTGTAAGTGCATTTCTAAAAATATTGCTTAATTTTGTTTTTGAGCTTTGTATAAATGGAATTTTGTGTGTACTGATTATTTTGCTCAATATTATGTCTTTAAGATTCTCTGTATTGTTGCATGTGGCTGAGTTTATTTTTGATGCTGTGTAGTGTTTTACTAATAAATAAATCATAATTCAGTTGTTATTGTTCCATTGATGGACATCTGGGTTGTTTCCCATTTTAGTTATTTTGAATAAGGAAGCAATGAATATTTTTATACATATAGCCTGATGTACATGTGTATATACATTTCAGTTATCAATCCCAAAAGTGCATTTGCTGGCTATAGGTCAAGTACATGTTCAATGTTGTTATATAATTTTTAACTATTTTCCAAAGTAATTCTACCAATATATACTATTATCATCAGTTGATGAGAATTCCAGTTGCTCCACATTCTCATTAACACTTGTTAATGTCAGGCCTTTTAATATTTGCAAATCTGATGGGTATATAGTGGTATTTCATTTGGTTTTAATTTTCTTTACCCTGATTACCAAAGAAGTTGTACCTTTTTTTGTTTGTTTGTTTTTTAGTCACTTGGATATCCTCCTTTATGAAGTGCCTTTTAAAGAATTTGTCCACCTTCCTATTGGGTTATCTGTCTTTTCTTAACTATTTAAAAGGATTTTCTGTGTATCTGGATCTATTCTCCATAGTTTGCTGGTTCTCAACCAATTAAATCAGTATCTCTGGAAGTGGGACGTAGGCATCAACACTATATTTTTAAGTTCCCAAACTGGGCATGGTAGCGCATGCCTGTAGTCCTAGCTACTCAGGAGGCTGAGGTGAGAGGATCCCTGGAGTCCAGGAGTTTCAGGCTGCAGTGGGCTATGAGTTTTGGAGGGGAAAATATTCTAAACCATAACAAGGACCTATCATTACCATCTGAGACGGGAATGGAAAATTAATCTAATGACATTCAGATAAGAGCTTTATAAGGTACTAAAATTGTGTGTGTGTCTGTGTAAGTATGTGAGTATGTATGTGTGTTGACTTCTGTTTCCCTGCAGCAGTAAGGAGTGAAGCCTTTGTTCTCTCTTTGGGGTAGCAAGGAAGTAGGCAGGTAGGGAGATTTTAACTCCCTCTTCCACCAGGATGGAAATTAAAGAATAGGGTGGGTGAACATAGACGTGAAGAAGATGGGCCGAGTCCCAGCCGTGTACTACAGAGAAGAAAGGAGACTTGAGGAAGCCTGCTTGGGTCTAGAGGGGTCTGGGGGACTTAGTTACAACAAAGGCTCTGTGCTATTCCTCACTGGGTGCTAGAAAGGACGTTCAGAGAGGGATTTCTCTTTTCACAGTATAACCAGAACTATGGAGTGAGGTTCTGGATGTCAGGGAAAATGTCCCCTGTTAGGGTACTGTGTGGGAGAAGCTCCGCCCACCTCCTAATTGACCTCTTGATGTAAGATGGGCCTCAGGTTAGTGGGTTAGAGAATGTTTCTGGGGACTGGAGCCTTGCCATTGGCCAAAGAAAGCAATCAGTCCCTTAGGTGGTTTTCAAAGGGTGGAGAAAACTCTGTTGTAACTGGAGTTACAGAAATCTTTTGCAATATCTGAGATAAAGCATTAAAAAGGTTTAAGTAACTGTAGTGGAGGGCCCTATGAAAAGAGTTCATACTGCTGAACTAGATTCTCAGATTGGCTGCCACAAAACAGAAACGTTGCAATGAAGCTAAAGGCCAGTCCTGAAAGCATGCGGCTTTCTACTCCGAGTTCTCCCACTGCTTTCCCCTCTGTTTCCCTGCATTTCTGCATCTTCCTGCCACTTCAGTCCTCCCATCAGTACAT
Source organism: Macaca mulatta (assembly GCF_049350105.2). NCBI lineage: Eukaryota > Metazoa > Chordata > Mammalia > Primates > Cercopithecidae > Macaca > Macaca mulatta. Next base: position 95,892,255 of record NC_133419.1, read on the forward strand.
GAAGGGTCAAGAGGCCTGTGCCAAAGTGGTGACTGTGATGAACCAAGATAGATTTCCCTGGGCCCAGGCCACTCCTTATATTGGCACCCGGCTGTGCAGCAAGCTTCCCTGGCATGGCTCCAGGGCTGCCAAGGGTTTCCTTCCTCGCTATCAAAGAGAAGGTGACTCCCAGGAACGTGTGCCTCTGTTTGTCCATTACAAATGACCTTGCATCCTTGGTACAAGAAATTCTAGGAAGGCAGTTACTCTGGATAGTAATAATGATTCTCTGTTAATCATTCCTTCCATCACCTTCTCCCTCACAGCCTGTTATTTTTCTTTTAGTGATGAAATAAATAAATGATGATGTGGTTTTATGTTTTCCCTCTAGTCACAAACTCAGCCCATCCATTCTTGTGCTGTGTATCATGCATACAAAGTTGATTCTGAAGCGTGATGTGTTTAGTAAAGCAAACCTTTCCCTTAGTCACCACTTCTACCTTTCCAGCAGTTAATTACAGAGGAAAACTGGATGTAGAGCCAGCTGAACAGCATTTGAACCTGGCCTTGCCACTTTGTGGTCATGTGACTTTCAGCAAAAAATCATTGATTTTCTCTGAGCCGAAATTACAGGGCAGGATTTTTGTGAAGATATTGTGCGATGTAAATGTGATAGGCATGTAGGAGGTGCTCGATAGATTCGAGCAACAATTCGGTGCATCTCTGCATTCTCCCTACCTCTAGGATAAGCCCAAGGGCAAGGACCTACTCTCATATCCTTTATTTCTGCGATGCTCAGTTATACCACTGTCCTCACCACCACTCCCACAGCCCTACTCATTACTTTTTAAATTAATGAATTTTATTTTTTTAGAATAGTTAATGGCAAAACTGAGAAGAAGTTAGAGTTCTTCTATAGACCTTGTCCCCACACACGCATAGCCTCCCTCAGCAACATCCTCCACCAAGGTGGTGCATTTGTTACAACTGATGAACCAATTGATGAACACACCATTATCACCCAAAGCTCATAGTTTATATTAGGATTCAGTCTTGGTGTTGCACTTTCTTTGAATCTGGACGAATGACTCCCAGTGATAAGTATCCACCCTTATAGTACCATTCAGAGTAGTTTCACTGCCCTAAAACATTCTCTGTGTTCCACCCATTCATCCCTCCTTAATCTCTGGCAACCACTGTTTTTACTACCTCTATAGTTTTGCCTTTTCTACAATGTCATATAGTTGGAATCATAGAGTAGCCTTTCAGATGGGCTTTTTTTTTCACTTAGTAATATACATTTAAATTTCCTCCATGTCTTGTGGCTTGAAAGCTCCTTTCTTTTTATTGCCAAATAATATTCCATTGTCTGAATGTATCACAGTTCATTTATTTATTCATGTATTGAAGGACATCTTGGAGGCGTCCAAGTTTTGCAATTATGAATAAAAATGCTGTAAACTTTTATGTGCAGGCTTTTGCGTGGGAGAAAATATTCAGCTCATGTGGGTAAATACCAAAGAGCTCATTTGTGGGATTATACAGTAAGAGTATGTTCAGTTTTGTAAGAAACTGCCAAACTATCTCCTACCTATTACTTTCACTAGTAGGAAACCTTTTTTCCTCATGATCTACCCACGTATTTGTACAAAAGTTCACACATACTTATTTGCAGATTCCTCTCCTTGTTGTATTTGGCCCTGTTGCAATGTTGCCAGGGCAAGGTCAAGATTTCAAAAACAATCAGGAGCCAGAAGAACCAACCTTTCTTCAGAACTCCTACACTAGCTTATTGAGCAATCTTTCAGTAAATCATCTCTTTCCTCTGGCTGTCCACTTCCTTATTTGGGCAAAAGGAGCTCTTAGCTATTTGCACCTGTGCTAGAGTTGGCACACAACAAGTTCAGACCAAAGCAAACACAATTTGTGCTAAATAAATGTTGGCTATTATTACTATTACGTATAAGCCCACATTTGTAAGATGTGCATTAGAAACTACACTTGAATGCACACTTGCAGAGGTTGGTGTTCAGGTCTTGACTCTAAGATTTATTTTAAAATTTTAACTGTAGGTTTTGACTACCTGGTCACACTAAATTATTCATAAAGATTAACCATTACGCTGACTATTTTGTGTATGTGTAAGAAGTCCTTTCCAGCCGGGCGCGGTGGCTCAAGCCTGTAATCCCAGCACTTTGGGAGGCCGAGGCGGGCGGATCACAAGGTCAGGAGATCGAGACCACAGTGAAACCCCGTCTCTACTAAAAATACAAAAAAAATTAGCCGGGCGCGGTGGCGGGCGCCTGTAGTCCTAGCTACTCAGGAGGCTGAGGCAGGAGAATGGCGTGAACCCGGGAGGCGGAGCTTGCAGTGAGCCGAGATCGCGCCACTGCACTCCAGCCTGGGCAACAGCGTGAGACTCCGTCTCAAAAAAAAAAAAAAAAAAAAAAGAAGTCCTTTCCAGATATTTAGAAATAACTTCACCCTGACATTTATTTCACTGAGCTGTGACCATATAGAAATTAGAAGTTGGGGTTTTGTTCAGTGTTTTAATTACCTATCATTGCTTTAAGTAGAAAACCACAAACAGTTGCTAGGAATTAGCTGCAGAGGTAAGTGGGAAGGAAACCCATCTGAATTGAACAGAACCAGGCTAAGGAACAGCCCCTCACTCCAGCTGCCCTGCGGATCCCACTCTGCTCACCAGCCTCTCAAAATGAAGTTCCTAACATTCTCTTGTTGCTCCTCATTGCCACTGATCTGTAGCAACTGTCGGGGTAACACCGGGGGACCTTCTCACTAATCTGCAGCGAGTGCTGGATGTTATGGAGATAAGCAGTTTCAGGTAGACAAAGGAGGGCAAGACCTGAGCACTGCAGGGAAAGGGCGTCATTGTTAGAGGTGCCACCTTACAAAAATGTAATATTTGTACTACTGGTATCCTGGCATTCAGTTTCCTTGTGTTCTAATAGTTCAGGGCCCTCCACCCAAAAAAGCACCACACCCAGGCCTGTAGATCTCTGAGAGCATCTTTTCCTGTTCTCACCACAATCTTTTATTTATTTATTTAATTTTGAGATGGAGTCTCGCTCTGTCACCCAGGCTGGAGTGCAATGGCACAATTTCTGCTGACTGCAACCCTCGCCTCCTGGGTTCAAGAGATTCTCCTGCCTCAGCCTCCTGAGTAGCTAGGATTATAGGTGCATGCCACCACACCCGGCTAATTTTTGTATTTTTAGTACAGGGGGGGTTTCACCATGTTGGTCAGGCTGCTCTCGAACTCCTGACCTCGTGATCTGCCAGCCTCAGCCTCCCAAAGTGCTGGGAGTACAGGTGTGAGCCACTGCGCCCAGCCAAAATCTTTTAATTTTTTTGACCCATCCCTCAGAGCCTCTTAAAAGATTCAGATTGCGTCTATCTGTGTATTTCAGGATGCATTTATTCATTTACTCATTCAATAAATGTTTACTGAGCACCTACTCTTCCAGGCACTGTTCTTGGAATTGAGGACAGAAGAGTGAAAAAGAGAAAGAAGTTTCAACTCTCTTGGAGCATCTATTCTCATTATCAAGAGTGATATAAAATAATGTGTCAAGTAATTGTAAGGACTATGAGGAAAAATAAAACAGAGTAAGGGGTTAGAGAGCAATAGGCTGCTTTATCTGATAGAATGGCTGGCGAAACCTCTGGGGAATGCAGTCTTTGAGCCTGTGACCACGGGAATGGGGCATCATTGTGGGCAGAGGACAAGTGAAAATGCCCTGAAATAGGAACATGTGCTCACAGATTAGCAAAGGGGCTGGCATGTAGGAATGAGGGAGTAGGAGCCAAGGCAGGGATCTGAATGGGGGGATGAAGCAAGCATAAATGTCTTAACTCAGTTAATGCATACTCCTCTGGAAACCCCTGAGCAGTTGGAGTGGTTGATGTTTCAGGTAAGCAGGGGGTGGAGGAACTTGGGGACCACAGAGCTTTTGAAAGCGCTCATAATTCACAACCAACCCTGTGAATGGCTCTGTCTTTCCTACCAGATACAAATCTTATGAGAGAAGGAATTATACTTTTTGGTTCCCTGCTGTGTCAGCTAACACGACATGTATCTGACTCCTACTAGGCACTTCATACTACTGTCGAATTGGATTGGACTCTAGCAGTCACAGCAGATCCCTGGCATTCACTAAGCTAACAACAGTCACTTCAGCTGCTTATGAGCAACCTCAAATCAGAGGCTGCAGTAGGAATTTTCTGGAAAAACAGCTACTAGGTGGGAGTTCAGGTATGAGAGTCGAACAAGCAATAGATTTGGAGTATTAAGGCTATGCACTGGAAAACCCTGGCTCCAGATAAGGATAATATTTAGAAAAGTGCTAGGATTAGGAATTTGCAAAGATCTCAGGATCCATTCCTTGTGAATGTCTACTGAATAAGTTTCTCCCACCTGAGAAACTCCTTAGGAACCAAGTGGCCTAACCTTGCCTCTCATGATGATGTCACCTTAACTACACTTACACATGGCCATCTAAAATTGTAAGTACTTTACTTTACCTATAGTTTCATATTGTTGATTAGATCAGATTAATACAACTGACTGTTGTCTTTCTCTTTTTCCATGCAGTGAGAAGTCAATGAATATTGTTGACTAAATGAATAAATGACCTAAAACATCAATAAAAGTGAAAAAAGGGGCCAGCATAAGAAATAGATAAAATACATAGTTCCCTCTTATAGCATTATTACTTTCACATTATCTTTTAAAATAAGATAACCAGTACTAAGCAGGGGTTGAAATAACTTGAAGAACCAGAGAATAAATCCTTTCTCATATTTGAATAAAAGATTTTCATTCATTCATCTATCCATTCATTCATTCATTCAACAAATATTGTTAATTAAGTACTCTCTCCATGCTAGGCACTGTACTAGATGCTAAGGATGGAACATAAGATGGAGATTATAGTCAGCTTGGATGGAGACACAGACAAGCAGGCACTCTCACCATGCTATAGCTTCTCCTAAGAAACCATAGAAATATCCAGGCTCTCCTCCATGCTGCTAGTTTCAGAACCCCTGGAGAAATGTGTCTTTTGCTGGGAGCAGTCAGCCTCAAGTTCAGTGCCAAAGCTACATGGGCTCTCAGAGCTGCTTCAGTCCATTCCTCGTCTCACTGCAGCCCTTTTGATCACTTTCTCCCAATCATGCTTGACAAATGGATACAGATCACCCTTCTTGGTAGCAACGGCTGCCTTAGGTACCTATATTCCTTTCCTGCCAGTTCTTCCAGGCACAGGATGAGCCTGTAGAGGTATGGGGGCTGATTTTGGTCACCCCATTGGCTGCCTCACTCTAGGAAGTGGGTGTGACTTACTGTCAACCCTCTCCTTTCCTCTGTCCATGCCATTGACATTACTTGGCTCCTTTAGGGAGCAGGGTCATTTAAATACCATTTGCTATGTTCCATTCTCTCTTCCCACTATCCAGCACCCTGCCGTATACTGAATGTGTCCCACCAAAATTCATATGTTGACACCCTAATCCCCAAGTGATGGCATTTGCAGGTGGGGTCTTTGGGAGGTTTTTAGGTCATGAGGGTGAAGCCTTTATGAGTGAGATTAATGCTCTTCAAAGAAGAGATACAAGAGAGATTTCACTCTCTGTCACGTGAGGACATAGCAAAAAGGTGGCTGTCTGTAAACCAGGAAGAGGGCCTTCATCAAGAGCCCGACCATGCTGACACCTTCATCTCAGACTTCCCAGCTTTAGCACTGTGAGAAAAGAGTGCTTGTTACTTAAGCCCCCTAGTCTAAGGGAATTTGTTATTGAGGCCAGAGCTAAGACAGCCCCCAAGGAATGCTCTAGGGGAGTGGGAAAAAGGAATAAAGAAATAAATTATGAGTATCCATAATGTGCCAGGAACTGTGTCTAGCACTTTCTATACCTCATTCATTTCCTCTCCCAATAGCTCAGTCTGTGGAGTTTTGAACCCTAGCTCCACTATTGATTAGCATGACTGTGGGCAAGTGACTCACAACTCCAAGGCCCAAGTACCTGGAGAGAAAGAGCAGCAGGCTCATTGCTAGTATATACCCTGTGTCTAAACCCAGCTCTGCGCTTGTAAACTGGTTGCTTTGGCAAGCAGCTTCATCTCTGTGTATTTCAGCTCCTTCTTCCCTAAAATGGAACGATAACAGCAGCACCCAGGACAATAGGGTTGTTGTGAAGTCTAAAAAGCTAATATAAACAAGATACTTTGAGTAGTAAAGAACCCAAGGCAAGAATGAGCAATTATTTCACATCTTGTTGTTGAATATTTTTAAAAAGTGTAACTTGAGCATAGTGTTTGGCAGGAAGAAACACACATCAAAGTCTTGCTATTGTTGATGTTTTTATTATTATCATTTTATTATTTTAATAGTAATATCATTACTTTTATTGCTATTGCTATTGTTACTTTCAGGCTTGGAGCTGATAGAACCGCTATCTTCTCTATGGAAGCACTTGAAGAGAGAATGACAAAGCACAAGTCCTCCAGCTCCTTGTCACCTAAGTATGGGCTGGGATCCTGCAGCATGGGCATCACTTGCAAGCTTGTTAGAAGTGCAGAAGCTCAGACTCCAGCCCTGACCTATGACTCAGATCTGCATTTGTAACTAATCCTCCCAGGTAAATCAAGGACAAGTTTATGGTTGAGAAGCACTGCTCTGGCACATTGGTTCTCAGCCTTGGCTTCCCATTAGAATCGTATTTGAAACATACTAATGCCTGGGCCCCCATCCCGTTGCTCCCCAAGAAATTCTGTTTTAATTGGCAGGAGTACAATGGTTTAAAAGCTCCCTGAGTGACACTAACAGGCACTGAAGGTTGAGAACCACCCATCTAGCATTTGGTCCATGGGGAGTTTGGCTGCAGGCGTAGATGGGAGTCTAGTTTCTTCAGCAACTGCCAGTGGGAGTTCTGGTTTGTTTTCCTTCTTTTCAGGCCCTAAAGGAAGTGGAAGTACAAAGAGACATGAAGAGGGCACATTCTTCTCTCCCCGCACCCACCCTTCCCCCGTCTTCATTCCAGCTAAGAGGACATGTGACAAGGCTGGGACAGGCTTGTTGGCCAATGCTTCTGTTTCTCTGTGTTGCTCGTCACAGCATCCAAGCTGTACTGGCTGGCCGTGTCTCTCTCACTCAAGTCACTGTGCCAACTGGGCTTGGCTTTTCTGTAGTGGAAGCTTGTTTTTCCTTGAAATGAGGTCCTTCTTGCTTTTCTGTTTTTGCCCACTGCTCACAGCACCCGGAAGTTGCTTGGTTGGAGAAAACTCGACCAGAGAGCTCCTCTCAACCTCTCAAGTGAGACTCTTGAACCCTGGTGGAAAATTCAAAATCCCAGCAAGCTCTGGCAAGTTATCTAAGTGAGTGTTGCTATCAGGACAATGGCTCGTGCCTCATGATAAGGCCAAGGAATTGGGCAGTGGAGGTGACTGTTGTTGTGTGGGGATGAGGGCCATGTGGCTGTCATTTTTTGAATATTCAAGAGAAGCTTGGAACTTGGAATTTTATTTTAAAATCTTCAGGTTTTTCAATGTTGGCAGCTGATTCAAAAGACTTAGAAACCCTCCTGGCCAAATTGACCTGTTGGCCCACTGACCTCTGAAACATGCCCTGTTTTCTAAATGACCCATCTGGGTTGGGAAGTTGCCCCAAGCCATGGAGACTAACTTAAATAATCTCACTCTACTTCTGGCACCGGTAGAAAAGGTAAAACATCTGGGGTCTTCTGAGTCATGTGTCCAAAGGTTTTTAATTCAGGTGACTTGTTCTGGGCTTGTTAGTCAGGCAGATCCTCTGCCAAAGAAATGCCCTCCTATGCCCAGGCCCATGAGTGGCTGTTTCTAATGGCACTATCCAAGTCATCTGTGTGTTCTGGGGTCACAGTGGACCTCTACATCTGACCTGGGGTCAAATATTGTAGGAGTTGTGCAGAGTATGTCATATTGCCCTGGGAGAGCTGAACAGATGGGAAGAAAGAAAGCCTTACACTCTTCAGTCTTCTCCCTCCCCTCCTGTCCTCCCTTCCCTAAATAATAGACAGCCAAGCATTTGACAGAGCTCCTTGTTCAATGCTGCATGTCTCTGCTAGCGATCAAATGTTTCTCCCTCAATATTCTCTTTATACAAGATGATGTGACTTGAGTTTGTTGCTAATATTAGATTTGCAACAGATGCCCTCATTGTTGGGTCCTGGGTACATGCAGAGCAGATTAATAATCCAAAGACAAAGGCCTCAAACGCCCAGTGACTTTAACAGCAAAACTTGCTGCAAGGGACAAGGGCTCACTCTGCACTGGGCAAGGTGAGGGGGACGGGCCTGCGAAAGACCCAGAAACTGAGTCCACCATCTAGATGCCATTGGAAATGTAGGCGGAGCTCTTGGTGGGAGGTGGAAGGAAGCACCAGGAAGAGGAATCTTCAAGGGGTCACAAGCAATAATATTCAGGTCTATGGTGAAAATGACAAGTCATCTAGTCATCCCTGGTGGTCAAAATTTGGACCCAGGGGAACCAGGTAGCAAGCCTAAGAATTCAATAGATATGTCAATGGACATGGCCAATGTCATGGTTCCTTCTGCTCCTTTTCATTTTTCTTAATAAAGACTTTTTAGACAAATCGTGAACCTCCATGGTTACAAACCAAGAACCTCCTGGGTCTAAGCATGAACCACTTGGGATTTTCTGCTCCCCTCCTGCTTCATCTTCAGAATGCTCTCATCTCACTTCTACAAGGGAGGTGTTTCTTAATATCTACCAATGTGCTTTTTTTTTTCTAATTTTATTTAGTTGCCTGAACCTTATGGAAGTTAACATTGCACACCATGAAAGATGATGTGTCTATCTCTCTTTGTTGCCTCCTACACATAGGCATTTTCTTAAGGAGTGTTCCTCTGCCCACAATGATCCCACTGCTATTGCATTGGAAAACTGCCTGAGACTTAATCAAAGTCAATGGATCAAGGGTATTTTGGTCTTAGGGGGGTGTACTGGAAAGGTTCTGTATTTTAAAGGTCCTATCTTGATTTGGAATTGAATCATCAGGTTGAATGCTGAACCTAACCAATTTATAAACCAAACTTGCTCTTTCTGAAATTATAAACCAGAGTCCCAAAATACTTGTCTTGTAAGTTCCAGATTTTCTTAATTCAATGTTTTCTCTAAGTGAAACTCTATCCATCTACTTATAGAGATGAAAGAAAGGACTAGCATTTATTGAGTTTTGCTATAGGTTAGATGCTTCATATTGGTTATCTCATTTAATTCTCATGTCAATAACACAAAATAGGTATTATTATTCCCATTTTATAGATGAGGAATTTGAGGCTCAGAGAGCTCAAATAGCTTGTAAGTGGCCAAGCTCAAATTTAAACCAAAACCTCCTGATGCCAAGACCTATGGTTTTTCCATTTGTGTTGCGGGAAGTCAGGGACCCTGAACAGAGGGACCAGCTGAAGCCATGGCACAAGAACATAAATTGTGAAGATTTCATGGACATTTATTAGTTCCCCAAATTAATACTTTTATAATTTCTTATGCCTGACTTTACTGCAATCTCTGAACATAAATTGTGAAGATTTCGTGGACACTTATCACTTCCCCAATCAATACCCTTGTAATTTCCTATGCCTGTCTTTAATCTCTTAATCCTATCATCTTCATAAACTGAGGAGGACGTATGTCGCCTCAGGACCCTGTGATGATTGCATTAACTGCACAAATTGTTTGTAGAGCATGTGTGTTTGAACAATATGAAATCTGGGCACCTTGAAAAAAGAACAGGATATCAGTAATGTTCAGGGAACAAGAGAGATAACCTTAAACTCAGACTGCCGGTGAGCCGGATGGAACAGAGCCATATTTCTCTTCTTTCAAAAGCAAATAGGAGAACTATCGCTGAATTCTTTTTCTCAGCAAGGAACATCCCTGAGAAAGAGAATGCGCCCCTGAGGGTAGGCCTATGAACGGACCCCGTGGGGGCGGCTGTCTTTTACGGTCGAAGCTGAAGGGATGAAATAAGCTCCCGTCTCCTGTAGCGCTCCCAGGCTTATTAGGATGAAGAAATTCCTGCCTAATAAATTTTGGTCAGACAGGTTGTCTGCTCTCAAACCCTGTCTTCTGAGAAGATGTTATCAATGACAATACGTGCCAACTTCATTAGAAATTTTAATTTCACCCCATCCTGTGGTCCTGTGATCTTGCCCTGCCTCCATTTGCTTTGTGATATTTTATTACCTTGTGAAGTATGTGATCTCTATGACCCACACCCTATTCGTGCACTCCCTCCCCTTTTGAAAATTGCTAATAAAAACTTGACTTGCTAGTTTTACAACTCAGGGAGCATCACCGAACCTGCCGACATGTGATGTCTCCCCTGGACACCCAGCTTTAAAATTTCTCTCTCTTGTACTCTTTCCCTTTATTTCTCAGACCATCTGACGCTTAGGGAAATAGAAAAGAACCCACGTTGAATATTGGGGATGGGGTTTCCCCGATACATTTGTCTGTCTTTTTCTTTGGTAGTCTTTTATAATTCCCTGATGCTGTTACATGTTGACTAAGACAGACACATACAGACTTAGAGATGGGACTAAATGTTTTCCCTAATTTTTTTCCTACCAATTAAAATAAACAGCAGCTGATTTAACTCATAATTAAAATGAAATGGTTACTTAGGCAGATGTATTTCTGAAATAAATGTGTAAAGTTCTGTGTTGAAAATAGAGATGACCTGGTGGTAAGCAGAGATTGTGGGTTCCAGGATGGCTGAGACCATGTTGTATATCCTCTGTGGCCTCAGCAGTCTGCACTGAGCCTGGCCTGTGGGGTCCACTCACTATTTACTGAATGAAGGAATAAGTTTCTCCTCTATCCACATCCATATTGATGTGAAGTCTGATATTAGTTTTTTCTATATAATGTGGTAAAAGACCCAAAACATAAAACTAATCATCCTAACCATTTTTTAAGTGTTAAGTATATTCACATTGTTGTGAGAAAGATCTCAAGAACTTTTTCATCTTGCAAATTTCAATTTCTATACCCATTAAACAACTGCTATTATTTTTAAACATCCACATTTAGCTTTACTAGAAAGAAGACAGCTCTGCCCACATTTCAGGTAAACATGACTCAACCTTCTGCTGCTTATGCATCAGCAAGTCTCTTGACTCAGTAAAACACTGTCTGTTGCCCACACATGGGTTCAGCCAGGCAGGCTGTCTTTGATTTGGTCATTATTAGAAAAATAAATCAGGCATTTTAACCCCAATAGGAACTACTCCTCAGCTTCCTCACCTTTCCTGGTAACCTAAACTGGATTAGCTTCCTCATTTGCCAATTCCTTATACGTGCTAGAGAGACAAGAGAGGAGAGCCAAACAAGTAGCTTTAGGGGCCTAAAAATTAATTGTTATTCTAGTTTGTGAACCATGTTTCCACATATCTCATAATTAAGTATGATTTTCCACCATTCCCATTGTCTTTCCAGAGCTGCTCTTCCTAAATTATACTTCTCTGCAACATAACACACAGTACTTCCCTTATCAGAGCATTTCTCACGCTGTATTGTAATTGCTTGTCTGTCTGTCCTCCCTACCATACTTCAAGTTCTGTGATGCCAAGGTCTGTGTCAGTCTTGCAGTGGAATGAAGATGGGTCTAGCATGAACTCAATGTTACAGAACTCACCAGCTGCATGAAGATTCCTCTGCTTTGCTCTGTCCTAGTCTAAGGCAAAGCCACTTGCCAATAATTGGTTAGCTTGTGTTTTCTCTTCTGGTTGCCCACATGGCACTGAGAGGTGCTGGCATGAATGCCAGGAGAGCAGGAACTAGGCTAAACTTTGCTTCCCCTAAACACCCAGCATCGCCATTGCTGGCTCATGGTAGATGTTCAAAAAACATTCTGAGGATGAATGAATGAATTAGAGCAATGAAAACCCAAATGAAGTTTCATAAAGAAGGTTTTATTCTTTCACTCATCTACTCACTCACTGTATTAGATGCTTACTCTATAGTAGGCACTATGCTCATGACTAAGGGGAAAGGTAGCAGTTATTAAATGGGGTTACTGGCTTAATAGGCATAATTAGAAGGGGCTCTTAACCTCATAGAGGGGTGGAGGGAGTGAAATTGAGGACATGCTTGTCAGGAAGGTGAGTGATTGAGGAAGTGATGGTTAGCTAGATTGTTGGGATAAAAAAAAAAAAGCTAAGCTAGATGAAATGAGTAAAGGGATGAGAATAGGTGGTGAGAATTTCAGGACAAGGGAAGTAGTTTATGATGCAAATTTTCAAAGACTAGAGAGAGCATCAGGCTGAGTTCAGTGGCTCAAATCTCTAATCCCAGCACTTTGGAAGGCCAAGGCAGGTGGATCGCTTGAGCTCAGGAGTTCCAGACCAGCCTGGGCAATATAGCAAAACCCTGTCTTTACAAACAATATAAAAATCAGCCGATGTGGTGGCTACACTTGTAGCTGCAGCTACTAAGGAGGGTGAAGTGAGGGGATCGATTGAACCCATGAGGTTGAGGCTGCAATGAGCTGTGATTGCACCATTGCACTCCAGCCTAAGTGACAGAGAGAGACCCTGTCTCAAAAACAAAACAAAAGAGAGAACATTGTGCATTCATGGAAACACAAGAAGCTGAGCATGTGGGCAAGGTGGGAGTGGAGAAAGATGAGGCCTGGGAGGGAAAGGCCAGGTCTCTGGGGTCATGGAAGTCAGCTAGTATGTCTGGCTGCATCCCAAGGCAAATGGAGAGTGATTAAAGTGCTGTAAGTGTAGGGTGACATCATCAGATTTATGTTAGGAAGTCATCCTAGCTGGAGAGTGGATTAGAAGGGATGATGGAATAAAAACCGGGCATGACAAATGAGGATGGCTTGGTCAAAGGTGTGACGGTAGGGATGCAATTATCATCAGAGCAGTGAGGCAGGGGAAAGAAGTGTCTAGTTGGGCTCATATTTTTAAATAACTTTGGACAGAACCAACCAAACCACAGAAGCGCATGTCAAATGTTTTATTCCACATCAGCCATTACGTTTCATCCTCAAGCCTTTGCTGAAGGCTGTGGAACGTTGTTAGCTTTGGCTGGGTCTGAGTGCAGAGACCTAAGAGGATCTGGTTTGAAACCTCTTTTCCTTTGAGAAGAGAGTCAGTGACCAAATGTAGAGACAGCAGTGAATTATTGATGGACCTACAAGTTTTACACATACAGATGTTGCTTAAGACAGTTTTCCCCTAGAATCAGCAGTTAGCAAATGTGTTAATTAGATCAAGTCACCCCTCCCTACCTTGTAGTTTGTTCCAGAATCTTGGGGTGAGAACATTTGTAATTTGCAAAAGTAATATTTTATCTGTGGAAGACAAGCACACGGAAGAAAAATCTATTGTCTTGTACTATAAACTAAAGAACATAAAGTAAACGAAATCATCCTGGCTGTGGGATGTACAAATGTTCAGTGTTATAACGTGTGTCAGTCACTGACAGAGGGCTGGGGGAAAAACTAGACTCTGCCACGGGGACTGAGTGGCGGAGATATTTATGCTTATCAAAGGTGGAGGGCAGGGATCAAGAAATTTTGAGAAAGTGAATTAAAGTCTATACATACTTTAGTCATAAAGGCCAACAATGTATTATACTTTCCGCATTGGTAAAATACAACATAATCATACTTGGCATCTAATCACTCCGGATTTTGTGGTAGCCACTGGGATCCACCAACCACCTTTGTCCCTAGGAGTACATGATTTAATAAAGAAGACAGATACAGGGATCATTAACACTCTACCATGATAAGTATCATAACAGATACATATTCAAAGAACTCAGAGAAGAGAGGGATTGATTTCTAGTTGTTCAACTGTGTTTATATATCTTTATGATTGACATCATAAGTCAACACTGGGGAACCCTATACTCAACCTTATAAAATAATGTAAATATTTTTAAAATCCTATAAAACCTATAATCCTCCCAGCATCATCCCTGTGGGAGGACTTGATTGAAGCCTACAAGGATGAGATGACTGAGATACTAGTACCAGATGATCAGAGTCATCATCCAGATCAAAGGGGACTTCAAGTCTAGCCTCTTCTGTGACATTACACTAAATGTGTCCCCTCCTTTTTCTAAAAACTAAGATACAAACTTTGGTTTCATTTCTGGGACCAAACATAGTCAACATTTTCGGCATTAAAACCTGTAAGAAATTTGTTCTTAAGTTCCAACGTATAATCTCTTGAATAGCTTCCTTCTTTATGGCCTCATTTTACAGATGTGCTGTGAGTTAAAAGAAAAGGCCAGGCTTGGGAATCAGAGACCTGTTTCAAATCTGCCTCAGGACTCACTGGCTGTGCCAGCTTAGGCAAGCATCAACAGGCTGTGTCCTCAGTCCCTGTAGTGGCACACTGGAGAAACAGATGACATCGTAAGATGAGTACAGGCCTTGGCCCTGGGGAGCTGCCCTGACCCTATCTCTGCTGCCACCATCCTACCATCCTAGTCCAAGCTACCATCTCTCATCTGGATTGTGGCAATTGTGGGGTGTTTTTCTTTTTCTTTTTTCTTTTTTTTTTTTGAGACAGAGTCTGGCTCTGTTGTCCAGGCTGGAGTGCCGCGGTGTGATCTCAGCTCACTGCAACCTCCGCCTCCCGGGTTCAAGCTATTCTCCTGACTCTGCTACCCGAGCAGCTGGGATTACAGGGGCCTGCCACTACACCCAGCTAATTTTTTGTGTTTTTAGTAGAGAAAGGTTTCACCATGTTGGGCAGGCTGGTCTCGAACTCCCGATCTCAGGTGATTCGCCTGCCTCAGCCTCCCAAAGTGCTGGGGTTACAGGTGTGAGCCACCCATTTATTCTGGGCCACTTCAATCTACCAGTCTCACCCTGAGAGCGAAAAGGATAGAGTCACCACCTTTAAAAGATGAAAATCCTCAACATGATTTATAATATTTTTCTGCAAACTGCAGGTCATGAACCATTACTGGCTCATAGAAACAATTTAGTGGGTCAAGACCAGCACTTTTTTAAAACAGTGAAGTAGAACAGAAATATGAAATTGTAATGCCAATCATAAGCATAAGAATTATTTCATGAAACTTTTCTCATTATGGGCCTTCTCAAAAAGTGTTTGAAGGCCTCTGGCCTGTAATACCCTGAGTAATACGACCCTTGCCTCCTCCTTTAGCTCCACTTCCCATCATCCCCACGCAGTTCTCTGCTCTTTACCCACACTAGCTTTCCTTAAATTCCTCCAACACATCATGTTTCTTTCTGTGGGAGACCACTTAGCACATGGTTTTCCTCCTTGCCTAATGTCATCCTTCAGGTCTCAGCTCGGATGCCATTTCTTCAGGCAAACCTTCCCGGATTACATCCTGAACCCCTGCAGCTGTCAGGGTCTCACAGATCTGCGTTCAGTTTTTAGTTATCCCTTTAATAGCATGTTTCCTCGGTGAGTGACAAGCTTTCCCACTAGGCTGTCTTTGTGACCGCAGGGGCCCTGTTCTTGTTTACCCCTGTGGTAATCCAGTGCCTATCTCAGGCTGGCACCTAGGCATTCAGAGGGATAAATGAAGGAAAGAATTGGCCAACCTGTTGACCAGTGACGTTGGCTGGCCTCCTTCCTTGCTTGGTATCGGTTTTGTTTCTAACCCTTGCACCGAGAAAACCACACAGGGTTGTACTGTCTGCCCAGTTCAGGAACTTCCTTTAACAGTATTTCTTTACTCTCTGAGTTTCTGGTGAGCTCAAAAACAAAACAAAATACTGCAAGAAAATTGTATGCGTGTGCTGGCCGTTGAGCACTTCGGTGGAGAGTGGGAGAAGGATCTTCATAAGATTTCAGAGGGGAACTCTGCCCATCCACTCCGAACCAGCTGCAGCTCCGTGAGCATCTCACGCCACCCGTCTGCATCCCCAGGGCTGCCGTGGGGCGCGCGCGATCAGCAAGCTTCTTGGCGCCCAGTCCATGCGACTATCTCTTCCCAGTCCCTGGACTAGGCCTGCCCCACTCGGATTCTCCACTCTTGGTAGCGCGCGTCCCCGCGGACTGCTGAGACCAGGCGGCGCGGCGGCAGGTGACCCGCTTCTCCAGTCCCGGGCGCAGCCCAGGGGACATTGTCAGCAACGCGGTGCCCGGCCCTGGGCCTCTGCAGCCATCTTCAGGGAGAGGGGCGCGGCCTCCGGACGCGGATCCGCCCCCGCCGCCCGGGTTGCCCCGCCCGGCTCCGCAGAGCGCGGCGCCTGGGTTCCGACTTCCCTTCCCTACCCTGCTAGGCTGCGTCGCGCGCTCACCGCCCAGCCCGCAGAGCTCGCGCCGCGGCAGCCTAGCCGCTCGGCCCCGCCGCGCTCGCAGAGGCCGCCATGGGCACTGCGCGCTGGTTCGCGCTGGGCAGCCTCCTCGCCCTGGCTAGGCTGCTGGAAGGCCGGCTCGTGGGCGAGGAGGAAGCCGGCTTTGGCGAATGTGACAAGTTCTTCTACGCCGGGACCCCGCCTGCGGGGCTGGCGACCGATTCCCACGTGAAGATCTGTCAGCGCGCGGAGGGCGCTGAGCGCTTCGCCACCCTCTACAGCACTCGGGACCGCATCCCCGTGTACTCCGCGTTCCGCGCCCCGCGCCCTGCGCCCGGCGGCGCCGAGCAGCGATGGTTGGTGGAGCCGCAGGTAAGCGAGGTGGTTCCCGAGCCGGGGACCGTGCCGCTGGACTTGCCCCCAGGGGCGCTTTGCGGCTACCGCGAGGGGCCGGGCCGGGAACAGCAATCCCTACGCCTTCGATGCCTTGGGCCAAGAAACTCGGGTTCCAGATCCACCCCGTTGCGTCCCCGGAGTTTAGCCTGCCTCGCCCTCTGTCGAGGCTACAATAAGAGCCTGGCGATCTGCGAGCCTTCACTTCACTTCATGAGTTGCAGGGGCGGGAGGTCCCCTGTGGGAGGAGGTTCTCCCTACATTTCTGAGCAGACATCCGCAGTGTTTCATTCCTGAATAGTGAAGAGCGTGAGACAGAGACCCTGGAGACCGTTCAGATTCGCAGAAAGCCTACGCTGGGCGCTCACAGGCCTTCGTGCAAGTTACTGTCATAGCACTCATTTGGAGGTGGGTAGGTGGGCATTTTCATCCCCATTTTACAGAAGAGGAGATTAACCCAGGGCGTCGAAGAGACTTGCGGAAGACCACCCAGTTAATAAGATGGGGCAGGTCTTTTGTCTAGAAATTCACTGTCTTTTCTACTAAGTAAAGCTTCTCTACTGCAGAGCTTATCCTAGCCTGAAAATCCTTCCTCTACACACGGCATTGAGTAAATTCGATCTGCGGTTGTGTTGAATTAGAATAAAATAAAGATACAGATTTTTAGAAACGCAATGGGATAGTTACAAATGATAGGGAAACAATGACTACCTCCAACTGATGGAAAGATAAGCCAGTTTTTCCTGACTCTTCATATCTATATTATCATACCACTAGGAAATCATGTCACCTCTCATGGTGTTCTGTCCCATCTGGTAAAGGTGAACAAACACTTGAGAAGCCCTCAGAGTCTTCCGAACCTGCTTTCTTGCTCTTAACACATCCTGACTTACCTCTGCTCAGTTGATCTCCTCTCTAGAATACCCTGCCAGGCTCCCCTTTCCCTCTCACCAGCCTCCCACCCCTGTCCAGGCTGCTGGGGGAGGAGCTGACCCAACGGCTCTCCCTTTCCTGAGGACCACAGCTGCCCAGGACCACACCAGTGGACAGGAGGCTGGCTTTCAGGTGCTTTTTTCAGAGCCTGTGGATTGTAATCTCATTGAGATATTTCTAGCTCTGAGGTCTTGGCCAGGTCTCAAACAATCTGCACCTAGTTTTCTTATCTTCCTCACATCCTTCCACTTACCTCAATTGTTGATAACACCTGTTGAGATCAGGTATGTGAAAAAGACGTTGTCAATTGCACACACAAGATCCATTTAAATCCAAAATTAGTTTTCCTCCAGCTGTACCCCTAGAGCTCACAGGGTGTTGCCCACCTCTTGTCTTGCACTGTGATTGTGTGCCTGTGAAGAGAACAAATGACCTGGTCCTTTCCCTTGATCTCATGGATAGCTTGGGGAGACAGAACATACGTTTGAGGAAATCATGGGAATGCATGCTAAACGAATTTCAGTTAAATTCAGAACACATTTAGTGATCTCCTGCTGTGTGCCAGACATTTGGGATGCCAAGAGATCTGAGTGCCGTTCTAGAACAAAGGTTACCTGATCTGCAGGTGGAGTTTTCTGGGTGGAGAGGTGGTGTAGCATTTGATTAGAGCCATGCTATGTGGGTTCAAATCCTAGTTGCTCCGCTGACTAGCTATGAACTTGGGCAGGTTAAATTGGAGATAATAGCATAGGGTGTTGTGAGATTTAATGAGTTACTATATACAAAGTTCTCAGGTGTGTGACACATGAGTACTAGCTGTTGCTATGACACGGGCAAAAAAACCATAATTTAATAAAGGTGAACAAAGTTCTATTAGATTTAATCTGTCTTTGAGGTGATGGAAGCAAGCCTTAGGGTCAGGATGACATTTGTGCTTTGTGTGGAAAGATAAGGCAGAGTTTAGAAGGGAGGCAAAGAAGAGGACATTTCAAGCAGAGGGAACAGACATCAGGAGTGAGAAAGGCATGGCAGATTCAGGGATTTGTGCATGGAGAAGTTGGAACAGGTAAACTAATACAAATAGATTAATGTACTCAGTTGCTCAGAATAAAAGGGAATCACGGAAGGGAGGGATCAGGTGGGGAGGAGCCGTCAAGGAAGGCTTAGGGAGGCAGAGCCATTTATGCAACTAGGGAAGGAGTGAGTCATAAAGGAGCATAGTTTGCCAGAAAGAAGTAAAGGGAACCAGGTAACATGGATTCCGTGGGTGGGATAATGAGGAAGGGGACTGTGGAGATTAAAGAAGATGGGAAGGGAGGGCGGAAATAGTTACAAATGGCAGCTTGAGAGGTAAGATGTACTGTAGTTCTGAAAAGTACAAGGGGCCTGAGCTCTTACTGTGCTGAGAGGTCAGAATGGTCACTGTGGCTGAGCACTGCAGGATGCTTTTCCCTGCAAAGTGGATGGCCTCCCACACCCACCCACTCAACCCCAAGTCAAATCAGCCAGGATCCAGAGAGTATTGGGAGAGATGGAGGGAGGAGGAGGTGCGACGTACAGCTGGGCCTGCAGTGCACTGCAGCAAACCTGCCCCCCTGCTGCCTACTCCCTGACGCCTTGCCTCCTTGCCAAGATCCCCACTGCAGAAAGATGCTCAGGGCTCAATGTGTACCATTGGCTGCTTCCAAGCACTTTCTAATGCTGAGTCTCCTTGTGCCCACATCACCTTTTTGTGAGGTCAGTGTTGCCAAGAGGCCCTGCACACAGGAGGAAGAGGCAGGAGACCAAAGGAACTCAGTGCTTGCCTCCAGTGATGAGTCAGGCAGGGCAGCAGTGACACTGAGTTCCCAAAGCCCAGTTCAGTAGCTTTTGAGGCCACACTGCAGTTTCTCTCTGAAAACAATCTCCTAAGTCAAAGATCACAGAAACTTAGTCACTCTGGTGCTTAAAATCTGTAAAGTGTTGCCTGCCCAACCCCTACTGGACAAAGTTCACACTGCAGAATGCAGTTTAGAGGCCCTCCATAGCCTAGCTCCTGTCTCCTGCTCCAGTCTGGTTTCTCACCATGCCCCACCCTCATATTTTATGTTCTAGCATTATCCAGCTGCCTGGAGTTCCTCTCATAAACCAGACTGTTTGTGATGTCTGTTTCTTAGCTCATGCTGATTCCCTTTGCCCAAATTCTCTTTCTACACGGACCCCATCTTATCCTTCACTTCCTGCTCTTACTCCATCCTTTAAGACTCTGCTGAGGTGTCACCTCCTCCAGAAAGAATTCCCCACCTAAATTGTATCCACCTCCCGAGTTAGGTCCTCCCCTTCAGTGCTCTTATAATTTTTCTATTTTCATACCTACCATATTGTTTTATAATTATCTGCTTATGTATCTGTCTCCCCAACTTGAGCCCTTGAGGAATGATGACTGCATCTTACTCATTCTTTTCCTAGTGCCCAGCTTATAGAAAGCACGTGATAAGTGTTGAATCAAATACTTTGATGTTGGGAGGATCAATCAGGCAGCAGCAGGTGAGATTTCTGCTTGAGTTTTCTCCGTGGGGCGCTTCCTGTTTCAGAAGCTTGCCCCGTGGCTGTCCAGCAACTGCTGTTACGAACGTGGTCCCTGTGCAGCACTGGAACCCTGCTCTGAAGCCACTCCATCAATCTTAGCTTTGGCCTTTGAAACTATCCCAAATGGTTTTGATCTATGCTCTGCCTAGAGGAGATGATATGGAGGGGTTCTAGTCAAGACTCCAGAAACCTGAGAACTGGATTCTGGTTTAGTGCAGGAAGCCTCAAACCTTTTAGTTTGTCGACTCCTTTCCACTTAATGGAAAAATTTTTAGATAAGATACCAATGATGCCTTTCTAAAGTGCATTGCTGATTTATGCCAGAAGCCAACGTATAAAGCTTTATTATTTTATAAACGTGGAACTAACTGACTATATAAGGTTTCAAAGTGCATTGCTGATTTATGCCAGAAGCCAACATATAAAGCTCTGTCATTTTATAAACATGGAAGAAACTGAATATGTAAATTATATAATATTTATTATATATTTTATGTATTCATTATATAATATATATCATTTAATATATAATTTATATATTCAGTAATAATAGTGTATATTTGTTCAATCTTACAAAAATACTGTGAGGTAGATATTATCTTCTTCATTGTAGAAATGAGGAAACTGGCTCAGAGAGGTTAACTGAGGTGTTTAAGGTCACACAGCTTATTTTTGAACTCATTACTGAGTACTCTTCTGATACACCATGGAGATTCTTTGATCTCACAATGGATCCACTGCATTAATGGTTTTAGGACTTTAATTCTCATCTTTTATGTGAGAATTCTAATTTCTACTCCACTTCTATTTTCTGACAGTCATAGGACAAGTGGGAGCACTTATTTGGCTGCATAAAGGTTGCTGAAGTGTCCGTGACTGTGGAATGAAGGGGATATTCTGGTTAACTACAAAAACATTTTTCCGGAGGGCACAGTGAGGTCATATTTCAGATCTTAGTAAATGCATATGAACGGTTGTCTCAAGTTAGAACCTTGATTAAGTCCTTGATTTTTAATTTCCATCCATGGCTTTTACAACCTGAAATAGAAATATTGTTCAATTTGTTCCAACCTCAGCCTTCTTTTCATTGTGTCAGAGAACAGATATGTAGATCATCATACACTTAAATCTCTGTGTAAGTAATGCAGTGAACAGGACAACCCTGATTCTTACTCCTTAATTAAGAGACTTAATTCAGATCCCTGCTTTTCCATTTACAAGCTATGTGACCTTAAATTCTCCCAGCCCTCTTTTTTGGATCTGTTCATTAAAGGTCGTAACAGTGTTTACAGAGAGGTTGTAACAAATAAGATAACACATGAGAGCATGTGGCATGGTACCTGGAATATGGTAAACTCTTAGTAAATATTAATATGCATATAAGGTATTACTTCAGTAGGTGCTAGGCGTGCGCACGCACACACACACACACACACACACACAAATGGAATGTTGGATTAGATAGGTGACACCTATAGTTCTACAAATCTCTCCTAAATGTAAAATAGCTATACCTGTATCTTCTCAAATGCTCAGTATATGTCCCACATTCATATAGTAGATGCTTCATAAATGCATGATGAGAGATGAAATGTATGGAAAATTGAATGAATGGATGGAGGGTGGATTTGAGTGATTAAAAGCAAAAACAAACCAAACAGGTACCAAAGACATCTCCACCCTCTCTGTCCTGGGAAACCAAGAAGTGTGTTGTCACAAAACAGTGAGCAATGGCATTGCAGTCTATTGTGCTGAGCCTGGATAAGACTGGGAAATGCCCGACCCAGGGGATGGTTCCAAAAGCAGTCACTCACAATTTCTTCCCTACTGTGATGCACACCGCAAAACAGGGCCCACACATGATATCGTTTGTTGGATTTTTCCCTTCTGGCTTTTTCTTCATCTTTGGATTTAGTGTTTCCTTTTGTTTTGCAGGCCACTCTCAGGATCAAGTTAAGGTACTTACCTATGTTGGCAGAATATTTCAGGGACATTCGTCCTGCAGCAGTCCAGTGGTGACAATTCCCTACACTATTCTTTCAGTTTAGATTTATATCTGGACAATCTAGGCAAGGAACTATCATTTATTGATCGCTTACCATGTCAAAGGTCTTCACAATCTAACTCATCTCATCTCTATAACAACTCTAGGAATTATGACCTGTGTTTTATAGTTTAATCTCTATAACAACTCTAGGAATTATGACCTGTGTTTTATAGTTTAGGAAACTGAGGTTCAGAGTGGTTAAGTAACTTATCAAAGGTCACACAGCTTCTAGATGGCAAAGCCCAGACTGGAGCTTACTACCCAAAATCCAAAGCTCTTAACTCTCTTTCTTCTCTGTCACACTGTTTTCTCACTTAAATGTTAGTGTTTTCTCTCCAGAATCCAAACTGACTGACTAGACTCATTATTTTATTTTTAATCCAGTTCTTTGGATGGTTTATGGCTTCACTACTAACATACCATTCTGTAAATGCCAGCTTCAGATTTCTGTTAGCTCCGTTACTGGTGATTCATGGTGATTGAATGGAGCTTTCCTTGGGGAATTGAGATTTTATTCTTTGGGCATAAAATTTACCTTCCTTTTAAACTCTCAGCTCTGAAAGTGAAAATTTGAGAAAGTAAATCCTCTTATTTGCCAGTAGCATTTGCTTTCAGTTACCTTGTCTGTCTTCTAGAATTACTGTTAGTCAAGGAAGCTTTTTTTTTTTTTTTTTTTTTTTTCAAATTTCCTCCTTCAAGATGCATGTTATATCTTCTGAGTGGTGACTTACCCTTTCAGTTTCATGGAACTTGACATTTATCATGGCAATAATTAATTGTCGATATATCTATTTGGCCACTGAAAGGAAGGAGAAATAAAAAAGAAACTGACTCATAGGCTGAACCAAGAATAGAAGCACCGTTTAGTGTTCCAGTCATGCTTCATTGACCTACTGCTGGACAGAAGTGTGGCTCAATCAAAAGGTCAAACAAGGGTATTTTATATTTTTAATCAAAGCTGGAAATATGGGTACATTTTACTTTGTAGAATAATAGATGGCTGAAATATTATTTGAAAATGTAAATATAATTACATGTTTCAGTTGACTTATACTTTAAGGGCTGGTTGGTCTTGCGTTTGTATTGACTTCCAGTTGGCAGGGACACCTAATCTTTTAAGAAAGCCCTGAGCCCTCTGTCAATTCATTTTAGTCAACAAATCTTTATTGAGCATCTGCTATGTGTCAGCCACTATTCTAAGCCCTGGAAAGAGAGCAGTGAACCAAACACACAAAAACACCTACTCTCATAGGGTTTATATCTAATAGAGAATATAGATTATAAAATACATAAATAAAAGACATAGCACCAAGCGCAGTGGCTCACACCTGTAATCCCAGTACTCTGGGAGGCCAAGGCGGTCTGATCATTTGAGCCTAAGAGTTCGAGACCAGCCTGGGCAACATGGCAAAACCTCATCTCTACAAAAAATACAAAAATTAGCCAGTTGTGCTGGCATGCACCTGTAGTCCCAGCTACTCATGGAGGCTGAGGTGGGAGGATCATTTGGGCCTGGGAGGTAGAGACTGTGGTGAGCTGAGATCATGCCACTGCACTCCAGTCTGGGGGACAGAGTAAGACCCTGTCTCATTAAAAAAAAAAGGCATATTAGATAGTGATAAGTGTTAAGTAGAAAAAGCAAGGAAGGAGGCTGTGAGATATCAAGGAAAAGATGAAGTTTAAAACAAGGTTTCCATCCAGGGAAGAGATCACTGAGCAGATGACTTTCGGGTACAGACAAGAAAGAAATAAGAAAGCCAATTATGCAGACGTCTAGGGGGAAAACGTTCTGGGTGAAGGGAATAGTAATTGCAAAGGCCTGGAGGCATGAGTGTGTTGAGGAAGAACTAAGAGGCTGTTTGGCTAGAGAAGGGTAAATGAAGAGAGTAGCAGGAGATGAGGTCAGAGAAGTGCGGAAGAAGAGGGCAGATCATTTAGATTCTTCTGAGCTATTTGTAAACTATTGGGGTTTTACTGTGTGTGAAGTGGGAAGCAATTGTGCAGGTTTCTGAGCAGAGAGCTTCGATGTGATCTGGCTTACATTTAAATGGGACCAGTTTGGCTGCTGCATTGAGAATTGACTTGTGGTGTTAAGGGCAGAAGCAAAGAAACCAGTTAGGAGGTTTCAGTGATCTGACAAGAGATGGCAGTATCTTGGATCAAGGTGGTAGCACTGCATGTTCTGGATATATGGTGAAGAAAGAACTCATAGTCTTTGGAGTGAGAGAAAGGGAAGAGATGACTCCAAGCGTTTGGGCCTGAATGATTAGAAGAATGTAGTTGCCATGAGTAAGACAAGGATACAAAAGGAGGAGCCGTTTTGGGGCTGTATCAAGAACTCGCTTTTGTTCATAGGAGCAAGAATATAATACTGATTGCGTATCCATAATCTGAAATGCTTGGGACCAGAAGTATTTCAGTTTGGGGATTTTTTTGGATTTTGGAATTAGTGGCTGAACATCCCAAATCTGGAAATCTGAAATCTGAAATGCTTTAATGAGCATTTCCTTTGAGTGTCATGTCAGTACTCAAAGAGCTTTGGATTTTGGAACATATTGGATTTTGGATTTTCAGATTTGGGATGCTCAGCCTGTAGTGGCTACCAGGGGCTGAGGGGTGGGGAAGATGAGGAGCTGTTGTTCAATGGGTATAAAGTTTCAGTTATATGGGATAAATCAGTGCTAGAGGTCTGCTGTACAATGTAATGCCTGTAGTCTATGATATTATATTGTGCACTTCAAAATTTAAGAGGGTAGATCTCATATTAAGAGGGTAGATCTCATATTAAGAGGGTAGATCTCATATTAAGTTTTCTTAATACACACACACAAAACAAACAAACAAACAAAAGGACACAAGGAAAGTATGGGAGGTGTTGGACATGTCTCTTTCCTTGGTTCTTGTGATTGTATGATGCAATGTATTTGCATACATTCAAACCCAGCACATTAATTATGTGATGAGTTATTACATATTTATTGCACATTTAATTCATCACATTAAATATATACAATTTTTTGTTTATCAGTTATACCTTGATATAGCAGTAGAAGGCAAAGGTACTCAGTTTTGGACACTCTGAGTGCGAGATACCTTCAGGTGTTCAATTAACCTTCAAGTAAATATAGTCTAAAGCTCATGGGATGCTTATCATGTAGCAGGCACTTTTCTAGTGCTTTTTTTTTTTTTTTTTTTTTTTTGCGTGTAATTTCTTGTAATCCTCAGCACCATAGGAAATAGATACTATTATTATCCTTCTTAGAGGAGGAAACAGGCCCAGAGAGGTTGAACTACTATTCCCTGTTTACACAGCTAAGAAGAGGTGGGGCTGGGGTTTGAACCTGAGCTGTCTGATACCAGAGCACACATGGACTGCTTCTGTTACAAACCTGCTAATGTGTTGGGTGAGCTCCTATTGAATGCTCTTGAATGAAAAGTTCACATGTTCATTTACCAGGATTTTACAGAGGGTGTGTTTCTAGCTCTGGCAGTTACACGCCCATGAATATCAGAGGCTCACCACCTCCAGGTGTACCTTTGTGGCTATAGGAAGGATAGGGTTATTGCAAGTACTGCATTGGGCTGAGGGTGCTGCTGCCCCCTTGTACAATCTTGTTCTATACTGATCCATCTTGAGCTCTTCCTGTGATCCTTATGCAAGCAGACATTTCTTATAAGGCACCAGGTTAGAGGTGGGAAAAATGGATTACTAAAAACTGTGTTAACTCTGTTGAGCAACAGATTTTGTCCCCTGCACCTCAGTGAGTAGCAGAGATAAAAGGATAGGGGACAGGGTCTTGCATCTGTGGGAGTATGGAGCCATTGCTGCCAGACAGGCTGTTGGATTGGTTGTGGTGCGTGAGCCTGAGGAGAGCCCATCTCCTGTCTCAATGCCAGCTGTCCCTAGGGGTGGGAAGGAGGGCACCCAGGCCAACGACACCCTCCAGAGCTCCACCCCTTGAGCAGGGACGGCAGACCACACATCCATCATCCAGCCCTAGTCTGTTCAGGAGCTCCTTCTCTGCAGCCAGCTTGGCTCCCAGGAAGGAAGACCAGCAGAGCACAGCAGGTGCTTAAACTTAATAACCCAGTAATGCAATAAGCCCTACTTTGGGACAAGAGGAGGGACTTTGCTCTAACTCAGAACATATACCTCCTTCAACGTGCCAAAATTCCTTTTTCCTTTATGACTGTTTAGTAAGCTAAAGTCCTTCACCTTTGCAAGTTCTTGCATTTGTCCCTATATTGACTTTATCATAGCTTGGTAAATGTGCCTTCTCTCTGTGTTTGTGAGATGGCAGCATTGGTTTCAGGAAATCTGCTTGCTGTTATCTTAGTGTTTATAACTAAGGGAAGGAATTGATCCAAGTCAACTTTGTTGATTAAATGGACCAGGATGCATGGTTAAATAGGAACCCCGTAAGGAAATGGCTGCTGTTGATGTTTCTGAAAGATTGGGCATCCACTATGGTCTCGGGACATGCAGAAACACGGGGAAAGGAAAACCAAGTTTGTGAACCATAAAAAACTTTTATTCTCATTCTTGGATATCCCCATTGTATCTAGAGCCATAGTATCCATCATAGAACCAGATACATCTCCTTCATAGACATGAGGTGTTTGGGGTGGTTGATGTTCTGCTCCTTAGTAGACAGACATCCATCCTATACGAGCCCTGCACCGACTTATCTGAACTCTGGGACCCCAGTTCCCATCATCTACCTAAGTCTCTGCAAGACAGCTTCCTGACTGGTTAACCCATTCCACCTTGTTCTCCTCTAGCCTTTCTCCACTCTGAAGGCCTCTTGGAAACCCTTCAGGACTCCCCATTGCTCTTCAGATAAGGACACAGCTCCTTATCATGCTCTACAGAGTCCTGCATAGTCTGTGCCCCTTCCCTTTCCAGCCTTATCTTGTTTCACTCAGTTTGCAGGTCTTTAACTCGGGCCACTTTGGCTTCTTTCTGGTTATTATTATTATTGTTTTTTGAGAGAGAGTCTCACTCTATTGCCCAGGCTTGGGTACAGTGGCACTATCTCAGCTCACTGCAGCCTCTGCCTCCTGGGCTCAAGCGATCCTTCCACCTCAGCATCCCGAGTAGACCACAGGCATCCGCCACCATGTCTGGCTAATTTTATGGTTTTTTTTTTTCTTTCTTTCTTTTTGTAGAGATGGGGTTTTGCCATGTTGCCCAGGCTGGTCTCAAATTTCTGAGTTCAAGTGATCCTCCTGTATCAGCCTTCCAAAGTGCTGGGTTACAGGTGTGAGCCACCATGCTCAGCCTACTTTTTATTTTCTTCTTTTTAAAATGTCCATGTTCTCTCCCATCATAGACCTTTGTACCTGCTGGGTTTTTTTTTTCTTTTATTCCTTCCATGATATTCCCAAGTAGGTCGACTGCCCATGATACTCTCTAGTAGCACCAAACACACCTTTCTTTGCTAGTAAGTTGCAATTATACATTCATTCGTGTGACTAATTGAGTGGCACCCAACTAGACTCTAAGTTCCCTGAAGGCAGGGGCCAGGACCATTGGTGCTCACCATTGAATCCTCGTTGTCTAACATGAAGACAGCAAACTTGTTCCGTGAAGGGAATGTTTTGGGCTTTGTGGACCATATTGTCTCTGTTGCTGCTATTCAACCATGCTATTTTAGCACAGAACAGCCACAGACAATACATAAATGCATGAGTATGGCTATGTTCCAAGAAAACTTAATTTATGAAAAGAGGTGGTGGGCTGGATTTGGCTCCTGAGCTGGAGTTTGCCAAACCCTGGTCTAGCGTAATTCCAGCACTTAGTTCGTGATCAAAAAAATGTTGTTGAACAGTAAGCACTTGGCAAATACGGATTGAGCAGTGGCAGTGAAATGTGCAGGCTGTGCAATCCTATTCCCATTATGGCGCAGCAGCCTAGATCTAGACGTACAGTTTTCAACTAACCTTTTTATTGTCTCGGTGGTAGTGGTTGTTATTTACAATATTTAGTTTTTTATGATTATAAAAGTAACATATGCTTGTGGTGAAAAATTTTTTTAACATTTCGGAACTGTGTAAAGAAAAGCTCCCACTTCTGAAAGATACCCAGTCTTTACAATATGTGTGTGTTTATGTAACATTCTACAAATTTCCATTACACCTAGAGACACGTGGACTATTTCATAACTTTTATTCTAGTTCCCAAGGTTCAGCATTTCTTTGAACTCTAGCAGGCCACATCTCACAAGCCCCTCAAACAACCACCATGCCAATGGAGCCGAAGAGTGTAGGAACCCCTTTAGTAGGTGAGTTTGCACATAAATGTAAACAATTTATTTTATTAAGCATTTTAACTTAGAAATAGAAGACCTCGGGACTTCAAATATAAAGTCTACCTCATCATATTTTCCTTTTTAATTTTTCTGTATTTTCAGTTTTTTTCTTCCACAGACATTTTCGATTGTCCAGCTTCATTGCATTTTTCTTTCAAGAATATATACTCACAGGTGGCTTGAAAAAAAATCTGGCCTTCCCTCTCCTTCCCTGTTCCTGCACAGAAGGGCATTATCCTTTTCCTCTTAAAGAGGAGGCAGAGGTCCAGGGAGTCACTGGTCTGCCCAAAGTCACAAGGCCAGTAAGCGGCAGAACCAACAGATCTCCACATTTCTAATCTGGTGTTCTGTTACTAAAGCCTACTGCCATTTGACCTCACATTTAGAGGGCCTTGAAGAAGAGCTACCTTCATAAAGCCCAGAAGAAAATCCACGAGAAAAAAAGGGGAAATTATTTTGCCTGAGGGCAAATTTTAGTAACCTCATATTATATTTATTACATATAATTGTGAAGCAGATGACTCTTTCCTGGTGAAAAAAAAAAAGAAGTGGTCGGGCATGGTGGTTCATGCCTGTAATCCCAGCACTTTGGGAGGCCGAGGTCAGGAGTTTGAGACCAGCCTGGCCAACATGGTGAAACCCTGTCTCTACTAAAAATACAAAAATTAGCTGGGCGTGGTGGCACATGCCTGCAATCCCAGCTACTCAGGAGGCTGAGGTAGGAGAATCACTTGAGCCCTCGAGACGGAGGTTGCAATGAGCTGAGATGGTGCCACTGCACTCCAGCCTGGCTGACAGAGCAAGACTGTCAAACAAAAACAAAAAAGAAGTGCTAAGCTTAAATAGCTTGAGGAGGATTTAGGTTGGATATAAAAATAAGAGTTATTATGTTACGGAAAAGAGTTAAGGACTGTTAAGTCCCCTTCTCTAATGATCTTTAAGATCTTTAAAATGAAGGGTGAATTTTGCCAGTTGACTTTGGAGAAAGGCTATTTATTATGGTTATTATAATCTTGTATAGAGACAGGCCGTGGACTTTCCCAGTTTTCAGATGAGAGTGACTCATAATTGAGTTGACAGTGATGTCTCTCGGACCCCAATTCCATGCCCAGGTAGCTTATTGGCCAGGATTGTTACTGCTATTGCTTTCACCGCTGTCAATATTGGGTACCATTCTATTTTTCAATTCCTCCCACAGTTGAAGAGGAAGCTAAGGAACTGGGGAGAGTGGTGTGTGTGTGTGTGTGTGTGTGTGTGTTCCCTCTCAGTGATTCTAACCATTAATTTCTACAATAAATGTGGTCACAACCAATCAAAGACAAGAGTTTATCATGACTTCGTTCTCTAATGGTGAATTGGGGTTTAAGAAGCAGGCATGGAATTACAGGGAGCTTCCGTAACGGAAACAAGCTCACCTTGTTTATTTGTTTGCTTGATTATCTTTTTATTTATTTATTCATTCCTGGTCAGCAGCTCTAGACTCATAGTGTTGCAAAGGATTAGTCCTTAGACATCCAGCTGCTACTGATATCATCAGTGTTGTCATTTTCATCAGCATCAGAACCGTTTATTGAGATCTTAGGACTAAATCAAGAAATAGGAATCCAAGACGTCGTCCTGGAACAAGACACAGCCCCTGCCCTTGGGTGTCTTATTACTTAATCGGGAAGGCAGATCATGACCAAGAACTGGTTTACTTAACTCTCTCTCACTAGGTCATTAGCCGCTAAGGAGCAAGGATTAAACATGCAGAGTGGTTAAGAAAATGGGTTTTGCAGTAGGAGTCCCACCTCTGCCATTTATCAGCTGTGTGACCTTGGAAATGCTACCAAATCTCACAGAGCTCAGTTCCCCATCTGTGGAATGGGACTAATAAATTATCCCTCTTCTACAGAGGAGTTAGGAAGATTTAGGGAGACAATGTGTGCAAAAGGCAGTTTGCATTGTGCCTAAACACTTGGCGCATATATGTTAAGCGTGTTGAATGAATAGGTAACCTTTGCTTCCCAGACTGTGTCTGACTTGTAGACAGCTAGGATGAGTGTAATGCTCCTGTGTCTGTGGGGTGTTATTGCTGCAGTGCCCTTCATTTCACACCTGCTCTGTCACCACCTTGCTCGTGACTGCCCTCAGCTTTTAGTCTGGATTCAGTGGCTCTGTGCTATCCGCTGTTATTGTTGCCCCTCTTCTCTTTGTCCCCTGGGATGCCCCTCTGCTCTGCTCCCAGACTATGGGATCAAGACAACTTATCCCAGCTGGACGCAGTGCCTCATGCCTGTAATCCCAGCACTCTGAGAGACCAAGGCTGGTGGATTGGTTGAATCCAGGAGTTTCAGACCAGCCTGGATGTGGGGAAACCCCGTCTCTACTAAAAATACAAAACATTAGCCGAGCATGGTGGCACCCACCTGTAATCCCAGCTTCTTGGGAGGCTGAGTGGGAGGATCACCTGATCCCGGGAGGTCGAGGCTGCAGCTAAAGAAAGAAAGAAAGAAAAGAAAGAAAACCTATCTCTTCATTTATTCCCCAGTTTTAATCCTGGAGTTTAGAAGGTCCCATTGCTTGCAAGATTCATATCCCTATTCCTTCAAGGGCCTTACTGGGTTCTCATAAGGATAGTATTTCTGATATTTCAAATTCATTGATGCATGAATCATAACACTTATCCAAGCTTACTCAAGTGAAGGACAGGGCTGTTGAAAGATATCACAGGTAGATTCACAGGCACAGGAAAAGAGATACACACTGAGCTCAAAGGAACCAGACTTGGGAACCTTCTAGAAACCAAAGGGTCCCACAGAGTCTTTCCTACCCTGTCTCTATCTTCTTTCTTTTAAACAGTTTGGCTTTCCCATGGCTCAGCCTGGCTGCCAACCCCAAAGTGCATCTAGGAGCCTTCACACCCTCCACTGGCTGTTGTCAGTCACTAAGTTTCTTACACTGAAAACCCGAGAGAGCCATATGGTTGGTTGCTGGCCAGATTGGGTGGCCCTTGGTTGTGATTGGCATGGAGGTGGGTGGGAGAGGGTCATGCATGAGAAATGCTACTCTTTCAGAGTAAGTGTCAGAAATACTTGGTTGTGGATATATCTCCCAGGACTGGGTGAGTTGGCCCTTGGAAAAGATTTCACTGGGGCTGTATCAATCAGGGGCCTGGCTGGAAACAGATGGCACTCTCAAAAGTCTAACCAACAGGGTTTAATGAGGAAACTACAGTTGTTTCTTGGTATCCATGAGGGATTGGTTCCAGGACTCCCTGTGGATACCAAAATCCTTGATGCTCAAGTCCCTTATGTAAAATGGCATAGTATTTGCCATACCTTAGGTACATCTACCCGTATACTTGAAATCATCTGTAGATTACTTATAATACCAGGTACAATGTAAATGCTATGTATAGAGTTGTAATACTGTCTTGTTTATTTTTTTCATTATTCTATTTTTTTTTAAGTTCTGGGGTACATGTGCAGGATGTGTGTTTGTTACACAGGTAAATGTGTGCCATGTGGTTTGCTGTGCCTAACAACCCATCACCTAGGTATTAAGTCTCACGTGCATTAGCTTGCTT
This sequence comes from Macaca mulatta, assembly GCF_049350105.2. NCBI lineage: Eukaryota > Metazoa > Chordata > Mammalia > Primates > Cercopithecidae > Macaca > Macaca mulatta. The sequence goes on from NC_133419.1 coordinate 95,924,382, forward strand.
CCTTAATGTTCTCCCCCCAGCCCACCCTTCCCCAGTGAGTATTGTTCCCCTCCCTGTGTCCATGTGTTCTCATTGTTCAGCTCCCACTTATAAGCGAGAGCATGCGGTGTTTGGTTTTCTGTTCCTGTGTTAGTTTGCTGAAGATAATGGTTCCTAGCTTCATCCATGTCCCTGCACAGGACAAGATCTCATTCCTTTTTAATTTGCATTATTTTTATTGTTGTATTATTAGATTTTTTCCCTGAATATTTTTGATCCCCAGTTGTGGAATCCATGTATGCAGAAGGCACAAGAATTAAGAGAGCCAGCCAGTTATGGGGATGCACCTAAGGACTAGCAACAGCAGGAAGCTGTGACCATCCTAGGCCTGTGGGGTAAGGGTAGGAGCCTGGTGAGAGCTGTGTCTGTAGAGAAATTCAGCCAGAGCTAGAACCACAGCAACCAGGCAGGGAAGCAAGGGAATATATGATCTGGTCTCTCTCTCTTCCCGCCTTCCCATTGATGGCTCCAGTCAAAAGCCAGAGGGCAACAGGGCTCAGCTGATGTGATTCCTACAAGTCAGCCTCCCATCTAAATCAATCAGCCTCTCAAGATGCAGAGTAGGGCAGAGAAGAGGGGAGATGGATCTGGAAGACAAAGGACAGACACCCAGTACAGGATCTGTGAGGTCAGAGCAGAGCCTTGACACCCAGATAGGATTTAGGAAGCATAGAGGAATGGTGAAGGCATCCCCAGCTAGTAGTGACAGGGGCAGTTGCAGAGGGAAGTGGGGCGTATTTACATTACAACCATGTAACTGACATGGATGAGGGTGGGGATTGACCTATTTTGGTTGAATATAAAGGAAAGTTTGAGAGAAGAGGTTGGAGAAATTTGGCAGGGAGGCCCATGAATATGCCAGTTTGTCATTTAATTAGGAAGTCATAGGATGTTATTGAAGGTGTTAGAGTAGTGAAATGTTCAAAGGAATATGTATAACAAAAGTAGATTTCACACTCCACCTAGGACTGAGGAAGGAAGTCCATGCTTACACACATTACATGATCAGAATATTAGCTGATCATAGGTGGAGGATCCAAATGACCCACAGTATTTTGTTCTCTACCTTGTCATTTTCACAGCTCTTGCGATTTGTGGATAATGCCTCTCATAATATCATGGGAATAAATTAAGCTTAGCCAGGGCACTCCCCAAAATGAATTAAAAATTTGTTTTTCAACGTTGAGGTTCATAGACACCCCCCTTTTCCAGCATCTCCTGGGATGGTGGTGAAAACGCATATGGGGGCCCCATCCCAGACCTACTGAATATATCTCTGTGGTGAAGAACAGGAGTCTGCATTTTTGACAGCTGCTGCAGGAAATTAGTGATGTCTCCTTAATTCAGCTGAATTTTGAGAACTATTGATTTAAGGAGACATCACTAATTTCCTGCAGTGGCTGTCAAGGCAGGGGCTTAATTCCTTCAGAAAGTGATCAATGAGGATCTGATGGAGATCTAGCCCCATGATTCCTAATTTACAGTCATATTAGAATCACCTGGGGAAATTTAACAACACCCTGATGCTGGGGTTGCGTGGAGGGGAACTTTTTTTTTTTTATTGGTTTAAGAGGTCTGAGTTGTAGTCCCAGCTACTCCGGAGGCTAAGGCAGGAGAATGGCGCGATCCCGGGATGCGGAGCTTGCAGTGAGCAGAGATCGCGCCACTGCACTCCAGCCTGGGTGAGAGAGTGAGACTCAGTGTTAAAAAAAAAAAAAAAGAAAAAGAAGAAAGAGGTCTGGGTGAGGCCTGAGGATGTTTTTAAAGCTCCCAGGTGATTCTGATGTGCAGCCAGGCCTAAGAACCTCTGATCTTGTCTGAACTCAGAAGGTGGAAAAAATGAGAAATGGATCCTTCTCAATGTAAGGGACTCCTCTGAATTCTGTATCACACAGTCAATGCTAAGAATAATTGCTCTGGAAAAGAAAGCAGAGTGGAAAACAGGCTTCTGTGAGTAAGGAAGGAAACCAAAGAAGACCAGGGATGATGTAACCTGAAAAGATACTGCAGTCTGGAAAGGTCTTAAAGGAGTCCGCACACTTTTTTGTTTGTTTATTTGAGACGGAGTCTTGCTCTGTCACCCAGGCTGGAGTGCAGTGGTGCGATCTCAGCTCACTGTGACCTCTGCCTCCCGGGTTCAAGCGATTCTCCTGCCTCAGCCACCCGAGTAGCTGGGATTATAGGCTCGTGCCACCACGCCCGGCTAATTTTTTTGTATTTTTAGTAGAGACGGGGTTTAGTAGAGACCATGTTAGCCAGGATGAGCTCGATCTCCTGACCTTGTGATCCGCCTGCCTTGGCCTCCCAAAGTGCTGGGATTACAGGCATGAGCCACCGTGCCCGGCCAGAGTCCACACACTCTGAGGCTCCCAGGAGGAGCTTGAAACTCCACGCTCTGTGGGATGAGCAGCCAGAGAAGTCCCCGGGAGAGTTTGTTTGCCCCCAGGCCACCCATTGGCCTTCACACAGGGCTTTCTTGCCTGCATTTATTGCCAGTTTGGAGTTGGTAAATTTAAATAATTCTTTCTTTTATTTTTTTCAATTTCTCAAGAAAAAGAGAAGTCTGAAATGCAAATAGAACACCCATCCTTTCGATCGTTCTATCTTCTGTTCCACCATCTTCTGACTCGGGAGAGAGCTCTTTAGTCGTTTGTCTTTGTTTTCCCCCAGTTTGCCGACACCTGCGGGTGTGCACAGCACAGGCCAGAGCTGGAAATGCGTCCTTCTTCCCACAGCCAGGAAGGTGTGTGAGCGGTGCTGGGAGCCCAGAGGAAGAGTGATTCACCGGAGGAAGGCGGAGAGGACAAGGACATGCTCTCCTAAAAGGCCTTTCAGGAAATGAAAAGCTCTGCATTTCTGTTTTCTAAACACACACACACACCCCCAAAAAAGAAAAAGGAAAAATGAGCATTCCCCTAATTCTTCTAAAGCTGTTTCTATTCCCAGGAGGATAAAGAGTATTTTAGATGCCAAGCACGGAAGATTTTTTTTTTTTTTTTTCCCTGAAATGGGTGGGTTGGAACTTTCTTTCCTGAGAGCTGAAAAGGCCTCATGCTTTATTCCTCCTCAAATGTCCTTAATCTGCTGTGGCCCCACCATCCTCCCTCTCCACTGTTGAAAGGCAGCTCCTTCCCTCACTGAGTGTTTTCCATGGTACGTAAGTTCTCTTAGGACTCACCCCAGCCTCAGATTGGGTTCATCCTACTGCGTGTGACTGCAGAGGACCTTTAGGCCCCTATAGGCAGCACTGATAAGATTATCTGATGTTCTCATTATCAGCTGCACTCACGATCTTTTCTAAGGAGGGGCTTTTTGATCCACCTGATGATGGCAGCAGGGGTGGTGGCATTCCTTTTACATCCCAGTGTGTGTGAGTGTGTGCCTGTATTGTAGTTCACACAGCAGAAACAAAATAGGAACACCCACCATTCAGTTCATTCTATTATTTTAACTCTTGTTGAAAAATAAAACAAACCCCTAAGGAAATAACGTCTTTGTCCCCACGGAGTTGGATAGCTCCCTAGGTCATCTCCTGACCACAGGATCTTGTCTGAATCATCCCCTGCATGTGCTTATCTAGCCTCAGCTTAAAATTCTTCCGGGGAAGGAAACTCCACCCTCCATGAGTCAGAGTCATTGAGAGTTTAATAACCACTTTGACGATCTGTTGTCGGGACCACCTTTTCCTCGCAGCGGATCGGGGAGCAGAATTAGAGGAGAGCCAGTTCTCTCCCGAGACTCATCTGCCCATTGGAGGAAATCCTATGTGCCTCAGAAGATTGTTGTGGAGCTCAAATGAGATCCTTCTTTCAACAAATGCCAGTCACTTCCTGGAGTGCAGGACCATCATGCTAGGTGTGGGAACACAGAGATAACTGGGCACTGGCCCTGGCCCTTCAATTCAGTGGTTCAGACTGATGGATAAACACACCATGTCAGTGCAGTGGCAGACTCCTCTTCTTTGTCTTTGGAGGTCAGCCTGCCAAACTCAGCTGCCCACTTGTGTCCCACACTCTGAGGCGCTGTCTCCACTCACACCAGTTGCCCATCAGCAGCAGGGCCACACCTCGCCTGCTACCTGCTGCCATGCTGCTCCTTCGAGAATCCAGCCTTCTCCTGTTCCCCATCACCACCGAGCCTGTCTTGCTCTTTACCTGCACCTGCACTGCTCAGTCTCTTCACATCAGCGGTGCCATTAGCCATCACCTGCAACCTTGGGCCCATGCCCACCTGGATTTCGAGGTCAGGTACTTCAATCTGTTTGCAGGGGCAAGGCTCCCAGGGTTCATATCCACCCACTAGGCCAGTTCTTTTTCTGTTCTTGTCTCTAGACTGCAGATCATTGCTGGGGGTGTAAGTACAAAAACTCAAACCCTGGCCTCAGCAGAGCTACCCTGCCCTGCTTGTCCTGGCTGACTTCCATGGGGCCTTTCTTTTCAGCAGTCTTTTTTCCTCTTCTGTAAATTCCCTGGCACGGTGGCCTTAGGAGGCTAAAGACATTCCTATGTCTTTAGAAACCTATGCTCTTGGCCCCTGGCCACCATGGCAGAGAAGCAGATCACCACTTCCCTGAGTGACTGCCAACACCAGCCCCTCATCTGCCCTCCTTTCATCCTCCCCTGTGTTCTCAGAAGAGGTTCTCAGAAGAAGCCGACTCTTCTCCATAGGGGCTCCCAACATCATCCCCTTGCTCTCCCCATCATCTTGTTCCATTGCTCCCATCATGGTCACCAGTGTACTAATTAGCAGATACCTACCAAGAACCTACCATATGCAGAGTCTCCATTATGACTTAGGCAGACAAGGAGTACAAGAGATGATCCCAACTTTTGAGGAGCCTACAGTCTATAAAAATACCAGAGGCAAATGCACAAGATCCCACTCCCTGATACACTTGGTTCCCTTCTCTCTGACAACCCTTTCTTCCTGACTTTCAAGTCCGTGTGTGTGTGTGTGTGTATGTATGTGTGTATATGTGTGTGTGCTTTTTAAAGCCAGTGACCAATGTTAGTAACACATTACAAACCTTTCTTCCCTTTTCCATTCTTCCCAGTCAGTCATTCCCCACCCTCTGCAGAGACTCCTTATCCTCCTGTACATTCTGAGACATTCTGTTACTCTCTTTCTGCTCTCAGGGCTACTCTTACTCCATTGTCCCATGGTGTAGTCCCCTGACTGGTCTCAGCTGGGACACCTGTTATCTTTCTTAGTCTTCTGGCCCTGTGGGATCCTCTGTCACATCAAAACACTTACACAAGTGTGAAGGGAGTTAAAGGAACTCCCTTGTCCCTGTCGTGTCTCTGAGCTATTTCAGAGAAACAGCTTGTGAAGATGATATGATTCTAGCCCTAGAGAAGTTGAGAAAAGAGTGGTTTGGCCAAAGAAGGAGAGGAAAGGAGTGGAGGAGGCCAGTGAGCAGTGTTGGTACTGGCAGGCTCCAAAGCTTCATGCTTGTGTTCCCTGAGGGCCACTTTCCACAAACAGCTTGTCCTCCCTCCTCAGTGACAAACTCCCTATGGCAAATCTGCACTAGTGACTTTGGCCCCTGACATTTGTATGGATTTTGCAGCCCAGAAGCCCTTAGGGATGGGAGTCTGTTCAGTGCCTCCCTGCTGCTTCAACCCATTGGCTTCTGAACATTCCCCTTGGGATGCTCTAGAGTAGAAGTCCCCAACCTTTTAGGCACCAGGGACAGGCTTCATGTAAGAGAATTTTTCCACAGACCAGGGAGCGGGGAATGGTTTCGGGATGATTCAAGAGGATTACATTTATTATGCACTTGATTTCTGTCATTGTTACTTCGTAATGTATAATGAAATAATTGTACAGCTCACTGTAATGTAGAATCAGTGGAATCTCTGAGCTTGTTTTCCTGCAGCTAGATGGTCCCATCTGGGGGTGATGGGAGACAGTGACAGATCATCAGGCATTAGATTTTCATAATGAGTACACAACCTCGATCGCTCACATGCACAGTTCACAATAAGGTTTGCACTCCTATGAGAATCTAATGCCACAGCTGTTCTCACAGGAGGCAGAGCTTAGACGCTAATGCAAGTGATAGGGAATGGCTATAAATACAGATGAAACTTCGCTTGCTCACCCACCGCTCACCTCCTGATGTGTGGATCACTACTGGTCCATGGCCCTGGGGTTGGGGACCCCTGCTATAGAGCTTCAGGTAACCTGCCCTAAGATGCTCTGTCATGCAGAGACTCAAGTAGCCCCAGCCTCCCAATGTTCCCTTTACCTTCCATGGAAGATGATGTTTGTTTATCCCTGTAACCTGGTTGTCTCTCAAGGCTGAGGTCCTGTTCCTCTCCTGCCTCTGCCTAAAGACTTCTTAAACAAGAGGCCTCTTGCTGCAGTCTCCTCTTGCTTATACCCAGTCACTTCCACCAGCTGTCTTCTTTCCTGAGCCCTCTGTCACTACTGGTCTCTAATCACCAAAGGCCTGGGCCTTAACTTCATCCTTCTCTTTCCTCTCTGCAGCAGGTGGCACACACTGTTGATCATCCCCTAGCCAAAGCTTTCTCCTCCCTTGACTTTTGGCATGACTCTGGACAACTGATTCTCCTTACAGCACCATTTTTGTCTCTCATTTGTTCCCTTATCCTGTTCTCTCACGGTGTCTGCTCTGTGGCTGTCAGCATTCCTCTCCTCATTCAGATGCTTGGGGCGCTACTGGCGTGTAGTTAGGAGCTTTGAAATTAGAGAAGCTGGGCTTAAGCCCTGGCTCTTCCACATACTTGTTTGATGACTTTGTACCTGCCAGTCATCTGAGTTTCGGTTTTCCCATGACTAACATGGAGATGATAATGATGCCTACCTTGTAGGGTTATGTGAAGGGTAAATGGGATGCAACAATGTTTTTGAAATTTTCATCTGATCCCCTGCTACCCTTTCCAAGTAACCTGTCACTTTTCCTTACCCAATGTCCTGTTTTCACAGGCTGCTTGTTTCTGCCCTTAAGCCTTTGTGTAGAAATCTTGCTAAAGCTTTACTGACCTTTCTGTTTCACCAAATCTGTCAACATCTTGCACATCCTTTAAGTTCCACTTCAGGATTGTTTCCTCCAAGAGTCTTCCCTGACTGCACTCATTGTGCCCTTCCTTTCTCTGAAATTCCATTGTTGTTTTTCTTTCTAACATTTATTTAGCAGTTGATATAAACTGGATTATGCTATTGTTTTTCTTTTGATTTTCTGTTTAAATTTGTATGTATCTGCCTTGTTTCCATAAATAGATGGTGACTTTATTGATGCGAACGCCCATTTTGAGGCATATGAAACAGTGATTAAGAACACTAGCTATGGGGCTGGACTTCCTAAGTTGGCACGTGGTCCCATCACATACTAACCGTGTGACCCTGGGCGAGTTACTGAAGCTTGTTTTTTTTAAATTTAATTATTTTGTGGTTACATAGTAGGTGTATATATTTATTGGGTATATAAGATATTTTGATATAGGCATGCAATGGTACGTAGTAGGTATATATATTTATGGGGTAATGAGATATTTTGATACAGGCACGGAATGTATAATAATCACATCATGGAAAATGGGGTTTCCATACCCTAAAGCATTTATCCTTTATGTTACCAACAATCCAGTTATACTCTTATAGTTATTTTAAAATATATAATTAAAGTGTTATGGACTATAGTCACCTTATTGTGCTATCAGATACTAGGTCTTATTGGTTATTCTTTCTTTCTATTTTTTTGTACCCATTAACCGTCTCCACCTCCCCCACAATCCCCACTATCTTTCCCAGTCTCTGGCAACCATCCTTCTGCTCTCTGACTCCATAAGTTCAATTGTTTTGATTTTTAGATCCCACAAATAAGTGAGAACATGCAATGTCTGTATTTCTGTGCCTGGCTTATTTCACTTAACGTAATGACCACCAGTTCCATCTGTGTTGTTGCAAATGACAGGAACTCATTCTTTTTTATGGCTGAATAGTTCTTCATTGTGTATATGTATGTACCACATTTTCTTTATTCATCTGTTGATGGGCACTTAGGTTGCTTCAAAATCTTAGCTGTTGTGAACAGTGCTGTAACAAATATGGAAGTGCAGATATCGCTTTGATATACTGATTTTCTTTCTTTGGGGTATATACTCAGAAGTGGAATTGCTGCATCATATTGTCACTTTATTTTTAGTTTTTTGAGGGACCTCCAAACTGTTCTCCATAGTAGTTGTACTAATTTACTTTCCCACCAACAGTGTAAGAGGATTACTTTTTCTCTGCATCGTTACCAGCATTTGTTATTGCCTGTCTTTTGGATATAAGCCAGTTTAACCAGGGTGAGATGATATCTCATTGTAGTTTTGATTTGCATTTCTCTGATGGTCGATGATGTTGGGCACCTTCTCATATGCCTGTTTGCTATTTGTCTGTCTTCTTTTGAGAAATGTCTCTTCAAATCTTTTGCTCATTTTTTATTATGTTTGATTGATTGATTGATTAACTGATTGATTGATTTTGAGACAGGCTCTCACTCTGCTGTGCAGGCACAATCTTGGCTCATTGCAGCCTCTACCTCCTGGGCTCAAGTGATCTTCTTACCTCAGCTTCCTGAGTAGCTGGGACTACAGGTGCACACAACCATGCCTAGCTAATTTTTTATAGAGATAAGTTCCACTATGTTGCCCAGGCTGATTGCCCATTTTTTAAATTGGATTATCACATTTTTTTTCCTATGGAGTTGTTTGAACTTCTTATATATGCTGGTTATTAATCCCTTGTCATATGGGTAGTTTGCAAATATTTTATCCCATTCTGTGGGTTGTCTCTTCACTTTATTGTTTCCTTTCCTGTGTAGAAGCTTTTTAAACTTGCTGTGATCCATTTGTCCATTTTTGTTATGGATGTCTGTACTTATGGGATATTACTCAAGAAATTTTTGCCCGGAGCAGTGTCCCAGAGCGTTTGCCCCATGTTTTCTTGTAGTTTCATAGTTTGAGGTCTTAGATTTAAGTCATTCATTTTGATTTGACTTTTGTATATGGTGAGAGATAGGGATCTGCTTTTATTCTTCTGCATATGAATATTCAGTTTTCCCAGCCCCATTTATTGAAGAGACTGTATTTTCCCTAGTGTGTGTTGTTGGCACCTTAGTCAAAAATGAGTTCACTGTAGGTGTGTGGATTTGTTTCTGGGTTATTTATTCTGTTCCATTGGTTGATGTGTCTGTTTTTATACCAGTAACATGCTGTTTAGGTTACTATAGCTCTGTAGTATAATTTGAAGTCAGGTAATATGATTCCTCCAGTTTTGTTCATTTTACTTAGGATAGCTTTGGCTATTCTGGGTCTTTTGTGGCTACATATGGATTTTAGGATTGTTTCTTCTGTTTCTGTGAAGAATGTCATTGGTATTTTGATAGGGATTGCACTGAATCTGTAGATTGCTTTGGGTAGTATAGACATTTGAACAATACTGATTCTTCTATGAACATGGAATATTTTTCCTTTTTTCTGTGTGTCCTCTTTGATTTCTTTCATTAGTGTTTTACATTTTTCATTATACAGATCTTTTACTTCTTTGGTTCAGTTAAATCCTAGGTATTTACTTTGATTTGTGGCTATTTTAAATGGAATTACTTTTCTATTCCTTTTTCTGATTATTCACTGTTGGCATATAGAAATGCGACTAAGTTTTTGTAGTCGATTTTGGGTCCTGCAACTTAACTGAATTTGTTTATCAGTTCTACTAGGTTTTTTGTGGAGTCTTTAGGTTTTTAATATAAGGTTATATCATCTGCAAACAAGGATAATTTGACGTCTTCCTTTCCAATTCGAATGTCCTTTCTTTCTTTCTCTTCTCTGATTGCTTTAGCTAGGACTTCTTAGCTGTGTTGCATAATGATGGTGAAAGTGGGCATCCTTGCCATGTTTCATATCTTACAGGAAAGACTTTCAGTTTTTCCCCATTCAATATGATCCTAGCTGTGGGTCTCTTATATATGTGTTTAATTTTGTTGAGGTATGTTCCTTCTATCCCCACTTTTTTGAGGGGTTTCATCATGAAGGGATGTTGACTTTTATCAAATGCTTTTGCATCATCAGTGGAGATGATACTAAGGTTTTTGTCCTTCATTCTGTCGATATGATGTGTCACATTGATTGATTTATGTGTGTTGAACCATCCTTGCATCTCAGGAATAAATCCCAATTGGTCATGATGAATGATCTTTTTAATGTATTATTGAATTTGGCTTGCTAATATTTTGTTGAGGATTTTTGCATCAATATTCATCAGAGATATTGGCCCCTGGTTTTCTTTTTGATGTGTCTTTGTCTGGTTTTGGTATCAGAGTAATACTGACCTCATAGAATGAGTTTAGAAGTATTCCCTTCTTCTCTGTTTTTTGGAATAGTTTGAGTAGGATTGGTATTAGTTCTTCTTTAAATGCCTGGTAGAATTCAGCAGTGAAGTCATTAGGTCTCAGGATTTTCTTTACTGGGAGACTTTTTATTACAGCTTCGATCTCATTACTTGTTATTAGTTTGTTCAGGTTTTGGATTTCTTCCTTGTTCCATTTTGGTTGGTTGTATGTGCCTAGGAATTTGTCCATTTCTTCCACATTTTCCAATTTATTGGCATACAGTTGCTCATAGTAGCCACTTATAGTAGATACTTTAAATTTCTGTAGTATCAGTTGTAATGTCTCCTTTTCCATCTCTGATTTTCTTTATTTGGGTCTTCTCTCTTTTTCTCTTAGTTGCTCTGGCTAAAGGTTTGTCAGTTTTGTTTAACTTTTAAAAATATTAACTTTTTGTTTCATTGATCTTTTGTATTGTTTTCTACATTTCAATTTCATTTATTTCTGCTCTGATCTTTATTATTTATTTTCTTCTGCTAATTTTGGGCTTGGCTTGCTCTTGCCTGTCTAATTCTTTAAGATGCAACATTAGGCTGTTTATTTGACATTTTTCTATTTTTCTGTTGTAGGTGCTTATACCTATAAACTTCCCTCTTAGTACTGCTTTTGCTGTATCCCATAGGTTTTGTTATGTTGTGTTTCCATTATTATTTGTTTCAAGAAATTTTTCAACTTCCTTCTTAATTTTGTCATTGACCCACTGGTCATTCAGGAGCATACTGTTTAATTTCCATGTATTTGTGTAGTTCCCAAAATTCCTCTTGTTATCGATTTCTGTTTCATTGTGTTCAGAGAAGATGCTTGTTATTATTTCAGTTTTTAAAATGTTTTCAGCTATGTTTTGTGACCTAACATATGGTGTATCATTAAGAATGATTCATATGCTGAGGAAAATAATAGGATTAAATACCTATTAGATCCATTTATAATGCAGATTAAGTCTGATGTTTCCTTGTCTTTGATTTTCTCTCTAGAAAATCTGTCCAATGCTGAAAGTGGTGTGTAGAAATCTTTAGCTATTGTCGTATTGAGGTGCATCTCTCTCTTTAGCTCTAATAGTATTTGCATTATAGGCGGGACGCAGTGGCTCATGCCTGTAATCCCAGCACTTCGGGAGGCTGAGGCAGGCAGATCACTGCAGGTCAGGAGTTCCAGACCAGCCTGGTTGACATGGCAAAAAGCTGTCTCTACCAAAAGTACAAAAATTAGCGGAGTGTGGTGGCACGTGCCTGTAATCCCAGCTACTTGGGAGGCTGAGGCAGGAGAATCACTTGAACCCGAGAGGCTGAGGTTGCAATAAGCTGAGATTGCACCGCTGTACTCCAGCCTGGGCAACAGAGCGAGACCCTGTCTCAAAAAAAAAAAAAAAAAAAAAAAGTTTGCGCTGTATATCTGGGTGCTCCAATGTTGGTTGCCTATATATTTAAAATTTTTATATCCTCTCACTGAATTGACCCCTTTATCGTATATAATAACCTTCTTTGTCTCTTCTTATAGTATTTGTCCTGAAATCTATGTTGTCTGGTATAAGTATAGTGACTCCTGCTCTCTTTCGATTTCTATTTACGTGGAATATCTTTTTCCATGCTTTATTAGCATGGAAAAGACACAGACTATGTGTGTCTTTATGGGTGAAGCATGTTTCTAGTAGGTAACTGATCAATGGGTTTTGTTTTTTCATCCATTCTGCCCATTTGTGTCTTTTGATTGGATAATTTAGTCCATTTACATTCAATGTTATTATTGATAAGTAAGGACTTACCCTTGCCATTTTGTTGTTTTCTGGTTGTCTTGTGGTCATCTCTTTCTTCTTTCCTTTCTTCCTGTCTTCCTTTTAGTGAAAGTGATTTTCTCTGGGGATATGTTTTATTTTCTTACTTTTTATTTTTTGTGTATCTGTTGTATATTTTTTGATTTGAGGTTACCATGAGGCTTGCAAATACTATCATTATTTTAAGCTGATAAAAATTTAATGCTGTTTGCATAAGCAAACAGATAAACATGGAAAAAGAAAACTAATAAAACCCTACACCTTAAGTTCATTCCCCTACTTTTTCACTTTTTGTTGTTTCTGTTTATATGTTATTGTACTGTCTGTGTCCTAGAAAGTTGTTGTAGTTACAATTTTTGATTGGTTAATCATTTAGTTTTTCTACTTAAGATAAGAGTAGTTTACACACCACAGTTCCAATGTTAACAATATTCTGTGCAGTTACTATTACCAGTGAGTTTTGCACCTTCACATGATTACTTATTGCTCATTAACATCCTTTTCTTTCTGATTGAAGTACTCCCTCTGGCATTTCTTGCAGAACTGGCCTGGTGTTGATAAAATCTCTCAGCTTTTGTTTGTCTGGGAAAGTCGTTATTTCTTCTTAATGTATGAAGGTAATTTTACTGATGTACTACTCTAGGGTAATAGTTTCTTTCTTTCAGCACTCTAAATATGGAATGCCACTCTTCCCTGGCCTATAAGGTTTCCACTGATGAAAAGTCTGTTAACAGGCATATTGGAGCTCCATTGTATTTTATGTTTCTTTTCTCTTGCTGCTTTTAGGATTCTTTCTTTATCGTTGACCTTTGGAAGTTTGGATTAAATCTCTTGGCCTTCTTTGAGTTAAATCTGCTTAATGTTCCATAACCTTCTTGTACTTGGATATTGATATCTTTCTCTAGGTTTGGGAAGTTCTCTGTTATTATCCCTTTGAATAAACTCTCTACTTCTATCTCTTGCTCTACGTCCTCTTTAAGGCCAGGAATTCTTAGATTTGCCCCATTGAGGCTATTTTCTAGATCTTGTAGGTGTGCTTCATTTTTTAAATTTTTTCTTTTGTCTCTTGTGACTATGTATTTTCAAATAGCCTGTCTTTAAGTTCACTAATTTTCTTCTGTTTGATCAGTTCTGCTATTAAAAAGCTCTGATGCATTCTTCAGTATGTCAGTTGCATTTTTCAGCTCCAGAATTCCTGCTTAATTCTTTTTAATGATTTCAATCTCATTTTTAAATTTATCTGATAGAACTCTGAATTCCTTCCCTGTGTTATCATGAATTTTTTTGAGTTTCCTCAACACATCTATTTTGAATTTTGTCTGAAAAGTCACATATCTCTGTTTCTTCAGGATTGGTCCCTGGTTCTTTATTTAGTTTATTTGATGAGGTGATGTTTTCCTGGATGGTCTTGATACTTGTAGATGTTTGCCTGTGTCTGGGCATTGAAGAGTTAGGTATTTATTGTAGTCTTCTCAGACTGGGCTTGCTTGTACCCATCCTTCTTGGAAGGCTTTCTAGAGACATGAAAGGACTTGGGTGTTGTGATCTATGCAGCATCTGCTTTAGGCGGCATCCCAAGCCCAGTAACACTGTGGTTCTTGCAGACTCATAGCGGTACCACTTTGATGGTCTTGGGATAAGATCAGAAAGAATTCTCTGGGTTACCAGGCAGAGTCTTTTGTTCTCTTCTCTTATTTTTCTCTCAAACAGACAGAGTCTCTCTCTCTGGTCTGAGCCAGTTGGATTTGGGGATGGAGTGACACAAGCACCCCTGTGGCCGCCACCACTAAGACTGTGCTGGGCCAGACCTGAAGCCAGCACAGTACTTGGTTCACCCACAGCCTGCTGTAACCACTCCCTGGCTACTGCCTATGTTTGCTCAAGGACATTGGGCTCCACAATTAGCAGGTGGCAAATCCAGCCAGGCCTGTGTCATTTCATTCAGGGCAGTGAGTTCCCCCAGGCCCTGGGCATGTCCAGAGGTGCCATCTGGGAGCCAGGGACTAGAGTCAAAAACCTTAGAAGTCTACCTGGTATTCTAGTCTACTGCAGCTGAGCTGGCATTCCAGCCACAAAAATGCAGTCCTTCTCACTCTTCCCTCCGCTTTCCAAAGGCAGAGGAGCCTTACCCTGTGGGCTCTGACACTGCCACCACAGTCTTTCGGGGAGTACTGCCAGAATACCACTGCCAGTGTTCCCTCACAGTCTCTTAAGTCAGCTTGTAGCAAATGTTGCTTGGCCTGGGACTTAACCTTTGAGGGCAGTGGGCTCCCCTCTGACCCAGGGCAGGTCCAGAAATGCCATCTAAGAGCCCACTTGATGCCCTCTGTGGCTGAGCTGATACCCGAGGTGCATGGTAGAGTCCTCTTTACTTTTTCCTCCACTTTTCTTGGGCAGAAGAAGTGTCTCCCTGTGGCCGTCACAGCTGGTATTGCGCTGAATCTCACCTGAAGCCAGCAAGTCTCAGGGTCTCATCTAAGGCCCGTGACATGCTTACCTAGGTATTGCTGCTGATTATTAAGGGCCCCAAAGCTCTTCAGTTAGCAGGCGATGAATCCTGCCAGGACTAGGTCCTTCACTTCAAGACAACAGGTTTTCTTCTGGCCCAGTGTGTCTAGAAATGTCATCCGGGGGCTAGGGCCTAGAAAGGTGGCCTCCCAACTCGGACCAGTGCTCTATCCTGCTACGTCTGAGCTGGTATCCAAAATGCAAGACAAAGCTCTTTCCACTCTTCTCTCTCCACTTCTCAAGCAAAAGGAAGAGGTCTCTTTTGGAGCTGTAAACTGTGCAACCTGGGGTTAGGGGAGGGGTGATGCCAGCACTCCCTCAGTCGCCTTGACTGGTGTCTCAGTGGATCACATGCCCCCTAGATCACTGGTTCTGGGCCCAGTTCAGCACTAGGACTCACCTAGGAGTTGCAGTCCCTGTGGCCTAGACTGCCTTTCAAGTTTATTTAAGGCCCACAGCACTTTAGCCCACAGTGGCGAGGCTTGTGGAAAGTCAAGTGCCAGCCACGGGGATTGGCAGCTTTTCTCTGGCTAGGGCTGGTTTAATGCTGTCCCTCCGTGGGCAGGCATCGGCTGAGTTTGGTCCAGTTTTGCTTCCTGCTATGTAACAAGGGCAGCGCTGAGTTCAGTGCCTCACAGTTGCTGTACTCCCCTCTCCCTAGTGCATAGAATTGCTCTCTGCACCATGCCAGTGCCAGTGCTGCTGTGGGATGCTGGAGGGGTGGTGGTGATTCAAGATTGTTTTTCCTATGTCTTTAGTGCCTCTTTTAGTGATATGAAGTTAAGACCAGGTACTGTGAGTGCTTACCTGATTTTGGGTTCTTATGAAGGTAATTTTTTGTGTAGATAGTTGTTAAATTGGTGTCCTTATGGGGGAATGATCAGTGGAGCCTTCTATTCTGTCATCTTGCTGTGCTCCCTCTTCATTTTCTTCTTCAGTGACTGAATCTCAATGTGCCTCAGTTTCCTCACCTGTCTTGTATGTGGTAGTAATAATACATAGTTGTTGCAAGTTTAAATGAGAGGATAGTTAGCTCAGCCCCTTTCTGATGTATTAATAATACATGTGGAGCTCGTAGAAGAATGTTTGGCATACAGTGCTTAATACATGATGGTGGTTGTTGTTATTTTCAGTTTCAATGCTTCCTCCTGCAGTGCCAGTCATCGGTAATATAGGCTTAACAAATATTGTTGAATGGGTGAATGTTTCCCTTCCAAAACTCTTCAATTTTTCATTGTTTTCCTTACATGCATATTATCATAAAAATTCAGTTTCGCCTCATTTAATTCTGAAACAAACAAACCAACCAACCACCTATGGATTTAAATAGGTTTTACTGTCTGATATAAGGAAATAGACCAATTCTTTGAGATACATTTTTTTCTTGATACTAGATTTCAAAAGGAATTTATTATAAGATTATTTATGGGGCAGGAGGCTAGTAGAGCGAGGACAGCTCATTTTTCTAAAACCTACTTAACATGTTGAGATTAGAAAGAAATTTTTCCATTAAATACAGGAACTGTATCAAATTACATTGACAGTCCAGGGGGATTAGGACAGCTGGGAGGTGGAAAAGACAGAGCTTTGTGTGTTCCCCTATATCTAGAGATTCCAGTGGGATACTAAAGAGGAAGATCAGTGGTGTGTGCAAATGGGCAGGTATAATTCAGAAATTGCCATCTGAAATAACCTCTTACATCATAGGTTTATTTTTGTCTTTAGGGAGCAGTGTTGTCAGTAATTTACTATAATTGCAATAACCAGATCATTAAACCATGTCTGTAGAGAGCATGGAAAAATACAGCTGCCCTTTAAGTGACAATGTATCAAAGAATACACTAAGACTATTTTAATCAAATAGTATTACTATTGTTCTTTTTCTTTTTTTTTCTTTTTCTTTTTTTCATTTTTTGAGTCCTGCTCTGTCATCCAGGCTGGAGTACAATGGCGTGATCTCAGCTACTGCAACCTCCACCTCCCTGAGTTCAAGCCATTCTCATGCCTCAGCCTCCCAAGTAACTGGGACTACAGGCACATGCCACCATGCCTGGGTTTTTTTTGTTTGTTTGCTTTGCGCTTTTTTTTTTTTTGTATTTTTAGTAGAAACAGGATTTCACCATGTTGACCAGGCTGGTCTTGAACTCTTGACCTAAAGTGACCAAGTTCCAACCACTCAGCCTCCCAAAGTGCTGGGTTTATAGGCGCAAGCCACAATGCCTGGCCTATTACTATTTTTAATACAGTTTCCTATAGATGAAGTGGGCATTTAAGTTACACATGCGTGTGTGTGCACGTGCGTGCGCGCGCACACACACACACACACACACTTTGGCATCCCTTCAGAAAATGAGAGCCTACCAAGACATACTTAGTTGTTTTGGAGAGTTAAGTGAGCATGGTAGTGATGGGGGCTAGTATACTGATTTTATTTAGATTTTTCAGATGATTCTTCAACAAAAGCTATTAAAACATGAGTCATCTTTGGATCAGAAGAAAGTTTGTCATTGGTTAAAAAGCTGGTCTTAAATAAGGAGATAGCATAGTGGGCTCATGGGCATTTTCCTCAGTGGAAATCAGTTAGCATGGTATTAAATGGTCCTAGGGGCAGGGCGCTGTGGCTCACGCCTGTAATCCCAGCACTTTGGGAGGCCGAGGTGGGCAGACCACTTGAGGTCAGGAGTTCGAGACCAGCCTGGCCAACATGGTGAAACCCCATCTCTACTAAAAATACAAAAATTAGCTAGGTGTGGTGGCACATGCCTGTAATCCCAGCTACTCCGGAGGCTGAGGAAGGAGAATTGCTTGAACCTGGGAGGCGGAGGTTGCAGTGAGTCAATATCAGGCCACTGCACTCCAGCCTGAGTGACAGAGCAAGACTCCGTCTCAAATAACAATAAAAATAAAAATAAAAGGTCCTAGGATTTAATATGTTTTTTATAAATGATATGTTAAAGTGACTTCATAATGTAATGTCCAGGTTTTTTGACAATTCCAACTTGTAAAAGATAAAATTGATGGAAATGAATTTCAGGGAGATAGAAATACTTGCATGAACAGACAAAAGAGCCGTGGGTAATAGTTAATACAAAGGAATTAGTAAGGAAACAGAATCAGATTGTTTACAAAGTGGCCAATGTGATTTAGGAAAGCCTGAGAGTCCCTGTAGCCTATTGTTAGAGAGAGGCTTCAGCCTATATAGTTCTTGTTACCATCAGTAAAAGTGTTGAAAAATACTGTCCTACTCATACCAAACATTGATTCAGGAGGTGGTATAAATAAAAAAAAAATAAATTTAAGCAAAGCAGATACATGTTGGGATGATAAATCTATAATGAGTTATAAAAGGAAATAAGGCTTGCTTTAGGATAAACGTTTTAAACCTGAGACAATGGAGAAAACATCTGGTCAACTGAACAGATGTGGAATTCCTTTCCTCACACCGCAAACACATAGAATATTAGATAAAATGTATCATTTTTCTGACTGGGCATGGTGGTTCCATATTTGCTCTGCTTTCTCCATGTGAAAACCCTGAACTGAGAAAATAACTCAGAAGCTGGCCCCAATTCATAGAATTCTGTAGGGGCCTGGCAGGGGCAACTTCGAAAGCAATCCTATTGGGTTTTGGTTGTTTTGGTTTTTTTTTTGACAAAATACCATGGACCTCTCATGAGATAAACTCATCAGCAGAAATTGCGAAGTACTTAGCTATACACACTCCTTGAAGTCAACCAGTAGAAGCAACAAAATAAACTGAAAAACCAAATAGAGAAATCTTAAAGGAACTTTAAAAATCAATGTCTAAACTATTAAAAGATAAAAAAGGATCTCCCAAGAGAAAAAAAAAAAAAAAGGAGAATTTGAAATAAAACAATAGAAATGCTAGAAAAGAAATCATTGAAATGGAAAAAGCTCCATTCCTGCTACTAATTATTGGAATACTGGAAAATTTTCTTCATCATTCTGTGTCTTGGTTTCCCTATCTGTAAAATAAAGTAAAAATGCTTCCATATAATGCTATATTGAAAGCATTAAATTGGTAGTTCAAAAAATACTAGTCTCCAATCCATCTCCCCATCACTATATAGGTATAGTAGTAGCCAGATATTCTGTCTCAGTTTTAAACACTATGTTCTATCTTGTCATCAAACCATAGAACCAGGTTTGGAGTTCATAAGAATATAGTAAACATGAATATGAAGTTCTGAAGAAAGCAGGGGAAGGGGAGGGAAGACGTGCCCAAAGCTGCCTGTATTTCTGGAGCATATGTTTTAGTTACTTTGCCTTGGAAGGCCTAGGGCAGTAGGGTGCACAGGACCCAGTATAGAATTGGGCCATGGCCTTCCCAGCCACCTTGGTTCCATCCTGGCTTATTTCCCATGTAAGTGTATGGGAAATTTCCCTGTGGAGTTGGGCAGAAAAGGCCTTACCTGGTTGTCAGGTACAAAGCTGTGGCTGAAATCTGAAGCCCCGTGAACTCAAGTGATCTAAGAGGATGCTGAAACACCCAGCTTAGTCTCCTCTGATCGCAGCACTGGAAGACCATGCATAGCAGTTGGGGAGTGAATCAACCCCCACAGTCTTTTATAAGTCCATTGTAAGTCCTGGTTTTTGCTTAGCAACGGGACACTTTGTCTCTTACACATGCAGGCACATTCTCTCTCATTTACTTCTCTCTTATTTGCTTCCCTTTTTTATCCTCTCCTGTTCTCCTTCTGCCTCTTTCTTTTGCCTCCTCCCCTTCCTCATCCAAGTCCCTCTTCTCTGCTCATTTTTTAGGCCTTCATCAACCCCTGTAGGCACGTTTCACCCTTGGGTGGCTCTTGGGCTAAAGACACTCCAGCATGCTCCCACAATGCTCTGCCACAGAGTTATCAATTCAAAAACAATCTTTAGTTTCCCTAGAAGGAATGAAGGCACTGCACCAGGTTAAATGCATACAAAATGCCCCAGTAACCATGGAGAAATGTGCATCAATCCCGACCTTACACCCAAGTCTTCGTAGATCTTGGCTCTGCT
Source organism: Macaca mulatta (assembly GCF_049350105.2). NCBI lineage: Eukaryota > Metazoa > Chordata > Mammalia > Primates > Cercopithecidae > Macaca > Macaca mulatta. The sequence goes on from NC_133419.1 coordinate 95,944,118, forward strand.
ATATCCTGGTCTTATGATTAAAAAATGAGGCTGATGTTTCCTTGGGATGTATCTTTCAGATATAAGAGAGCAGAGACAGCAGCTTAACCAAGTGAATGAGCTTCTTATCTCTATCCTACAAGGGATGTGGTAGCAGTGAAGAGCACCCAGGATCATTGCTCCTTCTAAGAATGGGGGAAGGCATGGAGTTGAATGAGTAGGGTCAGCCGATAGATTACTCCATTAGGTTTCAGCAAATATACCAAGTTGTTTATCCATTGCCCTCAATACCCCTACGCATACCCGCAAGAGAGTGTCTTCATTTGCCATTGCAGAGCCAGAGAGATGCACAGTTGGACTGCCCTCAGACTAGAGGTACAACACAATTCCTATGGCTTTGACTCCCCTCGGGGTTTATTTTATGTTTAGTGAGTAGCACCAATTTTAGAGAATCAGTTACCAATAATTTACTCATTTTAATTAGGTTTGTATTTTTGTATTTCCTTTTGAAAGTAACACATATTATGGGTTGATGTGGGTAGGGAGGTACGAGGAGAGAAACAAGAAAATAGAGGAAAAAATATGACTTGCATCCCCAGGAATCAAACGACCATGTTGACATGTCGTATGTTTATTTTCAAAATGTTTCCTTACATACTTGAAGGCTTTTAAAAAGTGATTATTTAATTTTATATCCTGCCCTTTCTTTTCAACGTTATAGCATATATTTTCTCATCATTACGAACCGCTTTATAATTGTAAGTGCTTTTTAATGATTGTTTTTGAGATGGGGGTGTCACTCCCTTACTCAGCTTGGAGTGCAGTTGTGCAGTCTCTGCTCACTGCATCCTCTACTTCCCAGGCTCAAGTGATTCTGCCACCTCAGCCTCCTGAGTAGCTGGGACCACAGGTGTGTGCCACCACGCCCAGCTAATTTTTTGAATTTTTTGTTTTTTATAGAAGTGGGGTTTCGCCATGTTGCCCGGGTTGGTCTCAAATGCCCGAGTTTAGGTGATCCACCTGCCTAGGCCTCTCAAAGTGCTGGGGTTACAGGCTTGAACCACCATGCCTGGCCATAATGGTTTTTAATGAGTTTTTTCTTTGATGGATATAACATAATGTTATTTACGAAACCTTTCCCTGTTTTTGAAAATGTGGGATGGTTCCACTTGCTATTATAAATACTGCAAATAAATAAATACTGCCGCCTCAGGGCATAAAGATTAACAAGAATGCCTTGAGATTCTATTATGCGTCAGGCCTTGGGCTGGGTTCTGGGGGAATATACATGGTTCCTGATGTCAAGAATTTACAAGTTAATTTGGGGGATAATGACATAATCCTAAATTAATCCTAAGCACTTTCCTTTTGTCCTTTCAGATAAGATCAAAATAATCATAAATAATATTGAATTTTTTGTAAAAGAAAGCAGAACCAAGAAAGGATGTATATATTGATTGCAATTGATATATAGCACATGTCTAGATTGACCAAGACAGAAAATGAATTGTTAATCATAGCAAATATTGGGGAGTTTAAGTTCAAGCAGCAACTGGTCTAATTTGAATTTTAGTTTTACCTGATAAATATCCAGTAAACAACACCAGACTGTACATTTCCCCCATGTAATTTAAATGCGCTGAATAGAGTTGATTGTTTTTCATAAATCCGAAAATGTATAAACATTCATTAGGAACATGTGCCTTCAATTGCAACCAACATTGGTGGCTGATTAACTGAGTTGCAGTTCTAACTTTATTGGCCTGTTGAGATCTACTCCCCCCTTTTTTTTTTTTTTTTTTATAATTACTTTGAAGTTCATGGAAAAGTATTCCAAAAGAGAATTATGAAGTTCATGAAACTACAATATTTTTTGTTTGTTTGTTTTGAGACAGAGGCTTGCTCTGTTGCCCAGGCTGGAGTTAAAATAGTGCAATCTCGGCTCACTGCAACCTCTGCCTCCCTGGTTCAAGTGATTCTCCTGCCTCAGCCTCCTGAGTAGCTGGGATTACAGGCACCCATCACCACATCCAGCTAATTTTTGTATTTTTAGTAGAGATGGGGTTTCACCATGTTGGCCAGGCTTGTCTCAAACTCCTGACCTCAGGTGATCCACCTGCTTCAGCCTCCTGAAGTGCTAGGATTACAAGCATGAGCCACCGCACCTGGCCCCAGACTACAACAGATTTTAAAAAGAACATTACGATGGTGGGTGTGTGTGTGAGTGAAGGGGTGTTACTGTAGAGCAGGGGGGGTGGTAAACACAGGTAATAGACTAGGAAACAGCCTATCTGAAAGATGCTTTGAAACACCAGGATTTTGATATATTAGAATGAAGTGTGCATGTGCCAGAGAACCAAGTCCTTCCAAACTCAAGCATTTGAAGTAATAGACCAGTGGGGACTTCTCCAGAGTCTGGGCAGGATGATTCTAGTGCTGCCTCTGTGCTGTAAGCAGGGATACATCTCACCACTTGTTTTCTTCTTTCAGATCGATGACCCCAACAGCAATCTTGAGGAGGCGATTAATGAGGCAGAGGCCATCACCTCTGTGAACAGCCTGGGAAGCAAGCAAGCCTTGAATACAGATTACCTTGATTCTGATTACCAAAGAGGACAGCTATACCCGTTCTCCCTTAGCAGTGATCTCCAGGTGGCCACATTCACTCTCACAAATTCAGCCCCAATGACTCAGTCCTTCCAGGAACGGTGGTACGTGAATCTCCACAGCCTAATGGACCGGGCTTTGACCCCACAGTGTGGCAGTGGGGAAGACCTATATATCCTCACAGGCACAGTGCCCTCAGACTACAGAGTTAAAGACAAAGTGGCAGTCCCTGAGTTTGTTTGGCTGGCGGCCTGTTGTGCTGTCCCTGGAGGTGGCTGGGCCATGGGCTTTGTCAAGCACACCCGGGACAGTGACATCATAGAAGATGTGATGGTAAAAGATCTTCAGAAACTGCTTCCATTTAACCCTCAGCTGTTTCAGAACAACTGTGGTGAGACTGAGCAAGACACAGAGAAAATGAAAAAAATCCTGGAAGTGGTTAACCAAGTCCAGGATGAAGAACGAATGGTGCAATCTCAAAAGACTTCTAGTCCCCCCTCTAGCACCAGGAGCAAGAGGTCTGCTCCGTTGCCTCCAGAGGCATCTGAGGGAAGTAGTAGCTTTTTGGGAAAACTCATGGGCTTCATTGCTACCCCATTCATCAAGCTTTTTCAATTAATTTATTACCTTGTGGTAGCAATCCTGAAGAACATTGTCTATCTCCTGTGGTGTGTTACCAAGCAGGTGATTAATGGCATAGAAAGTTGTCTTTACCGCCTGGGGTCAGCCACCATCTCATACTTCGTGGCCATTGGGGAAGAGTTGGTGAGCATTCCCTGGAAGGTGCTGAAGGTTGTGGCCAAAGTCATCAGGGCTATTCTCCGGATCCTTTGTTGTCTGCTGAAGGCCGTTTGCCGAGTTCTGAGCATCCCTATCCGTGTCCTTGTGGATGTGGCCACTTTCCCTGTGTATACCATGGGCGCTATTCCAATTGTATGCAAGGACATTGCACTGGGCCTTGGTGGCACTGTCTCACTGCTCTTTGACACTGCTTTTGGTACCCTGGGTGGCCTATTTCAGGTTGTTTTTAGTGTCTGCAAGCGGATTGGCTACAAGGTTACTTTTGACAATTCTGGGGAGTTATAAACTCAAAAAACTAATAGTATCCAGTCACCGTGAATTTGAAAGCTGGAATATTTTGTCTTTACAATGGGTTTCTGTTCACTGTCAGTTATCATTATATTTTGGCCTTTGGTGGGGATGTCTGCTTGTTTTTGCAAAAGAAGATGGCAGAATTTAGACTTGACAGAGGAGAAATGCTCAGGGTGAGATTAGGTGTAGTAATCTGCTGTTTACCTCCAGTTATGTGTGCAAACTCCCAAGCCACTAATAACTTCAGTTATGCACTCTGACATAGATGACCACCTGAAACGCACTGGTATTTATTTCTGATGATTAAAAATTACAGGAGAGGGAAGAATTAGAAAAAGAACAACTTTAAACCAAAAGTGTCTGAGAAAAGGACAAAGGGAGCTTGTTCTTCCCATTGCTTTTTGTGATTTAAGGCAAAACAGATAAAAAAAAATTCTGCAGCCAATTTCTCAGCATTTGCTTATCTTTCTCCCCAATTTAACTGACCTTGGTGGAATGCAGATAATGCCTCTCTGTTGAAATGACCTTGTGGGGATGTAGAATTTTCTGTATCTCTTAGCTTTTCTTGGCTCTCGAGGATATGTACAGTTTTCATTTTCTCCAAAGTTGAATTTTGCTACATTTTTCTTTTAGGTGATTATAAGCACTTTTAAAAAAATCATTTTTAGGTAATGGTAAGCATTTTATGCCGAACGTGGCGTAACAGAGTTTGAATTGAAGGGCAAAGGGTTTTTTTTTTTTTTTGCACCTTGAATAGTATAATACAGTCCTCTCAGGTGAAAAGAAGAGAAGAGAAGGTGGACAGCCCTGCTGTTAGTAGGTGCTGCAGATCCAAGGACATCTTTTGCCCAGCTTGGATTAACTTGACGTGTCTCCCTGCCTGACAAGGTTGAACTGAAAGATCCATATGTTAAGCTAACATGAAAATTCATATTCTGCAACATACTAGATTTTTCTAATGCATTGAGTAAGTACCTAGTACAGTAAAAATACTCTGACTTATGTCCCTAAATGGTTGTTTTGGTACAACTATATAGAAAAGAGCCACAAAATAAAGATAAAAATTATTCTGGCCATCTCTGAAAAAAATATATAAAATATTTAAGAATAATTATATCTTAGGAAATTATTTTTATACTGTGTTTGAGGCTACAAACATAACTCCCCCATTAATACAAGTGAAATGTGAGAGCTCATTCTCAAAATTTTTTTGATCAAGCACTTGTCATTTTAAATCTTGCACTAAAAAATGTAACAAGAGGGACCAAACTTTGCTTCCCACAATCGGGGTGGAATCATCTGGATTTTTCTGAATGTTTTAAAGAATTGCTGAGAGGTAGGAAACAGCCAAGTATGAAATACTGATCTTAGAGCTACAGCCCAGGATCAATCAGAAAGTTATATGCAAAAGTTCGGGGTCCCAACAAGGAGAGAACATGTCAGCCATTTGCATGGGGTCGATGAATGAGAAACATGAGCTTAGCAAGAGTTACATTTTGCAGAAAAATAGCAGAGTCACACCCAGAGTAGAACAGCAGCCAGCAAGCTGCCATCCTGATCGATTTGTGGTGCAAGGTTAGGGAGTATGGGCACCACATGAGTCCATGCTAGGGAGATATGCACCAGGCTTATCTAAGAAACTTAAAGCAGTATTTTACCAACACTTGTCTTAGGGAGCATAAAGTTTGGATGTCCCTTTATTTCAGCAGTGTGAAGGTAAAGGGTGAGGGTTTGACTTGATACTGATTGGTCAAGAATCCTGCTGGATAAAGAAAAGGAATTTTAGAAGTGACCAGAGGGACAGTCCAGCCAAACTATTATTTGATAAGGAACCTAAGGCCCCTTAGTTTCATGGCTAACTGAGAGCAGATTAGGAGCCAACGTTGTTTGCACATGTCCCATCACACCTGGGGTGTCAGACATGGGAAGTTCGTGCTTTTATTCAGCTGCCTCCCTGGACCATGGCAAGATTTCCTCATCCATCAAACAGACTCCAGGCCCTGACTAATCAGTTGGATTTGGCTTGTGTGATGAAAACAATTAGCCGTCCACGTACAACATTATGCTTACTGCATCCCAGGGAAACTTAATTCCCTCCTAGCACATATTTGCATACTGAAAGGCCCGAAAAGGGCATCCGTGGCAGCTTGAGCCCCTTAGCACCATGTAAGGAGCACAGCATCCAAACGGCTTCTTGAGAACCATTTGGGAATGTCTTCTTTTTCACATCCAATTGTTTAGTGTCTATTTATTCTTGCATGACCTGTTTTGAAATCTAAAAAGGGACAATAAAGCAAAAAGTATCAGTAAGGTTAGGTGGCTGAGACCCACTGCCCTGAGCTACTAGTGTGGCTGTGCCCATGGATCTCTGGAACCATCTGCATTGGACCTGAAGCCACAGCAGGTGGCTGGACTGCTGCCCTGTTCCTAATGAGCTACGCTGGGCTTTCAGGTAGGGGCTGGGGTTGACGAACCCCAGCTCTGGCTTAAAGATCTTGCTGTGGCTCTGTTATGTTCTGAGGCCTTGGGATCAGCCTCTTCCTCATTATGGAGCTGATTTTCTAGTCTGTGGATCAGCTATGCCTTTGGACACTTCTCTTTTTCATTGTGCCTTTTGAATGTTGGCTTCTCACTCAGCATCAACCATTTCCATGTAAATGCAGACTAGGGAGTTGGGAGAAGGAACCAAAGTGCAGCACCCTGCATTTATTCAGTCATTTGTTCATCTGTCAAACACGTATTTGGACATCAAGGTTGCAGAGATCAACAATGCATGGATTCCATCTTTGAGGAGTTCAAAGCCTAGTGGAGAGAACACATAATACAGTTGTACTTGTAACAAGTAAGTGCTGCAGTAAAGGTACTAATAGCATGTTCCTTGGAACAGAGGAAGAGAAACCACAAAACCATGGAAATTAGGGAAGCCTTTATAGAGGGTGTGACAAAACTCAATTTGACATTTTCAAGCTATGTACAATGCTGTGCACCTTGCAGATGCTCAATAAAGTAATTATTGACAACTTTTTAGCAGTTCTGTAAAATATCTAAAAGGGGAGAATCCTAATGGTTGAAATGAGGCTTGGGGACTGTGAATTTTTGCCATTTTCTTCTTGATCCACATTAATTCAAGCAGCTTCCAGTCATATCTGACTTTTGTTCATTTCTTTAAATGTTTGCATCATACATGAGAAAACAGAGAGAAGTCTAGATCAGTGAAACAGGCCTTAGAACTATTTTTCAATGTTATTGCTCTGCAAAGTATTTGGGACAATAAGTGTTTTTGGTATCTTTCATAATTAAGCACTAAAGACTTACTGCTTCACTGAATCTGAATCACAGAGAAAATTATAGAACCACTTTTATTTGTTTGTTTATTCATTTGGAAACTCCCACAGTGAGAGAAATTACAAGCAGTCTCTGATGGGGGCTGGTCCTCTCTGTGGCCTTTAGTAGGGTGATCCTCTGGGGTGGAGGTGGCAGTAATTCTTGGCTGCCTTCCCAGGGTGGGCAGCATCTTGCCCAAGCTCACCACAAAATATGTGTTTTTTCAAATGTTACACTACCAGCAATGTAGTGTGGACTGCTTGCCTTTCATTAATGGGTTCTCAGTCTTCCCATCGTCTCTCTCTGTAGGTATTTCCCCCCAGGGCATGGATTGATGTCTAACAACACTACCCTCCAAGTCAATTTTTAAGCTTAAATTTCAACAAAGAAAGTGCTCATAACCACTTGTCATCCTCAATTATCCATGGTGAGGAGGTGGATGTAAGATGACTTCCGGAGGTCAGTACTTCCTTGTGGCTAAGAGCCCACACTGCAGAGTCAAAATGATGTAGGCACAAATCCTGGCTTCCCCACTTATTGTGTGATCTTCGGCAAGTTACTCACCTCGGCTTTGTCATCTATACAATTATGAGTACCTACCTCAGAGGGTTGCTATGAGCATTAAATGAGTTAATGAACATAAAGCATTCATCACTTACCATGCTTGGCACATGGTAAGTGCTCAGCAAATGTTAAATTGTTGTTGCCAGATCTGTGGTGGGCAATGATATTTACACTACTTGGACAAAATTGGTTTGATGGTGCCTTAGAGGTCAGGATGTCTCTAGAACAACGCTGTAAGAACCAGGATCAAAGTACGGTCTGGGAGTCAAAGTCATGAATGAAAATGAAACAAGCCAGAACCTCATCAGTGGTGTCCATGAATCTGAAGGTACAGGTGAGGGTTGGACCTGGAGTCTCAAAAGAGGAGGGTCAGAAAACTGAAACTCAGCATGTGTCCAGCACTATTTATTCAATTTTATTTCATAATCAAACCTCCAAAATCCAAACGCATTGTCAGCATCTGCTTTGAAGGTAAGCACTGCAGGTAGGATGAGGCAACCCAAAGATGGTATTGAGAAAGAGGCAGAGCCTCTTGGACGCTGTGCCTAGTGAGTGTGGGTTGGTGGGGGAAAGGCAGGTGATCATTCTGGTACAGGGCCTTGGGGTTAACTAGTTTTAGTTGCCCTATGACGCTTTTGGGGAAGTCTTCAAACCTTTGTGAGATTTAATTCCTTATCTGTAAAATGTGGGTAATAAAAATATCACCCCATAGGGCTTTTGTGAAGATCAAGTGAAATCAGCTTTGTAAACTATCAACTATCATAAAAATATAAAGATTCATAATTATAAGTTTCCAAGGTTGGTCCTATTTCTTTAAAAATTGGTGCATACTTCCATTTTTTAAAAGGTGAGTAGATGTGAATAAAAATTAAAGTGGTTATTCAGAAAGCATAAATGGCTTAGTCAGAAATTGGGTTTGACAATAAATGTTGAACATTATGCCTTGGGAACTTAAGATCCTCAGAATGCTGCCTCATCCAACTTTAAGTCCTACTTTCTTAACACCCAATCAATCCCATTTTCAGTAGATTCCTCCACACACCTCATGTCCATTTGCTTTCCTCCTGTCTGGGTCGGCTGAATCATTGAAATGAGTAATAGGCACTGAAACGAAAGACACCGTATGAGTCTTGTAAAACCTGAAAAGAAACAAGTGTGAGACAGTGAACAGTCCTGGTGAGTCTCTGAGAACTGGCAGAAGCTGCCTAGACCGCCCCTGGCAGCCTGCACACTGAAGGCCAGCCCAGGCCTGCCACTGACATCTGTCCCTGAGAACATCAGACAGCAGCTTCTGGGCTTTAGTTTATTTAGGCTGTACCAAGTGTATGTTTCTCCAGCATACGTGCTGAGTTGGCATATCCAGATGTGTTATGTTTACTGCATTTAGAAGGAAACTTCCAGGGAGATTGAAGTCTCAGAAGTGAGGAAGAGGCAGACTTGTGTAAAAGGGAGAGTGCACCAGGAAAACAGGAGCCCTGCGTTTCCCTCCTCTGAGTTACTGTACATTTTCTGGATGTAATCATTGGTCTATTTGCAAAACAAGAAGAGAGGGACCATCTCTAGGGTCTTCTCAAATTTCAGGCAACAAATCCTTGCTTTTCAACAAGTACTTTCATATATTTGGGTCACAGAGATTCTGATTGAGTTCTATCAACTTATCTCTCCTATATCTGAGAGTTACCAAAAGTCAGAGAAATTCCCTGCGACATTATCAGGAAGGACAGCGACTGATTGGTCCTAAAAACATCATTATTTTTATTATTATCATCATCAGCATTTCTTCTCCCCAGGCTTAGAGAATTAATTAGCAGGGTTGCCTTTAGGTGGTGGCCAGCCTAAGAGTAAGAAATATTAGTAATGTTCCTGGCTTCTATTTAACTCCCTCAGTAGCCTGAAGTGTTGCCAGAAGTTTCACCACTTATCACTCTTCCTGTAGGCTAGGAAAACACAAATAATCTGAAAGAAGTTAACATTGCGTCAATGCTAGCAACTTAGGGTAAATGATTTTATGAAATCCTTCATACTAGCTGGGAACAGTTCTACACGCAAGTCATTGTTTTGATTGGTAAGAGGTGTGGTGGGAACACCATACTGAGAGTCAGGAGGTGCCTGTCTTAGACCAGCATCTTGTGGAACTGGAGCCTTACCCCAAGTGAGCCCTTTATTGTAAGGGCCGGAGACAAAGTGAAGGACCCTGTAAGATCTTAGAAATAAGGCCACAGAATTTCTCTCTAAATGTCTAATATTAGATCAGTCCATATCAAAGTAGAAATGTACACCTGAAAGAAACAACAAGGGTGTTGGGCCTATTGCACTCATAACCAGTGGTGTGCTGGTAAATGTTGAACCACCAGCTTTCTGTGTTTGCGGGGAGAGCACCCTGATTTGTAATGTTTGCCAGTTTCTGTAGTGTCAATATTTCCATCATGGCTGATGTCAAGCTGCCAATGTGACATCACTGAAAGCAGCATTGGGAAGGTAGGTACACAGCCTGTGCTCCTGAGCTGATGCAAGTCACTGGGAATGTCATCATTGGTACCACCCATACCACTACTTCATCATCCAATTGAGTGCATAAGATACACAGAAGGAATATTTCCAACAGAAAAGGAGTTGAACAGCTATAGTATGGCAGAGGAAGGAAAATCACTGAGACTGCCCTTTTGAGTACTGTCCAGGAGAGAGGAAGGCTTGACAATCTGAACTTTACATATTTTGAAATCCAAAGGCTACCTCCCCAACCCTGTAAAATAAATTTATAAGGTTATTTTAGCTCAGTGCCATTAAAGAATAACTTATCTAATGCCTCATTTTCCATCCTGTTCCAGTCAAACAAGCTTCTGCTCATGGCCTGGCTTGCTTGCTTGCTTTCTTGCTTATTATTACACTTTAAGTTCTAGGGTACATGTGCACAACATGCAGGTTTGATACATAGGTATACATGTGTCATGTTGGTTTGCTTCACCCATCAACTCGTCATTTACTTTAGGTATTTCTCCCAATGCTATCCCTCCCCCAGCCCCCCACTCCCCCAACAGGCCCCAGGGTGTGATGTTCCCTGCCGTCTATCCAAGTGTTCTCATTGTTCAATTCCCACCTATGAGTGAGAACATGTGGTGTTTGGTTTTTTGTCCTTGTGATAGTTTGCTGAGAATGATGGTTTCCAGCTTCATCCATGTCCCTGCAAAGGACATGAACTCATCCTTTTTTATGACTGCATAGTATTCCGTGGTGTATATGTGCCACATTTTCTTAATCCAGCCTGTCATCGATGGACATTTGGGTTGGTTCCAAGTCTTTGCTGTTGTGACTAGCACTCATGACCTGGCTTTCTATGTTAGTTTGCCTCTATGGACCAAGTACACTGAACATACGGATTTCAAGCTCTCTTGACAATGCTATACTAAAGCAACTTGAACAAGTGGTTTTTGATTATGTTTTGGCTTCCTGTGTAGCTTAAGAACATAATGTACATAAGATGATAATGGGAGTGCTGCAGTCTATATATCAGCTCTATTTTTAATATAAATTAATAAAATGCCATTGTAGTGTTGTCCTTAATCTCTTGTGTGTCCTAGCATGAATCCTTTTCTTAGAGCCTTATTGCTTCCAGAAGCTCAGCAGAGCCCACATCTGAGCTTTCAAATCTGGAAAATATTTCAGGTTGTGGTATTCAAATCAGCAGAGAGAATTCTGCACAGCCTTGGTTAGCTTTCCCTGAAATACCACGTTTCCATCTCCTGTCTCGGACTCACCTCTAAGCTCTGCAACCTCTATCTGTGAATCAGATGTCACAGGATGTGTTGAAAATCAATGCAAACTCATCCTCTGCCATTGGATGGCAGAATGCATTAGTTGGGATACCTTTGCTTGCATGCAATAGAAACCCCTCTCAAACTAGCCTTGTCCCAAATTTACTGGATCATGTAACAAGAATTTAGAAGGGGCCTCTTGAATCAGGTACTCACATAATGACAGAACTCTATCCGTCATCAACAACTCTGTGTTGTCTTCATTCTCACCTAGAATGAATGACATTTCTTCATACACTGTGAAGCACAGGCAGCTCTGAATATTCACCCTGATGGTCTTGTATCTGGAGAAGGAAAGCTCCTGTGTTCTGGCTAGGAGAATCCCCAGGAAGGGTTCTTTTTCCTAGCAGGGTACATGCAATCATTGGGTCAATCACTGTGGCTGGGTGGGTGCAATAAGATGATTGACCCAGACTGGGTTATGGATCCATATGATGGTGTTGCTAGTTCTCATCAGAAGGACAGAGGAGAAGATGCAAGATAGACATCCACAATAGTCCCTCATAGACTGACTTACAGCTTTATTTAAGACATATAATGATGCCCTTTAAATTTATTAGGTGGCTTTTCACTTGCAAAGCTCTTTCATGTTTCAGTGGACCGCATCAGAACCACAGATGTGCTTGGTTTCTCTTAAGAACAGAAGCTATGGCCAGCATTTCCTCAAGGCCATAACAAGCTAGAGCTGAGTAGACAGGGCAAGCACCCTAGAGTTTGTCACAGTCTCCATCGTGTCTCTATTGCCTCTCTGAAGAGGCAGATAGAGCCCACTTTGCTCGTTTAACTTACTTACCTGGCTCCTGTAGCCTTTTGGGTTTGCTGATCCCCAATGTGATCTCACGTCATTCACATCTATTCTGTGAACACTAATTATTCCCATTTTATTTTAAACCAAGATTCAGAGATTCAACTGACTTTCCTAAGGTCACACAATTAGAAGGTGAGACCCAGAATCTAGATTTTAGAGATGAGGCTGTTCAGTTACCCGCACACGGTTGTAACAGTTATGCACAAGTTTCATATCTGCTATGTGAAGGGAGCCCTCTAGGGTTGTGTAGTCAACTCTATATGTGGAAGCCCTGAGGCTATTTTCCCTTCCATTTCACCATAGTCATAATACTGTCACAAAGTTAGTTGAAATAATGCACTTCCTTCAAAATTTATTGTAGAACAAGTGCTTGTGACTAAGTGAAATGATAAATGATCAGATTGGAACAAATAATTCAGTTAATTATATCACTAAGTCTTACCAGAGACAATAGTAAAACTTGTCTGACTTATGCAAGTAATATAGTTAGGTCTGCAGGAGAACTCAACCTGTAATGTCCACAACTATTTTAGGAGTGATTTTATTGTCTTGAAATTTTTCTTGCTATACAAATAACCTTAATCTCCCAGTTTCCATGTGATTAAAATGAGAGGTTTGCATTCAGTTTTCTAATGAGACAATGATGCTTAATCCTGATTGCATGTTAGAATCACCAGGGAGGTTTTATTGATTTTTAAACTAATGTTGGGGTCCCATCCCTAAAGGTTTTAATATAAGCTTCAACAAAGAAGATATACAAATAGCAAAAAGTATACGAAAAGGTGCTGAACCTCGTTAGTCATTACAGAAATGCAATTTAAAATCACATTGAGACCAACTGTACTCACTATGTAGTATAAGGTAGACCATGCAAGAATGGCAAGGATGTGCAGCACCCGGAGGTCTCATTTAATGTTGGTGGAAATGTAAAGTGGCACAACCACTTTGGAAAGCTGTTTAGAAGTGTCTTAAAATGATAAACTTATGTCCACCATATGATTCAGGCTTTCCACTCCTAGGTATTGATCCAAGAGAAAAGAAAACATACATCAATACAAAGACATACCATGCAATGTGCATGTTCAGAGCAACTTTACTTGTAACAGTCCACAACCAGAAAAAAAAAAATGTCCAGCAACAGTTGAATAAAGTATGGTATACAATGAATGCTATTTATCAATAAAAAGGAACTGACATATATAACCACATGGGTAAAGCTCAAAAAACTTATGCCGAGTTAAAGAAGCCAGACAAAAGAAAGACAACATACAATATGATTCCATTTGTAAAAAGTTCTAGAAATGTAAATTAATCTATAGTGACACAAAGCAGATCAATGTTTTCTTGGTGATGGGATGGGGAAGTAGGGAAAGATTACAAAGGGCATGAAGAAACTTTACGAGATATTGTATATGTTCATTATCTTGATTATATGGAAGAGTCAGGATATATGTCACTGTGCATCCAATTGATTGTTAAATATGTGCAGTTTACTGTATATCAATTATACCTCAGTACAACTGTAAACAACAATACTGATGCCTAGATCTCAGTCACAGAGATTCTGATTTAATTGGTTTAGGTGGGGCCTTGGCATCTGTAAGTATTAAAAACATCACCTATGATTCTATTGTACAGCCAGGGTTGGTTCTGTGATTTTAGACCATTATAACTGCCCTGGGCCAGGTAGTTTGGGAGAAACCTCCCCCACTTTTTAACTAGAGCAAAAGGGGATCACCCACAAGAGCTGCTGCTCATGCATGCAAAGTGCTCCAGTCAGTCACCTCAGTGCTCAAGGCTCAGACCTGGCCTCTAGAAGATGGAGCTACTTGGCCTTTCACAGAGCAAAAGCCCCCTCCATCCCTGCCATCTATCTGTCTACTCCAGCTGGTCTAATGCCCTCTCGAGACCTCGTTTTCCCTTCAAAGCTGCCTCTGGTGAGCATGTCAATGATATGTAAACTATATAAAGATGTCAGTGTGTATTTGTAGAAATAGTGTGACTTGCTCCAGCCAGACATCTCCTAGTAACACCTGTCGGTATAATCTTGGGCAAGATAAGACACTGACATCAGCAGCTTAAAGGCAGCAAACTGCAGATCCAAAATCCTGAAAAGTGGAGGAGAAATACTCCCCACTCTGGTGGTCCCAGTGATGGCAGCAAAACTTGACCAATAGGGGGCTGCTCCTTTTGGCCAATGGTCTTTCTACTCCACCCAGAGACACAGCTAGAAAGATCTTGTTTTAAATTCTACTCCACTTCTTAGTACTTTAAGCCAGTCACTTCAGCTCTTTTTCCCTTTATTTCCTCACTTCTAAAGTGGAGATAACATGATCTTCCTTGTTTACCATAACAAGGTTATTGTGGGGGTCAAATAAGAAAATGGATGTGATCATGCCCTATAAACACAAAGGCATTATTATGTACCATGATTATCCTAGTGTTTTATAGAAGGGAGCAGTAAAGGCGTAGACTTACTTGGTGGGAAACTGGATGAGCCTCCTGGAGTCTGAGTGGGTGTGAGGAATGACATCATTGCAGTCTCCAGAAACTGGATTTGCTGTTTCCACGACTTGAGTAATATCATAATCATAATGATAATGATAAGAATATCTACAATGAATTGTACACTTAGGTGTATACACTGTACTAAATTGTACATCTATTTTATTCTGAGCTTACAGAGGAGGGCACTGAGGCTTAGAGAGGTTAACTACCTTGTCCAAAGTCACACAGCCAGTAATTGGATTTGGGTCTTGACATACCAAAGTCCTGCTCCAGAGCCCACAGCAATAACCAAATGAGCCTTCTCCTACAAGGGAATGACTCTCTCAGCTCAGTATTTTAATAAATGACTTAGGTGTTTTCTGCAGGTATTCTCAATCTCAAAGCAGACAAAGCTCTGCTAGGAGACAGGTGCTTTGTTCTAGAATTTTCTGTGCTATCTGAATATGACAGAGGGTGTTTATGATTGAGTTTTCAATGCAAATATTTTTCCTTTGCTTCTAAAAACAAACCTAGTGAAATAAGAGTAGGGTTATCAGCTAGGCTGCAGAACCTAGGATGATCTGCCTTGTAGAGTTTATGGTTAATATTCATTTGTTCAACCTTCATGCCCACCAGCCTGTATATTAGGCACAAAGAGTAGACCAAAAGCATAGTCATGTACCCGCTATTACAGTGCTTGTACCAACTGCCTATATACTGTGGCTGGGGAGGTCGGGAGAAGACTGATAAGCAAATAATATGATAGACAAAGAACTAATGTCCTTAATATATACATAGAGCTCACAGAAATGCCTAAGAAGAAAACTGTCACCATTGTGTTTTTGTTATATAAAGTCACAGTTTATCTTTTTGAAGAGAACGAGTTTATAGAAAGGCAGATTAAGAATGTAATCTTTCCCATATGACATATTTTTCTTTATGTGTATTTTTTATCGCCAGAAAAATAATTTCATGGGCAAAGGGTTTCCAAATATGAGTTCTCATTTTGAGAAGGGAAAATGCAAAGTTGTTACCAAAAAACTTATCTTTAGGAAAGAATTCAGATTTACAAATGCATTCAGCCACTCTGACTAGAGGTGAGGTTGTAGAATGCGGGTGTCTATCTGTTGCAATCCCTGGCCTGCAATACCATTATTGCAGATAGATGCTCAACTCCTGGCTTCCCTGAGTAATTCCAGCCCCCATTGGAGAGGTTTGATTTCAAAGGACTGTGGAGAGTCTCTTTCAGGAAAACAGAGATCGAGCAATGCTGATCACAAGCTGCTGGAGCTGGATCCCCTCTAGGGGGCATGCCCAGGGAGTCTCACAGCCCTGCCAGTTTGACAGCAAAATGGTCCAGACAGGAAAACTGCACTCTCTCTTGCTCAGGTTGATCCTGGTTAATGTCCAATGTTCCTTGGAGAAGGATCAAGGACTCTGGGTCTACTGGCAGCCTGAACTGCCTCCTGCAGCTCCCTTTGCTCCCGTCATCCTCGAAGTCTGTTTAACCAACTTCCCAGAAGCCATCCATTGATCTTCCAGTACGTTGGTCAGCAGGGATGAGATTGAGTCAGATGAGGAACCCATCCTTGAGGAACTCGTGATCAAGTTGTCCCTCTGTTTGATCAGTTTTTCAAGTGTCATTGTATTCTAGCTTGTTTACTTCTACATTCCCAGAACAATGTGGCCCTGGAGAATGATTCATTTAGGACCAGCTACTGCATTGTGTGGTGAGAAGGGAGAGGATATAGGAAAAGTGCTTCTGTAATAGCTGCTCTGATGCCAGTGGTGTTGTTGGCAGTCACCACCCTCCTTCCTAACTCTACTGGCAGGCTGTGGAGGCAGGGTGTGATGTCCAGCTGCAGATTTCTGATACTGTCAAGAGTGCTCACATCCCACAGCCCCTTGAGCTATATTATTCCTTGGAGAAGAGTTTCACACTGCTCCACTCAGAGCTCCAACTCCAAGCTGTGGGTTGAATAAAGAAGACAGGGGAGGTGATCTAATCACCAACACACATCTCTCTTCAGTACATTTATAGAAGACTCACAAAGTTACTCACTTTGAGAAATTAGATACTGTATAGATGTTGTCTCCAAATGCTAACATTATGTAAGGACATGACATTGCCTTCTTCACAAGGAAGAGGAAAAGCAATTTTCCTTGTTTGGCTTAGGTTGATCATATGAGAAGAGCACAGAAAAAAATCAACTATTAAATAGTGGGAAACTACATCCATCACCACTGAGGGAGATGGTGTTTTGAATATAATGAAAATATAACTAATCAGTGAAGGAGCTCTCAGGTTCTGTCTAGGTTTTGTTTTAGCAGGCCTTACCCCTGAAAACTATTTTATCTTTAACCTTCATCACACAAATACCCTTTCCCTTGAGTGAGTAGCATCATCAACCACTTGGGCATTTCCCCAGATGTAGTCAGGCTTAGCTGGTTGGGCATAAACACTGTAGACATGACTAAGCTTAATTCCATTACATGAATTGCTTGCAAAAAATAGAAGTATCCCCTTAGGACCTGAATAAGGAGTTTCCCAAAGTTGTGAGGCCTTGAGTGGACCTCTCCCTGCTATGTTTTCCTCAGAGTGCTGATCTGGGACCCAAGAAACAGGGTGCACCTGTTGATGTGGTTTCTCCTCCCTGCCCGCTAAGTCACAGACCCTGACATGCTGTTGCTCTGGTGGCTACTCTACCACTCTCAGCCATCACACATCTGACATGTCACTTGTCACTGGTGCTGATGAGTGCTTCGGATTCAGTAGCAAGCATGGCAGGGCCAGTGGCAGGAAGATGGAAGCTGTGGACCATCATGTGTGTGGACCATGGTATGATCTGTCTTCACCACTAAACTGGAAAATGAAGATGATGATGATGGAAATTTTCCTGTGGATATGAGATGGGTGGGGACACAGATGGAGCCCTTTTGGACCAAGGACATGGAAGCAAGAATGAAGGCCTGTCCTTCCACAGGCATTCTTGCCATGACTCCATGGATTCATCTCTCCCTAGGAATGCTGTCATTATTCCCAAGATCCTTCTCATCCTAGGAGTGATAGCAAAACTCCTCAGACCTGTCTGCCCTGAAGAGGGTCCACTATGAACCTCCAGACCTATCAATCTAGGAGGGCTATTGACTCCTTAAAAGCAGTGCAAAGTAGGAAAGCACATCGATACTCTCCAGGTACATCTCTTGCTGGAGAAAGAATCATGACTTCCCAGATCCATTGCCCCCTCCGTCCCTCAGGAAGACCTATCTTAACTCTACAGTGGAGACATCTCCATCCAGCAAGACCTTCCATGATTTTCCAGGTTGGCTTCCAATATCTATCACTTTCTGCCCAGAACCAAAATGAGCGAGATATGAAAAAGAGCCTCCAGTAAGTCTTTTCCTCATTGGAAGAGCCCAGGAACCTTTCATTTATTCCAAAAAGCAGCAAATACTAATATAATTCAGACCTCTCTCCACCATGAAAAAAAAAAAAAAAAGCAAACAAAATCCCATTCTGAAAATAAGAAGTAGCATGCCTTCAGAGGCTCTTTCCCCAGCCGTAGCAAACTTCAGATAAGCTCCTTATCTGCAAGTCACACTCTGGATCTCCTTACCACCAGAGTGAGCACAGGAAGCCCTCTGACTCAGATCCATCTCTCTGTGGAATAGACCTTGGCCAAGAAACTCTGATTCTGGAAACAGGGAGCAACTCTTCTGATTCCAATCTGATCCCGCTCCAGATGGGTCAAGTTCCTGCAAATAAGGTTGAGTACTTGCTTTCTTGGGCCCAAACTGACATGCAGTGGAAACCTTAGGAGCTTAGGTGAGCCAAAGAAACCACAGAGTTTGAAGTTGAATTCCAAATGCCAAAACCATATTTTAGTAACTTTAAACTGGATTATTTAGACCAAAGGAGAAATGCAGAGAAGATGAGGAGTCCTCCCAGTGGGGAAAGGGGCTGGCCCGGAGCCAGTCAGAATAAGAGTGTGGAGGTGCCAAAGCCCCTAGACAGCTATGTAGATGAACACTTGGACTGAATGCTCAGGGGACAGGAGAGAAGAATCCCATGGCCAAATTGATTGAGAAGAATAAGCCTAAGGAGATCAGAGATAAGAAAGTAAGGACTCACTACAGTGGTCTTGCACCTCCCTCCAATGGATTCAATGTCTGGCTGGGACACCACAAGGATGGAGGGAACAGATCCGGTGTGTTTGACCGAAGGCAATTTGCAGGCATGCAAGCAAGAAGCTAGTCACTGTTATGAAGGTATGGGCATGGGGGATGGACCTTCAGTTGCTACATCTATCTTGGCTAACAACCAGGGCTTACCCAGATCAGTAGCAACTCATTGGGCACCAACTTTGGTCCTAGGAGAATTTGGGGCTGGAAATTCTAATTAGCGACACCCTGAACTTCTCAGCTATTCTAATATAGAAGAAACACTGATTTTTCAGTACCCTGAGGACACCTAGAGTTTATTCTTCTTAGAGTTTTTCTCTATTTTACTGTTCTTTCTGTAGCTGAACATATCCATATTTATTAGAAAAAGTACAAAGCCCCTTAATTTGTACTTCTAGCATTAAGAAGGGGGTAGACGCAAGACCAGAACTGGGGAGTGTTCTCTTTCTTAGACAGCAATCAGCAGCACAGACAGCATGTCTGGCAGTTGGCTGTAAAGACCACTGACATCAACAAGATCCCACATTTTATGAGCAATAACTTGGGCTCAAAAATGCAAGTTTAGAACACGAAGGTGAGTTACACAACACATACTCAAGGAAAAAAGCAAACAAAATAGGTCAAAGATAAACCAAAAGGAATACATCCCAGCCAATGCCGGACAAGGTGGAGATGAAGAAGAATCTCTTTAGGCTATACAATGACTAAACAGAGAAATTTGGAGGCGAATGGCAGAGTCTCCTCCTCTTCCAGATTGACTGTTTAGAGGTTGACAGGGGCACCATGCCCTGCCATTGCTTCATTTCTGCTTAGGAACAGTATTAAAAGTTCCTGGACAGGTGCCAAAAGTACCACTGACATGCAATGAGTCTCACAAGACCATCACCTTCGGGGTGTTGAGCAGAGAGGCTGACCAGGCAAGTTTCAAACACACTGGAACAGTTTCTCTCCAGTTCCACTTTAAGAGGGTGGCACCGCCACCAGACCTCCTGGCGTGAAGAGGCTCCACTCCTACTGAGAAATAGGTTTCCTCCTTAGCCATCACTGCTCTAAATTTTTGCCGCCACCCTCACATGTGATCCTACACCCTCAGAGCCCTGAGCTATTCTTACTCTGTTGTGTCTGCAGCTCTCTGGTTCTAACAGCACCAGGAATCCACCACCAACTTCCGGGGTCTACTACCAATATCTAGTGTTTGCACTTCATTGCTGATTTTCACACCCAGGCCCAGAAGTTCACCCACCAACCATTGCAATTTGCCCCCAGGTCCCAGGGGTCCAACAGCTTCTGGATTCACCCCAGTCTCTTAGGTTGCGCCCAATGACCCAAGAGTACACACTGATTCTCAACTCCCCATTCCTCCTCTTTTCCCAAATGAAAGTTCTACCCTTTTCCCCCTCGAGCTTTATTTTTTCTTCTAATTTCCCATCTTTTTCTCCATAGGGGAGTTTTGGTGATTTTGTATAGGGGCCCGTACTGACCCCAGAGTTGATTAAATAGATTCTGCCCCCCACCCTATGATACGAATACACTGTCGCAACAAAAACTACACTAAGCTGCTAAATGAAAGAGCCCTGTACTCTACTGTTTTGTCTAAACTACAGTTACAGCCCTGCAGAGAAACAGTAATACAAACAAGTAATATGTTTCAAATAAGAAAGAGGAGAAGAAGGAGGAGAAGTGATTATAGGGAAACTGAGCAATGAAGCAAACTTTTGTCTATCCATGCAAATTCTCCTGCTCCCAGTACCTTGTGAGTTGTTCATGATGCTCCTCGGCAGGTTAGGCTGAGAATAAAGGGCCCAATTCAGATGACTCCTCTGCTCTGGTGAGTCACCTCCTCTGTTTCTTAAAAGGAGAAATCCAGAGCTTTCTCTGATGTGACGCCATACTTAGTTTATTTTTTAAAATTGAAACTCTAACCCTTATATTTGTGTGAAACCCATGGTTTGTGAAATATTTTAAAAAATAATTTTAAGAAGCCATAAAACATGGCTGTATGTGGGTAACTACGACAGGTCATAACTGTAGCAGCTGCCAACTACTTGGCTGTAATGGACTCGAACTCTTCAGCGTTTGTTTGTTTGTTTGTTAACTGATTTTACTTGCCTATTAAACCCTTAGCCTATTAAACACTTAGTGTTGCTCATGAAGCTTGAGAAAGCAGCTTACACTGCTAATTTTCCCTGATGTAGTTGTTTGAAATAAGCTTGAATTAAAGGAATCTCCGGCATTTTTCTGAACCCACACAAAATGAGATGCATTTGTTTGGTGGCTGTTTTCTTCTCTCTCTCTCTGTTTTGTTTTGTTTTATTTTGCTGGCTCTAGGAGCTGGGGCCTCAATGATGAACCAGATCCAGGCATTGGCCTCAAAGAGCCCACAGGCTGGTGTTCAAGAGCCAGGTAAACCCTTCCTTCCTTGACAAGGTGCAGGTTTGAACAGAGATGGATAAGTGGATGTGTAAACTGCCAACTTTGGGATATGGAGCAAGAAGGCAAAGAGCTGGAGAACTGCCACTCAGAATACAAGTTGATGCACAGAAAATGTATCAGCAGGATCCAGAGCACCAGGAAGCTGAATCAGCAGAGCTGATTAACAGTGAGAATTAACAGTGAGATGACTCACCCCATTCCATGCAGGGGAAATGCATCCCTCTTCTTCGTATCCTTTCTCCCTGCACATATGACACTGGGCAGAAGCTGTCCATGTGTTTGCCTCTGGCACTGGGCTGTGTCTTAGTTCTTTCTATCCCACTTCCTGACATTACCATCTACCACACTTTCTGGTGCAGAGTGGAGCTTAATAAATAATTGTTGTATTAAACAAGCATTCAAGAAAAAATGTCCTCACAAAGTGGGAGGTTGAACTAGAATAGCTCCCAAATTCTGTTCTACTTGGAGATTCTATGATTATATAGAGAGCCTGACATGGGATAGGTGCCCACTAAATATTGATTCAGATCATGCCTGCTTAATTTTGCAGTTATTTGTGCCCATGTTTTATCTCCCCATATAATCAGCTTACTTTTTCTGCAACTGTATTAATCATTTACCAAGCACTTTAGTAATCACTTAGCATGCATTGTCTTACTTGATTTTCACATAACCCTAGGAGCTAGTGATTTAGTTTCTATTGCTGCATGACATCCACTCCATAACTTAATGGCTTAAAACAACCATTTATTATTATCTGTCTTCGTTTGTATACTAACTGGGCTCAGTATATTCCCATTCTTTTTGGGGTCCCGGATGTGGGCTAGTGCTGCAGTTGTCAGAAGGCCCAAAGGTGCTGGATGTCAGGAGAGCTCACTCGGCTGTCAGTTGATGCTTGCTGTTGGCTGGGACTGTTAGCCAGAGCACCTACACATGGCTTTTCCAAGTGCTCAGGCTTCTCACAGTATGGTGGCTGGGTTTGAAGAGGGAGCATCCCAAAAGACCCACACAGAATGACTTAGCTTGTATGACCTAGCCTTGGAAGTCCCAGACCGTCACTTTTGCCACATTCCAATGCTCAAGTAAGTCCCTGAGGCCAGCCCAGATGCAAAGGAAGGGGAATTAGATTTCATCTGTTGATGGAGGAATGGCAAGGTCATTTCTGAAGAGCAGCTGAGATGGAAAGTATTTTGTAGGCATTTATGGAAAATGCCATCTGCCACAGTAGTTACTATTAATATCTCTTTCTACACATGAGGAAATTTCACAATGACTTAGCTAAGTTATATGATTAACCTGCTTGTTCAAGATCAACCAGATCCAGATGCCTTCTAATTTGGTAACCATTATACTTCACTTAGGATAGTGTTCTAAAATTTTAATAAGGAAGGAGTCACCCCTTTCAAAATGCAGTGTTAGTATCAAGAATATGAAAATATAAATTCTTGTAAAATTTATAAAGTAGAAATATAAATTCTAGTAACACTTAGGATGCCAATAAATATTACTGAAGGAGAAGCTAACGTCTGCTGCACTGCTTCAGTGGTCCAGGCACTCATACACTATATATAAACTCACTTAATCCTCACAGTTAACTTTTTCCCCCAGATGAAAGTGAACTTTAGAGGGATTAAATGCCTTGCCTCAAACCACATAACCACTTAGCAACAGAGCCAGGGTTTGAACACAGTCATGTCTCAGTCCACATTCCATGTGCTTTCCACTGAGCTCCATGTTGTAGGTTGAGCTCCTCAGGAATCAGTCTCTGAGATGACAGTAGCATGCAGGAAGTTAACAAAAAAGTGCTCAGGGGGAACACATGTGGGGAAGGGGAAAATGCAGGATCAGGCAAAGGAGAAGGTGGGCTGTGATGCAAACAGTAATTCAGCAGGCCCCCAGAGAGCTCTGAAGCCAGGATAGCCCTTCAGAGTTGTCTTACCAGGGATGCAGAGTCTGCACTTTCATTTCCACCCCTTTCAACGTAGAAAGCAACATAGTAAATGGTTGCCGGATTAAGGCTGAAGTGTAAAGGGAGGGAGTATCACAGAGGGGAGAAAGCACTGACATGTAAGGGCAGCCAGTCTAGGCTCTCGACAAGAAGATTCTTTCCTGCAAAAGACTAGGATGTTCAGGGCCCTCACTACTATACAATCCTCAAAAGGTGAAGCCAGGTCTCTTAGCCCAGACAAAGCGCTAAGACGAATGCTGCAAGTCCCTCTAGATAACCTGCCGGACGAATCTTCAGAGCAGGCTGGTACATTTTTAATGTCATTGAGTTCAGACATGGCCCCAAATGGAATCAACCTACAGTATTGAATATTTTACTCTAGGATTCCAAATTGTGTGACCATATACCCAATGATGAGTTCCAAAAAGTAAATAATTCAGGAGCTAGTCACTCATGGAGGTCAGTGGTGGGAGAAAGTTAACTAATCAGACGTTAACAGCTATTCATAATGATAGTCATCTTCAAAGGGTAGAGTCCAAAGAGGGTGAAATGAAATAAAGGAACCATACGTTCCCCAGATTCCATCCCTTATGTCTCTGCCTGATGCAGCCTCATCTCCAGTCTCTGTGAACAGGCAGAAGCAAAAGTAGGGAGAATTCGAAGTCAACCGGGAAGAGGAAAAAATGAGAAAACGTAAGGAGATGGAACTAATTTATTAAATACATGCTATGAGGCCGGGCGCGGTGGCTCACGCCTGTAATCCCAGCACTTTGGGAGGCCGAGGCGGGCGGATCATAAGGTCAGCAGATCGAGACCACGGTGAAACCCCGTCTCTACTAAAAATAGAAAAAATTAGCCGGGCGCAGTTGTGGGCGCCTGTAGTCCCAGCTACTCGGGAGGCTGAGGCAGGAGAATGGCGTGAACCCGGGAGGCGGAGCTTGCAGTGAGCCGAGATCGCGCCACTGCACTCCAGCCTGGGCGACAGAGCGAGACTCCGTCTCAAAAAAAAAAAATAAATAAATAAATAAATACATGCTATGTCACTTAATTTGTATTACCACACTATGGATTACTATAATCCTAAGCTTTTCGGAAGAGGAAATTGAGATGCCAAAGGACCACTTGAAAACCCATGGATGTGGGAAGAAACAGGAAAGAGAAGAAAAACAATGAAGGGAAGAGGGAAGGGGGAACTGGAATTGGGCACATTTATCAGGAAAGGGGGGCAATAATTTTTAAAATGTTGCCAAAGCACCCTGCAAGCTGCCAAAACACATGTTCCCTCCTGCTGCACCCAAACAGTGAGAAACCAAGTCCCAGGACTATGGTCCCTTAGTGACCTCACAGCCAGCATCCACTGCCCTGCGCCTTTAATGATCACACTCAAACCAGGACTGGCTCTAGCCTGTGTGGACCCCTATCGGTGCTGCCAACAGTTCATCAAGGGAAAATGCCATTATTCATAGCACTCCTAAAGTTCTGCCCTTCTGCAGAACAGATGGGAGGGAAGAGTCCGCCTGGGTCCTGGCAGTGGGACTGAGACTCTGGCAGGAGCATTGAGGGAGGATTAACAAGTCAAAGTCTAAAAGAAAAGGACCATCCTGGAGGCACACCCAAGTGGCAGGCACTGTCCTCTCAGAACTGAACGAGGAGGCAGGGGGCATATGAGGCCAGGTCCCCCAAAACAGTCTCACTGTGACCCTTGGTGCCACCAAGCAACCAAGGAGGTGGGACAGGTAAAGAGTGGGAAAAAAGATGGAGTGGGAAGATGTTATTTACTGAGGAAGGTAGAACTAGAGTCAAGCAAATGCCAGCCAGCCTTGTGGAGGGCTTGGGTGGATAAGGGACAATGCCAAAAACAGCATTAATTTTCAATCCTGGGTGGTGGAAAGACTATGTATGTATGTATGTATGTATGTATGTATGTATGTGTGTATGTGTAATTTCTCTATGTCAGACTTTGCTGGGTTTGTGCCCCCCTCTATAATCTACTGATTGTGGGACTTCACGCGAGGTACAAAACATAAGTGACCTAATAAGCCCTCTCGACAGGGCTTCAGGGAGGAGCCAAGGCTGGCACATAGTCAGAGGACAGGAAAAGTTCCACTCCCTCCGTGTGATTAGGAGGGCTGCTTTGTTTTCTTCGCAGGCAGAGACCTCAAAGAAGAGTGTGACTTGTGGCTATCATTGGAATGCTCTAACGGGAGGGAGCCCTAAGCTAAGGGGAGGGGCTGGATCAGCCCCGGGAGGGCGAGCGACAAAGGGGCATTGTTTCCCGGGAGGGCAGGCTGGGGCAAGGCTTACTCCACTGCCGGCCTGGGTGTGGGCAGGTTTGCTCCTGGCAGGAGAAGACCTCCATCCCGGCCCACAATAGCCGACCCAAAACAGTTCTGTCAAAATTAAAAGACGCAGGAAAATACCAGCGACCGTTTATTTTCTCCTGGGGTAGGTGGGGGAGAAAGCAGCTCCTTTTTCTGGGCTGGATGGAGTCTCAGGGAGGGGGCCAGGTGACAGCATCGCCCTTTCCTCTCCGGCTATTGCGCACCTTCTGGAGCCTCGCTCAGCCTGCTCCCTCCGGCGCAACACGCCAATGCTGCTACCCACAACGCACAGACCAGAAACCAGGATAGACAGAAGCCTGGGATGGCCTGGCACCGAGCAGGCCCAGCGCAAACGCAAGGTCTCTTCCTCTCCTCTCGGTAACCCCACGCCCAGTCCCGGGAGAGGGAGCGGATGCTTATTTCAGAAAGCTGGCAGTCCTGCAGTGGCAACTGGAAAAATATATATACTTGTGTGTGTGTGTGTGTGTGTGTGTGTGTGAGTGTGTGTGTGTGCGCGCGCGCGCCCACGCGCACAGTGCATGTCGTGCCCAGCTACAAGGAAACCTGGCGGCTCCTCTGACAAACAACTTTGAGTCCCGGCAGGGCGGAGGTGGAGAGAGATTCTCCGCTTGGGTAAGGGCGGTTGGATGGCCGAGTACTCTGTGTTGGGGCTGTTGTCCTTCTCCGGAGTCCCGGGAGTGCCTTGGTGTCCCTTCCCAGGGCTCGGGCTCCTTTGAGAGAATCAAGAGGAAGGTGTTTTTCACCAGGACTCGCGGCGGGCCCCACCTGCCTCCCGTGGCCTGCCGGGAGCTATTACAGCAGGGTCTGCCCGTCGGACGACGGCGGCTCCAATCTGGGGTCCCGCCGGCGCGGACTCTCAGCTCTCTCCCGATACCCGCTGGCCTCTCACATCTTTGGTGGCACTCGCCGCCACGGGGAGGGTGAGATCAAAGAGGTAAACCTAGGCCTGGAGGGACGGCCAGGGCTCCTTCCCGCGGGCCAGCCTCTCGTCCTTCCTCCCGGGAGGGGGCTCTTTCCCTTTCTCCGGATGCGGGCCTTTCAGAGTCAGCGACGCCTTAGACTCCTCCCAGAAAAATGCACCCTCCTCTACCCAATTCTGCCCTACCCTTTGGAGCTCCCGGACCCGCTGACCACTCGGTGAGGTCAGAGCCCACCCCCGGAAGGGCCGCTTGTTGGGGACGGGTTCGCCCTCTCCTGGCCTCCCCAGACCAGCGCGCGGGGAGGATCCCGGCAACGCCGGGCGCCTGCAGACCTTGAACGGCCTTACCCTGGTGACCTCCCCAGGAAAGGCTGGGCGGTGCTTCCACCCTGAGGGCCACTTGTTAATTTGCACGAGAAAGTGCTGCCGAGGGTCCACACGTGCGAATCCACCTGTGGAGCGCGTCCCCTCCCTGGGGGCAAGGCCTACGGGAGGCCAAAGGGGAGAAGTTGCCGGAAGACTGGGAAGTAAGGGCAGGGGCGTCGGAGGAATCGAAGGTGCAGTGACATCAGGCTCGGACACCCGGCGGACTCCTCTCAAGGTGATCGGATACTTCCGAGAGCCCCACAGCCCTCCTGGACCTTTGCCCTCGCGTCTGGGATGCGCTTGGGCGCCCCCAGTCTGCAAAGCGTTCGTACCTCCAGTCGGGTGACGTTTTCGCTGGGCTGCTGTGCGAACAGTCTCCGCGCTCCTCCACTGTGAGATATTTCACAGTTTCACCCGCAGAGGGCAATCTTATTCCAAGTTCCTGAGCGCCCTAGGCCTCTCTCTCCTCCCTGCCTAACTGGTGAGGTGGGACTTCGTCGTCTTCCAGGTTTACAGTCTTTTCCTCCCCATGGCTTCTCTTTCCTCCCGGTCTCAGGCACTGGGCATTTCCAGTCGATCCAGCAGGTCTGGCTTCTCTCGCATATGCAGTAAGGGTTAGGGGAGAAGGTCCCAGCTCGTCTTGTCTCTAGCAGAGTGTGAACTGGCTCTGCTGACGAGGTGGCTGTCCTTTTATTCCTTCTCCTGAGAACTGTTTATATATTAAGGAGCTTCACAGCCTCCAGTATAAGGAAAGCAGATAGGAACTGATCGTATAAGACTCTGTAAATGTTTTAGACTTTGGCCTTAATGGGAAAGAAATGGGGGTGCCGTTCGTGGGTTTTTGAGCAGCAGATGGACATTACTTTTCACCATGACCACGCCAGCTGCAGTTTGGAGAATAGACTGTAGGGGTCACTGCGCAAACTGGAGGCCGCGATCCAGGTGTGAACCAGGTGAAAGAGAGCTCGGGCCATGGAGTGGCGCTGGAGGTAGAGAGAAGCACTCAGACTCTGGATTTGTTTTTTGAAAGCAGGATAAAAGGCCGGGCGCGATGGCTCACGCCTGTAATCCCAGCACTTTGGGAGGCCGAGGCAGGCGAATCATGAGGTCAGGAGTTCGAGACCAGTCTGGCCAACATAGTGAAACCCTGTCTCTACTGAAAATACAAAAAAAATTAGCCGGGTGTGGTGGTGTGCACCCGTAATCCCAGCTACTCGGGAGGCTGAGGCAAAAGAATTGTGTGAACCCAAGAGGCAGAGGTTGCAGTGAGCCAAGATTGCACCATTACACTCCAGCCGGGGTGACAGTGCAAGACACCAAGACGCTGTCTCAAATATATATATGTATAAGATTTTTTTTCTGATTGTTTGTGGGGGTATGAGAAAAAGACAGGAATCAGGCATGACTCCAAGTAGCTGGAAAAACAGAGGTGCTGCTGGCTAAGATTGGAAGGTGTTGGGGTAGAGGGGAGAGCTTAATGTTATATATTTTAGGCTTGAGGTGTTTATTAGAAAAACAAGTGGAGAAGTTGATTGGGCAGACACGCAGGTCTGGAGAGGGCTGGGCTGGAGATAGAAATATGGGTTGCCATGATACAGGCATGGGACTGAAAGCCACGAGCTTGGAGAGATCATTAGAGAGTCAGTAGACACAGAGCCGGCGAAGCCCTGAGATCCGGTTCCCCCAACTTGTACATGCAGTCTGTTTCCTCTTCTCAACTACAGTTCCCATGGTCTTGTCTTGTTCACAGAACCTGCTCAAAGAGCATCTATTAAATGAAGGAACCCAACTTTCATCACATGTAAAACAAACATCATTATAATCCTACCTCATAAGGTTGTTGTCAGAAAAAGTTAAATACGGTAATGAAAGTGAAACTGCCTTCTGTTTAGTAGACGCCTTGTATATTTTTAAAGTGTAGGCTTCATTATCTCATTCTGTGCAGCTTGTATTACTTGATTGTATCTTCAGTTTCTGATGCATGCAAGGCAGACACTCTTGTTCTCAGTTTATTGACGAGGAAAGTAGGTTTGGTGAGACAAAATAAGTCCCTGAAGCTGCATATCTAATAGTAACACCACTGGCTGACCTATTTGAGCACATCTGCGGCAGGCGCTCTGTTAATGATTTTGCATGTGTTATCTGGCAACAACACAGCGAGGTGGGGATTATTATCTTCACTTGCACATGAGGAAACCGAAGCATAGAGAGGGTGGTTAACTTAGCCAAGGTCCCATAGTGAGTGGTTGGAAGAGCCTGGGTCATGAAGCAGACCTCCCCATCCTGGTTCAATGTTCTTTTCGCAGCCTGGTAACTCCTCTTCTTCATCCCCCTACTAGACTCCTGCGAGGGCCAGGCCTCTCCACTCCTTCCCTTGACATTGGCAACATTCCTCTCTCATTACGTTGCTCTCCTATAAAGCCTGCTTGCTGCAGGATACAAGAGTTCAGTCACTCTTTGGGAACTGTCTGCAGGTGAAAACATTTTGGCTTATTGCTCCCCTTTCTGGAAAGTCCTTTCCCCTCCTCTCTGCCTTATGAACTCCTGTGTGTTCTTCTAAGCCCTGGTGAACTCCTATGTGGTTTTCCAAGTCCAATTAATATGTCACCTCTGTTGTGAAGCTTTCCCTGCTTGCACCCGACAAGAGGCATGACTTAGACCATGTGACACTTTGTTCATAGGTCTATCAAGACAAACTGACAATTTCCTGTGGGTTTGACTGGTGCCCCCGTAAGATTGTGATTTTTCTCTCAAAAAGGTTCTTATGTTTTCATATATTTTTATCCAACATGCTGTTTGCTTCATGAATACATACATGAATGACCCATTTACAATCACTATCAAAGCAAATTTATGGATTTCAAATACTCTTTTAGAGATGAGGAAATAGGCTAAGAGGAATGATTTGCCCAAAGTCACTCAACTGATTAAATATTGGAGCTTTGCCGGGTATGATTGTGCGCGCTGATAATCCCAGCTACTCAGGAAGCTAAGGTGGGGGCGGTGGGCGGGTGGGCGGCAGTGATCGCTTGCGCTCAAGAGTTAGAGGCCAGTCTGGCCAGCATAGTGAGACTCTGCCTCAAATAAATAAACATAAATAAATACATAATATTGGAGCCTGAGCTCAAGAGAGGTGAGGAGATTTTGTCTGGTGAACCCCAAGATTTCACCCGCCTATTGCTTCCCTCTCTGGCATCCAGGGTCCGGGAACCCTCCTCCAAATGCTCCTGCAGGTGGCAACAGAGGCCAAGGAAAGGTGAAGCATTCTGGCAGGAGTTCCGGAGACAGATGAGAAGCTCAGCTCCCTGAGGGCAGGGGCAAGGTGACTTGAAGAAAGCCAGGTCAGAGGGAGCATTTTATGCATCCATCATTTGTAATCCAGAAAGAAAAGGTTTAGGCACTTTTAGTGTAAGAATTAGTCATACAATTGACATTGAAGAAAGGAAAAAGCAATTGAAATAAAAGGACAGTAAATAACAAACTATCTTACAGGAAAAGTTACACCATGTGCCGCAAGACACCGAGCTAGAAAGTAGCAGGGGTAGGTCAGTATCGGGGTCCATCGCCTCGTGTTATCGGCACGGGGGATCTCTGTCTGATGTGTGGGCACAGAGAAACAAAGTCCAGGTATAGTGCATTAGGACCCAGAGGGGTGTTTATGCATGGACTAATGGCCACCTGGAGGGTCAGAGTTTCTGGCTTATTGTGTCCCCAACTCTGTCCTAATACACATTTTTACCAATGGCTTGCTGAAAAAAACAGAGGAAAGGTCAGTGAATTTGCCAAGGACAGGAAGCTCTGAGCGTTTGCAAGTGCCCATGTGGAGAACAGGGAACTGTACAAGTTTGAGCTGTGTGGGACAATAGGGAAATGGAACAAAGGGGCATTTTACCTTTGTGTTCAAAATAATTAGACAAGGACAGCATGGAAGAGACATGGCTTTAGTAATAGCGTATGTGGAAAAGAATGGGGCTGGGGCATTTATTACAACAACTGACATTTGTGCAGCATTTATAAGGCATCTTCATTACTCCTCATGACACATTAGAAGTGGTAACAGGGAAACCAAGGCTGGGAGTATCTTGTGTAATTAAGCGGCAGTGCTGTAGTGTGAATTGTGTTTCTGTAACCCTGGGGTTACTTCTCTTCTTTTGTTCCCCATCTTTAATCAAGCTGCATGCTCTGCTCGTTCTTTTTTGTGAATGTCTCTCACCTCCAATCCAGTCATCCATCCCGTTAAAGGAATGGATTATCCATGTCTTTCTGAGACTATTGTACAACCTCCTCATTTAATCTCATTTCTCTCTCTTCCCATTAATTTTATATATGCCACATGAGCCCGATTACCAGATTTAGCAAAAAGCAAAAACAAAAAGCCAAGATACTCAGTTACATTGTTACATTTGAATTTTAAAAATGAATAATTTTTATTGTATGGGACATACTTATATTAAAAATTATTTGTTATTTATCTGAAATTCAAATTTAACTGTGCATTCTGTATTTTGTCTGGCAACCCTGTTAATCATGAAATACCATTTCCATCATTCCAAAAATATCCATTAGTTCTCTGTTACCTAAGGACTGGGGACTCAAGCTCAAATTTTTACAGGTAGGTAACATACACATACAAATTAAGTGACTAATTGGGTAAGTGGGGCCTGAAGCTAAATTAAAAACTGAAGAGCACATGTTCCCTGACCCCAGACATTCCAATTCGGACTTTAAACATAAATAATCAACTCCAATAAAAGCAAAAAAGAAACACGCACACACACACACGTACACACTCTCACACTCACAGATCCATAGCCATCAGAGAGTCTGGCTTCCAATCTGAAACCTGGGCTCAACCAAACCACTTGGCCTGGAATTGGAGGTCCCTGATTGGGCTTTCTGCCCTTCACTCTCACCACTCTCCACCATGGGCCCTCCCATCTCTCCTCCACCAGCTCATCATGGATGGCCTCCCTTACCCATAGCTGTCTTCTTACCATGCCAGTCTCACAGGCCACTCAAGTCCACAGTGATCTTTCCCTTTCCATGGTCAATTTTGGCTCCTCTCTGTCCCAGGGACATCTTTAGTGGTCACATCATTTTTCTCTCCAACACCCGAAAGGGAATACAGGAAGTGACTTTGAGAGGCCCCTACCATATGCCAAGTCCTCAAAAAAGATCTTTGCTTATTTTTGTTTTCTCTCTCCTTAGTGAGATGGTGAAGTACTCAAGGGCAACAACCCTGTCTCATACGATTCCAAATGCTATATTGAGCTTTGCTATAACATCCATGCTCAATATATACTTTCTTACTGACAGGTCCAAGAGTGTACACACTCATGAACTCAGTGACCGCAGACTGGAAGTAAAATCACAAACCAGTGCTTCCCCCACCCCCACCTATCCTTCATTCACCTCTGTCACCTCCCAATTCTGATTGCAAGCATTTTTCAAGTCTGAGGCTTTAGCCCAAATTTAAACTTTAGCTTAAATAACATCTGTTTTTTTTTTTTTTTTTTTTTTTTCAGAGCTGATAAGAACTTACATTTGAAAGATGGTTCTTTTTTTGGCCTCAGTCCTGCTGGGTAGTTGTGCCTTATTAGAAAATTATCCATAGCACTTTCAAAGTCCTCCTCATAAGCATATTGAACTGAGCCAGACTTGGAGCTTTGAATGGAATGCCATTTCATCTTGGCAAAGCTCCACCTTTTGTTTCTAAGGAGGGATAAAGCCTGAGGAACATGGGTGACTTAGGGACCATTTGCACCCAGACCTGATCTGCTGGGGAAAGGTTCAGAATCCTGGAAATACACAAATTAGACACTGAGCTGGGAAAAAGAAAGAGACAAGCACTGGTCAGGCAACCTTCAGTTTTGCTAACGCCAAAGATTTTAAAAATATCCTCCCCTTCTTATGATTCCTTGGCCTGCCTAGCTATGTTCTGGCTGAGATATGCTGAGCTGGGCTGGGGCTCCGGGACTGGTTTATAGCCAGCTGTGCCTTCAAAGAGCTCTCTTTTCAAGACTTCCTCCAACTCCAGATTCCACAACTGCCTCCAGGAGCTGCTGGGCCAGGGAGGGCCCTTCTGGAAGCCCGGTTGCCTTTTGAATTCTGTTTTTACTCTTTTTTTTTTTCTTTATAAACAGATTCTCTTCATTTCAATGGGAAAACAAGGTGTCACGACAGATCCATGTCTCTATTTTACCCTTAGGCCTCAAACTTCTTCATGGGAAAAAATGGCTTCTCCTTTTTTAATTGAAGGAACTGGAAGAAGTTCATTGTTATTCATCAACTTCAAAGAGACTATATGAGGCCCCTTGGCCAGGACTACAGAGCAGTATTTTTTAATCAGAAATTATGGCCAAAAAGAAGAGGAGACCAGAACACATGGGTAAATGTTACTGAATTAGTGGTTTTCCTTCAATAGTTTAGTTTTGGTGTGTGAGAGGAAGAAAGTTGCAAGAACTTATGTGCCAGGTACTGTGCTATGATCTGAAGATGCAGAAATGAAGAAAATGCAATCCCTGGCTCTCCCACCTGATGGGGGAAGTGAACTTCGCACCCTGTGGATAAGGAATAAGGAGTACACAGTGTAGCACTGTGGTTAGAAGCACCAGCTCTGTCATCACAGGGCTTAGCTTGTTCCCTGGCTCTGCTGTGGGCTGTGTGGCATTGGGCAAGTTACTTAACTTCTCTGTGCATTATGTTTTGCATCCTAAAAATGGGGTGAGTGGTAAAATCTATGTTATATGGTTCCTGTGGGGATTTAGTGAGTTAAAATAGTTAAAGTACTTAAGCTTAGTGCATACTTTGAGTGTTTATTACTATCATCGAGAAGATGTAGAGGAAGTATACGGGCATAGAGAGCAAGGTGCAGCTGACTGCTTGGATGAGGCAGCGGATGCTTCAAAGAGGAGGTGACATTTACTTTGCACTCTGAAAGATGAGTGGGATTTCAGTTGACAAGGGTGGCGTGAAGGAACCCAGGCAGTGGGAAGCATGGTCGGTAAGAGAGAAGGTGATGGCTCGAAGGAGTAGCAGAGACGTCAGTGTGGCTACAGCCTGGGACTCTCATGTGGCTTGGGGGAAGGGAGTAAAATCATAGGCTGAGTCTGGAAAGGTGAGTTCAGGCTAGACCGGGAAAGGCTTTAAACTCCGTGTCATTAATTCATTCATATAAATCTATGATCCCCATAAAGATGAAGAAGGAAGGCATTAAAAAGTTATGTAATTTTCTGGGTGTGGTGGCCCACGCCTGTAATCCCAGCACTTTGGGAGGCAGAAGCTGGCGGATCACTCGAGGTCAGGAGTTCGAGACCAGCCTGGACAACATGGCGAAACCCTGTCTCTACTGAAAATACAAAAATTAGCCAGATGTGGTGGTGGGCGCCTGTAATCCCAGCTACTTGGGAGGCTGAGGCACGAGAATCACTTGAACTCGGGAGAGGTTGCAGTGAGCCGGGATCGTGCCACTGCACTCCTGCCTGGGCGACAAAGCAAGACTCCATCTCAACATCACTGAACTAGTAGGGGGCAGAGCTGGAAGTTGAGCCAGGGTGTGTCTGACTCCAGAGCCCCGCACCTTGACTTTGTGCTTTCTCACAATGCCTATGGCTGCTGCTTTAAAACAGCTCTTTCCATTTGCCTTGTTAAATGGGATTGTATATGAATTACACTGCACTGTTTATTTTTAGAGAAATAAAAGAACCTAATAAAGGAATCTGACACGGACCTTGGGTGAATAAATATGCCCTTAGGCTGGAGTGTATTTCAGAAAGCCTGGATAGGGAACTTGTGCGGTATCCCCAAGGCTCAGGTCCTGAGAAGGCATGGCCACCTGATACCCTGGTTCCTTTAGCACAAAATCCCCATGATAACCTCAGTTCGCATTTCTTTGAAATCTGCTTGGCAGAGCTGTGCGATACCTGAAACTCTCTGGGTCATTTTGCTTTGATCAAGGGCTTTGCTGTTATAGGGGCAGTCTCAGATCAGGTGGTGGAGGTCACCAGGCCTTGGAGAAAAGCCCAAACATCTTCCAATGGGACCAGGCCCTGTGATAGCATCTTTCCAACCCATTAATGGTCAGCTGGGCTTTTTTGTCCTGGGTCCATTCTGAAGGTCCTCACTCCCTTCTTTTCAGAGACACTCACTGCTCAAGGACACTTAGTCTTTAGGTCCCTGGCACCTCCTGGGAAGTAACTGGGGAGAAAAGAACTGGGCTACAGTGGGAAAGCAGACAGCAGGTGCCAGACAATTTCCCTTCTCCAAACACTTCCCTGGGGACAGTTGCCGCCCATAAGCATCCTAATGCAGATCCACGATGAGCTCTTTCCTACCACACAATTCACTTTTTTTTTTCTTTTTTAAGATGGAGTCTTGTTCTGTCACCCAGGCTGGAGTATGGTGGCGCAATCTTGGCTCACTGCAACCTCCGCCTCCCAGGTTCCAGAGATTCTCCTGCCTCAGCCTCCCGAGTAGCTTGGATTACAGGCGTGCATCACCACGCCCGGCTAATTTTTGTGTTTTTAGTAGAGATGGGGTTTCACCATGTTGGTCAGGCTGGTCTCAAACTCCTGACCTCAGGTGATCTGCTCACCTCGGCCTCCCAAAGTGCTGGGATTACAGGCATGAGCCACTGCGCCTAGCCCACAATTCACTTTTATTCTGTTTCCCTTTATAACGCTGACTACAATTTGTAGTTTTATAATTTTGTGGTTTTCTTGCTTACTATCCACCTTCTCACTCCCCTGTGAGCGCCATATGGCAGGGGTCACATCCATTTTATTTCCTGTTGTAGCCAGCATTGAGGACCGGCGTGGCTGGCACATGGCCTTTTTTCCTGCAACTCTGACAGTTCCTCTTTTCTCTCCTTCATCCCCTCTAGTGCCTTCTCCTCTTCCTGGCCTTTAAGCGTTGGAGTTCCTCAAGGCTCTTAGGTTACCTTTATCTCTCGCTTTTTCCTAAATGCTCGCCCAGGTATAAAGCTTCAATTAGTCTACCTGACATCTTTGTATATCTCAAAGGCAGCTCAGATTCCCAAGTTAGCAAGGCAATGCACATGATTTTTTTCCTAGAACTTGGCCCCTTCCCCGTGTTCTCTGAGTAAATGGCTCCATCAGGCACCAGTATGGGCAAGATGGAAACCAAGAAGTCATCCTGATGCGTCCTTATTGTTTACCCTCCCCGCAAGCCAATCACTTAGACTTGTTGATTTTTATCTATTGCTCGAATCCACCTACCGCTCCCCATCTCTGCAGTTCATGCTGTAGTCTTCACTGCCTGCTCTTTTCACCTGACTAGCTTATTAATGAGTCTTCCTGCTTCTGTTCTTGTTCCCCTCCATTATTTATGCTCCAGCCAGAGCATCCTTGAAATGCAAATCTGATTTCACCATCATAACAACCCCCCCACCAACACACACACATACACACACACAGACACACACACACATACACACAATGCAAAATTCTCTGACAGCCTCCATTGCTCTTACAATAGAAGCCAACATCCAGCTGGGCGTGGTGGCTCATGCCTGTAATCCCAGCACTTTGGGAGGCTGAGATGGGCAGATCACTTGAGGTCAGGAGTTTGATTCCAGCGTGGCCAACATGGTGAAACCCCGTCTCTGCTAAAAATACAAAAATTAGCTGGGCATGGTGGTGTGCACCTGTAGTCCCACCTACTCGGGAGGCTGAGGCAGGAGAATTGTTTGAATGCAGGAGACGGAGGTTGCAGTGAGCTGAGATTGCACCACTGCCCTCCAGCCTGAATCAACGTGGTTAATATGGTGTCAACATAGTGACAGAACAAGACTCCATTAAAAAAAAAAAAAAAAAAAGCCAACGTCCTTTGTTTGTGTTAGCTTTAAAGGCTTTGTAGCCCAGACCATACAGTAGGCTGACTTCCGCAATGCACTCTCTGGCTGAGCTCGTATGATCCCCCAGTCTCTGGCCTTTGTGTTGGGAGGCACCTCACTCTGGCAAGCTGCCCTCTTGGACAGTATTCCTTCAAGACAGCTCCAGCCTGATTACCTTCCAAGGTCTTCTCTTGACCTACAGAGAGCTCATATATCCTTGCCGTGCCAAATACTGGGAGGGCAATTGTTCTTGTGGCTGTCCTCTCTCTTGGGTTTGCATGCCTATATGGGTTTGCATGCCTATCTTTTTTTTTATAAAGCAATCTAAAAAAAAGAATGCTTTCTTTTAGATTGGAATTGAATGCCAGTCTATATTGTTCCTTAAACTCCACAAGATTTGTACAAATGCCTCAGAATGAACTCTTTGAAGGGAGCTGGAACTCAAAGCATAGCCCTTTCTAAAACAAACCCTCTATTTTTGCCTCTTCAACCTCTACTCTTTCATAGCCAGGAGTGGGGTTGAAGTAAAGTTCACAAAATGGATTTGGGATCACCACTTTTGCAAATCCTTAATGTGCCATCATTTCACTTTGGGAACACATTGCCACCTCTGGAATGAATCCTTTTGGGGTGACGGCCAGCACTGAGTAGTTCTATTTACAGAATCCTGTTTTAGAGAGAGAAGATGCTCACTCGATGGAAGAAGTCAGTTAGAATCTACCATTTTCAGACAAGAAAGGGCATGTTCCTTTTGGAAAAGCTGGGTGGGCCCAGTCCTGAGCAGTTAGAGGCATCATAACAGCACCAGGAAGCTGAATGCAAGGGCATAAGGACTAACTTGGCTCCTTCGCTGATATGACTGATGCCTGAAGTTAGAGTAAAGGTCTTTTGAAACTCCTAACTTGGCCCCACTCCTTTTTACCTCTTACTCTCTCAGTCATTCTGTGTACCCCATCTGGGGGCCCTCCCCAGGGATAGCTTCTGGCCTCAGCCTAGACGAGCTGCTTCTGTCAGAGATTACTCTACAAGAGGCATCACCCAACTCTGGGCCACAACTGGAGATGTAAGTGCTGCTGCGCCCTGGCCAGGTTGGACAGCCACACTTCTCTTGAACACTACCCAGAATCTCCACTTCAATCAAGGGGTAAGAAGGGTCCTTCTCTCTTGCTCAGAAGTCCCATGGCTGTCTGGGCCTTGCCCCTCACTGAGTCGTTGGTCCATTCACAGAGTATTTCTCTCGCATCTCACCACGGCCAGCACTGTCTAAATTCATGAAGGAGATGCAATTTATCTGAAGTGCTCTTGACCATGGGGAGGGGCATTTCATGCACATTGGTGTAAATTGGCACAATCTTTCTGAAAAGCAATTCAGAAATGTGTATCAAGAGTATTAAGGGTGTTTTTTGCCGTTTGAGAAATTCCATTTCGGTAACTTCCATTTCAAAAGCAGTTTCTAACAGGTTTGTAATGGGGAGTTGTTTTCACCTTGGGAAACCCATCTTTGATGTCGCGTCTTCTGAATTCTATTTGATTTGCTCCTTTAATAACGTCATGAAACTCTGTCAGTTTCCCAGTTATATATGGAACACAGGGCGTGTAGGCAGTCAAGGTGGATTTAAGGCTGTATAACTCTGTGAATAATGTTGTCAAAGAGAGAGCCTGCTCCCAAAAGACATATGGTTTCCAAAAGCAGACTGGTGTGGTGCTGAGTGAATAAACATTGTGTGGGGATCTTGTAAAACGGGACATTTTATGAGCCCCTCACCTCCCGTTCTGATACAGCAAGTCACGGTGGTTTCCAGGAATGTCTATTTTTAACAAGATTTCCTTTAGATTTTGATGCTCAGATAGAGGTCTGATAATCACAGCTTAGAATGTAATCTACCATAGGCTGTTTCATTTTTAAGAAATTCTACTAGATCTTATTTTGATGGAATATTGTATGTCACATGGGATTCATGCATTCAAGAAATATCTAAAATACTAGACAAGCATTCTCACTGCCAATTATAGGTAAGAGTGTAATTTCAAAAAATATTACATAACCCATATGCCACACTTTCAAGTGCACACAACTCCACAAAGGTGAACATTCTGAGGGCAGAGATGAGCAAAGGACTGATTATTAAGTTACCGACTATAGTGACTCTGGTTTAGTGATATAAGTAAAAATCCCCAAGACTATCCAAGGCTATCCTTAATAGACTGTGATATAAAGAAGAAATTTTCCAATCTAGATTCTCTATGGATAAAGCACTGGCCACCTCCAGCATTTACATTCTGTCAGTTATCTATTGCTACAACAATGCTGTACTTTGTAACATACAACCAGAAAACCTCAATGGTGCACAACAGTCAATATCAAATTTTGCTCATGAGTCAGTGGATTGACTGGGTGATTCTGCTGGTCTAACTGGGTTTGATGGGGTACCTCCATGAGTTTGCAGTCAGTTCTAGGTAAGCTAGTTGACTTTACTGTTCTTGGATGGGTTTTTTCACGTGTGTTGAGCCTTAGCCAGAGCATCTGGGACAACTGAGCTTGCTCCAGGTGGCTCATTCTCCAGCAGACTAGCCCAGGCATGGCAGGATCCAGAAAGAGAGAAGCATGCAGTCTCTTAAAGCCTAGGTCTGCAGCATATACAATGTCACTTCTGCTGCATTCTATTGGCCAATTCAAGTCACAGGATGAGCCCAGATTCAAGAGTGGAGAAATAGACTTTACCTCTTGATGGAAGAACTTGTAAAGTCACATTCCAAAATGTGTGAGTATGGATTTATGCAAACAATCAGCTACATCCACTGGGGCCAGTTATGTAAACAATCAGCAACATCCATTACCCAAGCTTTACCTGTTTACCTAACAGGTTACAAGGCATCAAATTCTGAAGGTTATTATATTGCTCCCAGGTATCAAAAGAGTTTGTGTGCACATACCTGGGAAGGTAAGGCCTTGCATGTCAACAGTTTGCTTTGAGTATCTTATACTTTATCAATGATGTACATCAAGGGGGATGTGTAATGTATTCAGGAAATTATTCAAGATATTCAGAAAATTCCTACATACTCAAAGAATGCCTTATGGTTACCTTGAATATCCTGTTTTTATGCTGCCCTGAAATTCTAGACAGTCTCTGATTGCCAAGGAGATGCTGTTGTTTCAAAGTGGGACAAATCATTGTGCTAAAAACTCATTGAAAATGGCTCCTTTTAAAATCTGCCTCAATCTGGCTTTCACTTCCTTTTCTAAGTGAAGAAATACAAATAGCTTAGCCTGTAACCTTTAGTCACTGCACTGTTTGACCAAACTATACTTTCCAAATTCATCTTGTACGTGAAGTACCACACATATGGCCTGAACACCACACTCTGGATTTTTGTTTCCTCTGTCTCTTTTACCTTCAACATGATGTTCCTCAGTCTCTGCAAATCCAAATCTTAACACTCACACAGTGTCTGCTTAAATATGGCCTTCTGCTTAAAAAATCCTTCACTGATAACCCCAAACAAAAGTGTGCTTGTTTCCTCTTTATGTTGCAAAGAGAGGTAAAAAATAGCAAGTAAATTCCGACAAATCTGAGAACAGTTTTATCATTCACTTACTGTTAGACTTAGACATGGTGCTTAATTTTGCTAAGCCTATTTTTCTTAACTCTCTAAGATGGGGATAATATCCACCTCCAGGATGGTTATAATAAAAATACTGTATTAAAAGTTTCTAACATTTACAAGGTCCTTGATAAATGATGGCTTTTTTATGACCCCATTTACAAAGCCATTATCTTCTTATTTTCTATATTGTTTAATGCCCAGCCAATGCCTCTGTTACAGTTTTGCTCCCTGAGCTTCCCTCTTCTTAAGGACAAGAGTTATGCCTTCCTTCTTATTGCTTTTCTCTGCATTTTACAGATGAGGAAACTGAAGAACCACAAGATTAAGTAATTTGTTCAAAGGCAGATAATTAGCATTACTGGAGTTGAGATTTGAATTTATTTTAGGAACTACTTTCTAAACCCCTACGCTGTGTGTGCTGCCTTGTCTTAGCCTGGCTTCCCCCTGGAAATAAAGCCTGAGAGCAAGGTTTACTTGCCACTGGGTTGAAAGAGGCGGGTAGGAGTGAAGGACAGGTGGAGTGAAATAGGAAAGGAGGGACAACTGATAGAGTTGAACTGGTGCTCGATCCCACCAAGTCCTCTACATTTCAAAACTGTGGCTTGGGGAATGAAAGGAAGCCCAGTTAAAGGTTAACCCAAGTGAACTTCTTGCACTTTTGGTTGTTCGTACTTAGTGGAAAGGCAGTACCCTCTGGCATTCTACCAAAAGCACTCAGGGAAGGCCCGAGGCAGGAGGCCAGAAGCAAGCAGTCCAGGACCACGAGAGAAGTATCAGTGAAAATTGGGCAAAAGTTTGCAGAGAATTGGTTGCCACCACACCAGCGCTGAAGTTCGAGATGGGCAAGGTGACTGTGAAGGGGTGTAGAAGAGGTGTGCACCACATGCCTCTTAGCTAGTAGAGTCAATGTGTGCTGAAAAGTGCTGTAACCAGGAGAGTTTTCCTGAATTTCATCTTGATGTGAAGATGACGGATTTGTTCATGTTTATTTTAGGAGCATGCCTGTGTAGGAAGGAGTATTAAGAATTCTTGCCAAGGCTGGGTGCGGTGGCTTACGCCTGTAATCCCAGCACTTTGGGAGGCCAAGGTGAGTGAATCGCCTGGGGTCAGAAGTTCGAGACCAGCCTGGCCAACATGGCGAAACCCTGTCTCTACTAAAAATACAAAAATTAGCTGGGCGTGGTGGCAGTGCCTATAGTCCCAGCTACTTGGGAGGCTGAGGTGGGAGAATTACTTGAACCCGCGAGGTGGAGGTCATGGTGAGCCGAGATTGGGCTACTCCACTCCAGTCTGGGCGACAGAGTGATTCTGCATCTAAAAAAAAGAAAAAAAAATTTCTTGCCTCAAATTCCTTTTAAAGAGTTTTATGGGAAGGTTTTGGGCTCATTTGTGTTTTGAAACATGTCAAGTATGTGAGATTATGGGAGAAGAGACATGTTCTGAGATGTTCTAAGTCCACAGCAAGGGAAGCCCATATTAGAAAGTTACATGCATTAAAAACCATGACTTGAATTCCTAATTCTTGCCATACAGTAGAATGTTCCTAAAATAGAAATGCAACACAGTTTTAAGTTCCTGAGTCTTCTTTAGGATCAGGTCCATTGTTCTCTTAGAATTTTTAGCCTTTAAATTCACAGGTGCTGATTTTTATCTCTTGGTCTGTGAACCTTCCCCTCAGGGACCATCTTTTGAATCAAAAACCCGTTTAGGACTGGAGGGGAAAAAAATCTATTTTTTAAAATTAAAATTGTTGCAAGTAAGCCAGAAAGGAAAGTTATCTAACCTTGTCTGGAGCATGGATCATCCATTTGCTTTTCAGTAAGATGTCAGGCAGATAGCATGGTCATTTGTATCATTCAACAAGAAACTTAAGCTGAATTAAGGTAGTGAAGTTCAGTAGAAAAAAAATGTCAGAAAGACTGGAATTCGAATCTCCACTGTGTCAGTTCTAAAAACTGTACCAACTCTTATGCAAATAAAGCTTTCTATGACTTAATTTCCTCATCTATAAAAGGAAGAAACCGTCACTGCAAAATTATTGTGAGGATTTGTTCTTCACAAAGGTGTGAGGATTAAATGAAATTGTGTACGTGAAAGGACAAAGTACACACATAAACATGAAGTATTATTTTACTTTAAAAAATGGCTCAAAGTTGTTAATAAATTCATGGGGAAACTAGTGTCAAAAGCCTGATTTTGAATTGGGGGAGAACTTATAGAAAGACTGAGTTGTTAGCTGAGTTTGACCTGATAGACCCTGTCCTTTGTCTCCCCCTGGGGTTGCATATTATTGAAAAAAAGACTTTTGTTTTTTTGGGAGACAGGGTCTCACTGTGTTGCCCAGGCTGGTCTTGAACTCCTAGGTGCAGATCCTCCTGCCTCGGCCTCTCAAAGTGCTAGGATTACAGGCATAAGCCACCACCCCTAGCCAAAAGATAGACTCTAATCAGCAAGCAGCTGGTTTCCACTCATCTCCCATTACAGCTAGACACACGGCACAAAGGAAGAGATCTTGCCTTTGGTATGAATTTTTACGTAACATGTGAATTAAGATAAATGAAAAGTCAAGTCCTTCCTTAGAAAACTTGCACAAACGACTGCACATCCCTTATAGCTTTCCAAAAGCCGATTTTACATGCCTACTTAGAAGTCTTATCACCACTTCAAATTACACATATATCATCTTCCTCTCTCCATTAATTTTTTTCTACTTTATATCAAAGAGTAACAGTATTCTCTGGGCTTGTTTATCCATTCAAATTCATTATGGTGCTGTGTATTTCAAATACATTAGTACACATCACCTAATTCTTAAACAACCATCTCAAGAAGGTATTACTCCTGATAGAATGTAATGCAGAAATCAAAGATCATAGAGATTAATTTACTTTCAAGGCTGCAAAGCTAGTAGAATATGAAAAAAACTGGGTTTTTAAATCCAGGCCCCAACCTTATGTCCGATGCCCCTTTCCTCATTCTAATTATGGCTTTGGTTAACAAGAGACAATAATAAAGTTAATTTGTCTCTTGCTAAGATCACAATTATTTTAAAAGGTAACAATGACTATACATTTTGCACAACTTACACTATTGCAATATTCCACAAATAGAATATTGAGTGCTAAGAAATATCACCAGGAAACTGGGTTAGGAAAAAAATAGTGAAAATAATGACTCCTATATTTGTTTTTTGTTTTTTTTTTTTTTTTTTTTTTTTTGAGACGGAGTCTCGCTCTGTCCCCCAGGCTGGAGTGCAGTGGCCGGATCTCAGCTCACTGCAAGCTCCACCTCCCGGGTTCACGCCATTCTCCTGCCTCAGCCTACCGAGTAGCTGGGACTACAGGCGCCCGCCACTGCTCCCGGCTAATTTTTGTATTTTTTTAGTAGAGACGGGGTTTCACGTGTTAGCCAGGATGGTCTCGATCTCCTGACCTCGTGATCCACCCACCTCGGCCTCCCAAAGTGCTGGGATTACAGGCTTGAGCCACCGCGCCCGGCCATGACTCCTATATTTGTGATATCTTTAAGAATACATGTCTCAATAATCAAGCAGAAATAAACCAAGTGAGAATGCTACTCCAA
Organism: Macaca mulatta; assembly: GCF_049350105.2. Lineage (NCBI taxonomy): Eukaryota > Metazoa > Chordata > Mammalia > Primates > Cercopithecidae > Macaca > Macaca mulatta. The sequence goes on from NC_133419.1 coordinate 95,988,025, forward strand.
TATAAACAAAGTAGGCAAATGATTGGTGTTCAGTTTTGCCAATTTTATTGAACCAATAAAATTCCTACTAATAACAATGAAATAAATTTCTGCAAGTATAAATGTGATACAGTTTAACAAAACCCATTGTTCTGTACCTATAAATAGATTTTCAAAATGTCATAAAAAGTGCAGTTATGAATTGTTAACATGTTAATACACAGTTCCTTTATTTCAAATGTGTTTGTCTTGACTCACTAACAGTTCCTTCTGCATCTGTCCAAATAATATTACCCATCCCTCCAAAAAAAAAAAAAGAGGCATTAAAGCACTAGAATATTACACATAAACTGATCCATTTAGGTCAGCTTTAGTCAGAACTGTAAAATCAGCAACATAAGAAAAACAAAACCTAGTAATACATACAAAAGCTTTCATGGGTTCTAGAACCTTCTTAACTGCTGACTCATGTGGAGGGCATTAAGAGTTGAAAAGGCTTATATGGTTAACTACCTTAGACTATATCTACAGCAGGGTCTGGTTTGCCAGAACAAGTTTAAAGTGGCTGTTTATTAAGTTTGCTATCTTCAGAATTGAAACTATAAGACCGCCATTTGACCCTGAAACTTGTGTGAATCTTAAATTGCATCAATTATCTATTTGATAAAAGCTTATTCTAATTTAAAACCTTATAGAGTAAGAGACTGATATATATAGCAGTCTTAAAGATCACGTCATCTGCCTTACATTAGTCCAGTCACGTGCTTCGTAAAAAAAAAAAAAAAAATTACAGTAACAAAGCACAGGACTACAAAGGCAAAACATCACAGCTTCTGATTACACTGAATAAAAAGTACCAAGAAACGCAAAAGATAATTCTGTATTAATACTGATGAATTAAAGAACTATAATAGACGTTTCACAGCATGCTACATATATCGCTCACAACTTAAGGATAAATGTCTAACGTTGAAAGTCAAGAAGTTGGCAATCTGATTTCATGTGCAATTCAGCTACAAAGTCTTAATATATACATTCATTATGTAGCTGTCCTGCAAAACCAGGATTTTTTAAAGAGAGTTTTCAAGTTCAACTTCTATTTCATAAGTTAAAAGATGCATCCAGTTCTTCCATGACCAGGAAAGTTATTTTCAGGCTTAAAGGAGCTAATCCAAGTAGCAAGGCCATGTTCCAAGTGGACCTGACAGGGTTCTTTATTACCTTGCTCAGACTGTGTATGTGTATGTGCCTATACTAGTAGCACTGAGAAGATGCCAAACTGGCTGTGATTTGCTTTCTGTGTCTCTTATTTTGGATTGAAAAGAGTAAATGTGAAGAGAAAGAGGAAGGGGAAACTGTATTTTCTCTCCAGAGAAGACTAAATAATGCAAAGGAAATATCTGCACTAGATATAGAGTTTGGATCACTTTCCTTGGTGAACAAGGGTACCATTTAACTCTTTTACCTTAGAGAACCAGTGAAATTCAGAAAGCGGAAGTCTCTCAACATTACAAAGGAAGCTTCTTGGCCACCCAACTAATACATTTCCTTTTTTCTACCTTTTAATCCTTCCTTATCAGACTTGGGGAGCCGGTTGAAAATGTGTAAAGATATGAATTTAAGAAAGAGATGTACAATAAGTTTTATTCTGTAAGTTTCATAATGTATGCCCTTAACTAATCAGGATTTGTGAACAATATTTTAACACTATAGACCAGAGAGATTCTCTCTGATACTCTTTCGGTAGAAATTATACATTCATTTTTTTAAGAGGTTAACTTGAGGGGTGCAAGAAAATAGACTGTTCTAGCAAAATTTACATAACAAAAATTCTATTCATCATATTTAGACTTACTAATGTTTGATGTTGTCCTATGAACTGTAAAATTGGGTATTTGTTCTAAAGGCTATTTTGTGGTATGCCCTGCACTATTTCAAAGATTTCCACAAGCATTCAAAAGAATCAGATATTCATTCTCTGTTCCCCCCATATATATATATATATAATATATATATATAAATATATTTTTTCATTCTGTACTTCATGGTGGTACAGTCATAATTAGTTTAAAGCTAAAATGAACACTTCATGGCATATAATTTAATACAAACCGCCTCAGTCTCCATTATTAAGTCTCATTTCTTAACTAGGACATCAATTCATTCCTGAGCCCTGAAAGGCATTTATTGGAATCTACTATCAGGTTGAGTTGTTCATAAATGAGATGGAAAACATCCAAATACCACAAGAAATAATAATAATCTATACTTGCAAATGGGATGGTTCATCAGGTCAGACAACCGTGTGCAGTGTCCCATGTTAGAAACCTGACATAATTTTACATTTATGAACAACCTCAAGTGCACCTAGCTGGAGAAGAAGAACTATTACATCTTCCTCTTTGCATTTCCTCTTCCTTCTGGATATACCCTAAGTGCAGCTAGGAGAATAAAGACTACAAAGTCAATGCATTTTCTTTTCATCCCATAGAACATTTTTTTCCTCCCATAAGAATAGGATAGCAACAGAGCTGTTAGAGGCTTAGTCTAACCCAGGAAAGCCTGGTTAAACCCTTATGTACCCAATTTTGTATTATTTTATTATATTATAAATCAAATGGGCTTCTGTGATCCCATGGGACCATCTAAATACCCTTTGCCGTATGTCCTTCCATTAGAAATGTGTTTCAAGGCCCAAACACCACCAATAAAACAAATGTCTGGAACACCACCCTATTTGCATGCCAGAAATTTCCCATTCCACTGAAGGGTTACAAGTCATTCTGGATTGCTGGAGAATTTTAACTTTACATTCAAATAGCTTGGACTAACAACAGTATTCATAACCTAATGCAAATCCAAGTTAGGATGGCAATTCAATCACTTTAAAATCCTGCTATATGCTAAATTCTGAACGATAGAAATAGTTCAATTTCTGTATCATGTATAAATATAAAGATTCCTACTTTGATAGAAGGCAAATATCTTTTATGATTTATTTAAAATATGGAAGTTGTATTACTGAACAACAGTGAGTGAATCCATGAAAAGGTTGGATACTCTGAATTTATAGGCTCTTTGGGGATGAGGTAGAGGAGAGCAAGATATTTCGGCAGCTGGGAAAAGGGTAGAACAGAATAGGGTGACAAAATTTACACTGATACTGCATAACATCTGGTAGAGTGTCTAGGGCAAAGGTTAGCCAAAGTATAGCTAGATGGTTGAGGGATTTAGAAGGAGTTGGGATGAATCCATAGTCTCAATGAATGCAGAAAAAGTAACTCAGGAAAGTAAATGCTGGTGACTTATCAGCAGGTGGCTGGTGATGTTTGGTTTGGATTGTGAAAGCTGCTTAGACCAGGATGGGCTGAGGGAAGGGGAGGGGAGTAAGCATGTAGAGGTTGAGGCACTTGGAGGAAGAAGAAGCAGGCAGGAAAGGGTGAACTGAATGCAGATAGGAGCTCCCACATGGGAAATATTTTCTCTAGATTAGGTGTACGATGCTGAGGGCAGCCACGCTCTCAGCACTATGTTCCTTGTATTCTTTGAAAACTTTTCCTTCCTCATAGGGCTCTGCCTTGACATATACCTCTACCTCTATTATCCATTTCACCCCAGCTATTTTTAAGTTCTAGGTCTCACCTGGGCAGATTCTAGGTCTGTTAACCAAGCCAAATTAGCATTGAAATAAGCTCCACATACAGTGGGCATATAAGTTCTGTTGACTGAGATAAATACATTCATGTTACAGTACTGTTTTGAAGAAAGACTATTTAATTTGATTCTCAGTCTCCAGAGGGATATAATAGGGAAACACAGTTTATGTTGACAGCTACCTAGAATAGATTCTGATTACACATATTAGGTAACTTAAAATTCAATCTGAGCAGAGGAGCCACAACTTTCAGTTTGCTGTGGAATTGTACTACTAAGCAAATGTGACATACTATTTACATAACATTATTGTTATATACTGTTTACTCCATGTAAGACTATCTCTTTGCATAAAAGCAGTCCTATTAAAGAGAAGAATTTAAGGTCTTGTTTTCCAGAGAAATGATTTAGAATTGTCTTTAAAATACAACCTAAAACACCTTATTTTGCTAACACAGTGCAAATCATTTTTATAACATGCGCTGTAATTTATTTTTTCCATAAGGAATTGTCCTTAGAGTTCAAAAGAATCTTACCATCAAATAGGCATGTACCCTCCCTCCACTAAAAATGGTGAACTATTTTAAGTACAGATCTTTGTTTGTTGATCGTTTTATTTTGCTGTGGCACAGAAAACTAAGATTTTGGATTTTAAAATAACTTTATAAGGAGGAAAAGGAAAAAGTCGCTCTGGAATAATAATTAGCATTTAGGAGCATTTAAAATCTTTAGGAGACATTATAATAATTAAATAGGAGACGTGGTTCAAATTTTATAGGATTCCTACATAAAACTTATATTGAGTTTTCTGTTGTAAAAACAGCCCTGTGTTTCTCTGCCATTATTTGGGCTTACAACCATAATTATAGGCCAAGGCTATGCCCCAGATTCCATGTTAGCCATCTTTTATTTTAAAAATACCCCAAATGGGACAAATTCATACTGGGACTGAGACAATGTACTTAGTTCAAAAAGGTGAAGGAGGTAATAAGCTGTCTCAAAAGCCTCTTTTCCCCTAATGGTCATGCATCCACCTGAGGAAGCCTCATCTGAAGAAGCCAGTGAGGCACCAGCCTGGCTACTCCCATAGTCAGGTGGATTAAAGAACAGATTATTTTCAGATGGGGGAGTATCTCAATATTTCTTGAGGTGATCTGAGAAATTACAAATTACCATTGAAGCTGGAAATCTTGAAATTCCAAAGTAAATAGACATTATTCAAGCATACACATCAGTGGACTATTAAGACTAATTTTAACATAATAAGCAAAGAATTAAAGAATTCACATTCACATGTGCTTTTCTCACGTACACTTGCACATTTAAGTTTGGCACAATGTGAGTGCAAGGTGTAGATCAGCATATTGCATAATCACATCATTATACCAATTGAACCAGACATCTCTTTTAAAAATATTACATTTTAATATAAAAAGCTATACTATAAATTACTAAATAGTAAATTCAATACTCTGAAAAAATACCACCCTGGAAAACCGCATCGGAATTTCAAGTTTGCATTGGATAAAGAGAATTAACAGCAAACTCGTTGTAAAATGGTATTCACAACCTGAAATGCTGTGCATGCTGCGTATTAGTAGGTGCTTTAGCACCTGCAGATGTCAATTTTTCTAGGCTGGTTCACTGAGGTTCATAAATGTTTTGTTTTTGTTTATAGTTCCAAGTCAACTTATTTTCCTGACTATTGATGAAATAGATCAATGCTGAGCTAAAAAGAAACTTTGCAAGGAAAAGAGATCTATTAAAGGCACTAATATTTCCATAGCCTAGACTCCAACTACTTACATTTCCAGGGAAAAAAATAAACAAAAACTAAGTGGCCATTTTAGTTACTTAAACCTTGTTTCCCCTTTTGGTCTAAAGCTCATATGGTGTTCTGTGAGAATTTCTCCTCCTTTCAATACATACAAATCATTTTTTATCCTGTTATACAGTTCACCTGCACAAAAATATAGGGCTATTAATTGAAAGCATCTGGTAAAAAAACAAATTCAAGAATAAAAGACATCCTCAACTTGAAAGTTGTAAAGTTAGGGAAGTCAAATGGACATTTATGTTGCCATTTGTGTTTTGCCATTCTCCTAAATATTTTCTTTGTATTACATATCTACATAATGTAATATTGAATAAAACATATGGCATATGCAATAAAACAGAAGAGAGATGGCACAAGTTCTCTGAATAATCTCTTTAAACCACCCTGTCTTCAAAAATATTAGTAATTTTTTCCTCACATGGAAGATTTCAAACAGGATCCTGGAATCCAAAAATGCAGAACTACTTTATGTTAATAAGTGTACAGTCATATTTGTTTTCCTATCTGGAACAAAATCTAAAAGAAAGCAACCCAATATATTGTACCAGAAGAGGATGATAAATGGAAGAGGAAAATGATTTAATGAAACACTAGTTCACGATTCTTTCACAAAAGAAAAGTTAAATCTTATATCACAAAGTCTAAAATGAAATCTTTGCTGGAACTAACAGAAAATTGTATCTATATTATTTACTGTGAAAAATGGATATGTTTTCAAAAATTAGCATGTATGTGTACAATTCAAGTCACCCTTAACTAACCAAAAAGTGTTTAAAAAGCAGTGCAGTTGTGTCCTACTGGATAGTTGTAAGCATCTCTTTAGGCACTTCACTGGTTCGTTGACATAATACAAATTAAAGCTATAAACACATAATGTTGTGCTCTCTGAAGATAGTCTAATCAAGCAAGCAACGTAAACCAATGCAAAAATGTGACTTTTTGGCCGCTTATTCCTCCCCTATGACTTGATAACTTTTTTAAACCAGTTGTCCAAGGAGATTTTTCTGGGGAAGGGAATGCTTTGGCATTATGAAAGGAACATTGTTCAATCCCAGTAAGGTAAAACTGAAAAAAGCCTGTGCAATAAAGAAATTTGAAAAAAATTTCTTTATGGCTCTGTTGAAAAGGACACTTTTGCAGTGATATGACGGGGAAACGTTCAGTTGAGTATTTTTTGAACATATTGCACTCTGTTTTTGTTGTTCAATCACATTAATGCATAGAAACACAATTTTTACCTTTGAATAATAAACTGTCTAACCTATTATAAGAACAAAAGTCATGGAAAATAATTGCTAAAAGCCTAACAGGAAAAAAATAGGCATATTAACCTTCCTTTGCTTAACGAAATATAGAAAAAGACTATGAGAAAGGAAAAATGTGCAAAGAAAATTTTTGGTCAGTCATGTGTGGGTATAGGTTTATATGTGCCAACTAAATGAACTGTAAGCAGCACTGTGAGCACTGATTATTTAAGGTGACTGAGGATTACTGTCAGTGATAGGATTGTGTATAATTCCACTTATAATATATACATATGATATGGAAAACTGAAACTTCTGTTTTAGAAGAGAAAGAAAATAGCTGAATTTGGCATTTCAGTAGCATGCTATAGAATTCATCATGATTAATTTCACATTAAATTATGGGCAATGGCTGTATCACATTTCATGTTATCGCCAATAGCAGTAAAACAACAACAAATGAACAAACAAACAAAAAAAACAGTGCCTGACAAATAATCTCCTGGGGACACAAATACGTGTCCAGTGAGCAGCTTGGTTCAACAGCGCATGCTTTTCCTCCACCAGATTTAGGACACAACATTAAAATTTTAGAATGGCCAGAGAGGTCACTCTTTGCTGAATTCCAACATCTGAAAAACAATTGCTTGAGCAGATTGTAAGCACTTGTCCTTATTCTTAAAAAAAAGGGCGGGGTTGGGAGGGAGAAAAAATACACATACACACAACTCAAAAGCACTGAAGTTAAGCATTAATAAGCCAGATTCATGATTTATGATCAGTATCCAAAACTCCAACTATAAACAATGCAAAGTAGTGCTCCTCAGTATTATTTTTGCAATTGTTAGTAATGTTAAGCATCAAGGAAAATAAAACACATCATTGCACATTACAGCCGCAAAAAACAAAAACAAAAAACAAACGGCTAAACTTTGACATTAGAGAACTGAATAATTTTTGATGTTATATCACAAATAGCTTCTGATATTTATCTTATGTGAAAGGTCTTTACACATGTATGACATTTTCCTTGGGTGATACTTCAGGTCAAATGCCGAGTTATGGCACGAAGAGCATAGAGAAGTTCAGCTTGCATTCGTGCTTCCATTAAAAGTAGATTGACATGAACCTAGAAGTGAAAATGTCATCAGTTTAGTAACCATTATAAACACCTAAAATATCTTATTAGACATTCACAAAGGTTTTTTAATGTCTATATGAGCAATATACACACACACACCTAGGCATATTTATCCATGTTCATGATGCAACACTCAAACCTGTGTCTATAAAAAATGGCTCTGCGAGCAGTAAAAATAACCCATAAAATCTAAAAAATTCTGATAGCTTTATTAAAGTTGTTATTCTTGTAAAGTCAATCTTTTGGGTTATAAAATAAAACTAATTTTTATAAATTATAATTTTCCTACAAATTATATTTATTTCTAGTTATAAAATTTTACATGGCTAAAAATAAGCCTTCATTTTTTTTTTGACAGTTTATGCTTATCCTGTGAAAAGCTTTAACATTTATTAGGTTTTCTAATTTAATGTTTCCTATATATTTCTTTCAAATAAATATTTTTATGTAACAGTATATTTGGCACAAAAGTCCTGAATTATATTGTCAAAACACTAAATTACCAAGTTTGGGAAAAATCTATCGTCTTTTTTTTTGAGAGATGGAGTCTTGCTCTGTTGCCCAGGCTGGAGTGCAGTGGAGTGATCTCAGCTCACTGCAACCTCCGCCTCCTGGGTTCAAGCGATTCTCCTGCCTCAGATTCCCAAGTAGCTGAGACTACAGGCATGTGCAACCATGCCCAGCTAAATTTTTGTATTTTTTAGTAGAAAAGGGGTTTCACTATATGTTGGCCTGGCTGGTCTCGAACTCCTGACCTCAAGTGATCCGCCTGCCTCGGCCTCCCAAAGTGCTGGGATTACAGGTGTGAGCCACCGTGCTCAGCAGAAACCATTGTCTTAATAGGTTAATTCTAGTGGTTAAAAAAATCTCGAAATGGATGTGCCTTCTGGGCCAAAACACAATTACACCTAACACAACATTTCAGTACGTCTGATTTTTATTAACAGTTAGGACTGCAGACAGTTTTCCAAATGTACTTTGAAGATATCAATGCTTAGATCTCGTATTTCAAAGGCCCATGATAAACTTTTATTTTATACACTATGTTGAACACAGCATATAACCATAATTGGGTTACTATTCAATAAATCTGAATTAAAAAAATATTTTAAAAACCCAGATAGTGGCTGGGTGCAGTGGCTCCTGCCTATAATCCCAGCACTTTGGGAGGCCAAGGTGGGTGGATCACCTGAGGTCAGGACTTTGAGACCAGTCTGGCTAACATGGTGAAACCCCGTCTCTACCAAAAATACAAAAATTAGCCAGGTGTGGTGGCGGGCACCTGTAATCTCAGCTACTTGGGAGGGTGAGGCAGAAGAATTACTTGAACCTGGGAGGTGGAGGTTGCAGTGAGCCGATATTGTACCACTGCTCTCCAGCCTGGGCAAGAGTGAGGCTCATCTCAAAAAAACAAACAAAAAAACCCCAGATAGCTAGATGATGCCACTTCCATGTCAATGGCAATAATTTATTAATACTTTCACGTGTTATTTTTTCATAACTATTACTTCTTATACTGAAGAACTGTCCTTGGTATAATGCTTGACATTGAAACGCTTACCTTTTCTGAGTGTTTGAACTGCCGCCAGTAACTATCATACATGCGTTTTGTAGTCCTCTCAGGATAGCAGGTCACTGTTTTAATGTAAACCTTCAGGCTTCTTTCAAGTAATTGATTAACTTCTCCATAATCATAGTCATCATACCTATGAGCAACACAACAATAGCTTTATAATGACAAAATCCAAATATTTAATTTCCAAAGCTATACTAAGGACATTTATTGTCTAGTAATTAAATACTAAAAGCTCGTTAATTAATTGAATCAATAAATGTTTACTGAGTACCCATTATGTGCCATGGGTACTCAGTAGTAGTGATATACTAGTGAACAAAATAGACAAAAATCCTTGGTCTCATGGAGCTTAAATTTTGTTGAAGTAAAAAGGAAAAAAAATTAAAAAGATAAACTTAGTCAGATGATAACTGCCATGGAGAGGAAATGGAGCTTGGTCTGGGAGGAGAGGAGTTATTATTTTAAATAGGGTGGGCAGGAAGGCTTCTCTGAAAGGTTGATATTTGAACAATACCAGATGGTGGTAAAGAAGCAAGTGTAAAGGACTTGAGGTAGGAGTCAAGTGTTTCAGGGAAGAGGAAGTAATCACGGAGTCCCATGCTGCCAAATAGTCAAATAAGATAACTGGGAACCGACCACTGGAAGTAGCTATATGGACGTCACTAGCAACCTCAGTAAGAACAGTTTTGTCGGTTGATAGGGACAAAAGCCTGATACTGTGAATAGGTTCAAGAGAGAATTGGAGATAAGAAAATAGTGACAGTAAATATACACAATTTTGTCAGAGATTTGCTTTGCACGAAAGCAGAAAAATGAGGCAGTAGCCAGAGGGAAATGAAAGGTGAAACTGAAATTTTCTTTAAAGATGGGAGAAATTAAGTGTGTTTCTATGCTGACGGGAAAGGTCCAATAAAGAGAGTAAAGCTGATTATGCTGGAGAGAGAAGGGAGTATTGCTAGAATTGAGATCTTTAGAAAATGAGAAATGGGATTTTGTGCATAAGTGGATAGGAACATAGACAGTAATGACAGCAGAGTAAATGGGCACAGATGCAGATAGGTAGGTAAATGTGGTATTGGGAGCTTGTGGAATTTCTCTGTTATATTTTCATTTAATTTTTAACCCATATAATGCTTAGTTTAATAAAAAGAGTATCTCGATGCATTTATGTAAGCTTTATTTTGTAGCATCCAACAGATAAATATACTTACTACATTTGTTGCCTTGTATCCAATACATATTTATGGCATTTAAATTGAGTTCTATTAGTGTTTATTTTTCTTAGGTAGGTAGATATGATATATAAGTGTTTTAAAATGTGTTGATTCTTTGATAACATTGTCTAGCATGGTAAATGGACAAATAGCTCAGTTATTACATACAACCATAATCTATTACATGGAATATCATGTTATTAGTTGATTTATCAGTAAATTTTGGGGTTCTTTAGCTAAAATTATGGAAAATACTTTGCTTAACAGATTAAATTCTAATTATCATAAAGTCTTTCTGATATATATCAGATATATAGTCAAGTTGAATAATTTGTAACTGGAAATTTTTTCTGTCTGCTAATCTATTTCCATGAAAGCCTCAAACCGCAAGTCAAAAAGGCACATTCTTCAAAAAGTGCTTTCTTGATTAGACTATTCAATCTCATTTACTTACTGTCCTCTCAATGCCAATTTTCTAAATTTAAAGGTCATTAATTTATATGGGCCGATATATTTAATTTCAGTGTTATGTGACGTTATGTAAGCTTACGAAGGCACAATCTACTATAGTTTTGTTTATACCGTAATTGCCATTCCTTAAAAAATAAGTTTTAAAAAGACCAAATTAACTAAACAAACCAGAATTTATTATAGTGATCTAAAGGGACATGACAACTGTTTTTTTAAAACTCACCTATTCTTCCAGGAAGGATTCTCAGATTTGGTCTAATTCTATCCTATCCCCAATGATTACTGATGCTTTTTTCCCTCCTTAGTAAATTTTTACCACTGTATTTATATGTGCATCAATGTTAAGATTCATGACACTTAAAGAAAAATGCTTCTCCTTAAAATGAAATTAATTTTTAAAATCAGAAGTCTACATGTAATATTTTTTTCCCAGAGTCATATACCCCCAAACAAGACAAAAATAAGACTTATGCTTGAATTTTCACTTAGAAATGTATAAAACTGTCTCTACAATGAACATACCTGATTCCAAACATACAGTGAACGTAGTTAAATAAAGCTCTGCGCAGCATGGTTGTGTCAACATCCTCATGGGTGGCCATAGTGTTATATGTGAGATTGTAGACCATCCGAAACTTTTCATCAAGAAGATGTCCAATGTCAGAATAAAGTCTGTTCACCAGGGAGAACCCATGATTTTCCCAGGTATAGTCCTAAAAGAATAAAATGTATTTAATTACAAAGTGGGCATTTTCCATGTAAATTCTATGTATTTATTAAATATAACTAATGAAGCAAGTAAGTGAGGCTATTTCTAATTTAGTTCTAGGTTTGTAGCTTTACTAAGGCTTTACCAAGAACCCTTCACATCAGTTAGTAGATCAGAGTGTCTGGATGTTTCTTCAAAGGGTATGGGATTTGCCATGTTAGAGATGAACTCTGGTCATCTCCTACACTCAGGTACTATGCACACTATCCCCTTATCTGGAAGGGCCCCAGGAGATCTTGGAATATTCCTACGTGAACAAACCTACCCAGTGACATGGACAGTTAACAGATCATCTAAAATAACCATGAAGGAGTTTGTCATAATTCAATCTCATACCCTCTTTAGGAGTCACATCACTGCTGTGGCTATTTCCTAGGGGTTAAGATTAGAGTAGCCCGTAAGCCCATGACTACTGGTGTATGATTTTATTCCAAGAAAAAGTGATGTCACTTGTTTTCCTCTCTGTTCCCTTCCAAAAAAATGGTATAAACATTATGCAAATACCATGTAATAACAGAAGTAACTGAATAAAGCAAACTGTTTCCTTTTCTCTTCTTAGGGAGAAAAACGTTGAAATAATTATACATCTATTGGGAACTCCAATTAGACTAGGCTGAAACTAGGTTAGATACAAAGATTTATAGATCCTATCAAAAATTCTTTAGATGCCAATTTAAAAAATTTCAACACTTAACAGTTAAAATGACAGTATTTTCTCGTTTCTCTGAATTAATGACATATTATACCTGAGCTCGGAATGTTGGCAAATGCTCTTCTCCTCGTCTCGCAAAGTCTTCATAACCAAAACCAGGGTCTTCAATGTATCGAGAGACATCAGATGTTATAATCATGTCATCCTCAAAATCTAAGGACAATAATGAACAATCTAGTGTTAAGGATACTGTACATGGTTAAGACAATAAAACGGAACTCCATTTTCTTCCACTTTTTAGCATTTCCATGAATTTCTAAAGTGAAAACATTGACTCCGTGACTTAAATTTATATAAAATATCTACTGCTAAAGCTTTAAATATAATTTCATTACCAAATACCGGCAATCTTACCATTTAACTAGTTTTCCAGGTAAACTGACTAAACTATCTAAACAGTAGTAGCAAAGGATCAATATGCTAGTTTTACTAATTTAGGAATGGAAGATAGCACAGGCCTGTAAGCATAAAGCTTAACCTTTTTTTTTTTTTTTTTTTTTTTTGAGACAGAGTCTCACTCTGTCACCCAGGTTGGAGTGCAGTGGTGCGATCTCGGCTCACTGCAACCTCTCTGCCTCCTGGGTTCAAGTGATTCTTCTGCCTCAGCCTCCTGAGTAGCTGGAACTACAGGTGTGTGCCACCATGCTCAGCTAATTTTTTGTATTTTCAGTACAGACAGGGTTTTGCCATGTTGGCCAGGCTGGTCTCAAACTCCTGACCTCGTGATCCACCCACCTTGGCCTCCCGAAGTGCAGCTTAACCATTTTTTGTTTTGTTTTGTTTTTATCTCTCCAGGGGATGAAGTGGGATGAGAGGAAGAAGAAGAGATGAAGGTGAAAGACCACTCTGAGTTTAAGATAAACTTTGTTAAAATTACATGGTGTTTTACCTGGGTGTATTCACAATAAAAATTAGTTCAATATAGTTTATATTTAGTTTGCAAAAAAGCACATAGGGAGAAGGATCACTCAGTGGGGAGGTGAGCAGACTTTTGGATGCCGTTATCATTATCTTAATACACTTGAGTGCTAAATAGGGGGGCTGAGTTTGTGAACATTCAGTGAGCTTTATGCCTAAGGTATGTGCACTTTTCTATGCATATGAAAACAAAAGTATGCAACATATGGACTGAACAATGTCCTAATGAGACTGTGACTAGAATATTACCAAAGTGGCATTCAGGAAGATAGCAAGGCAATAATAATATTTTAAGAAAACTGATTTCTGCATACTTGATGACATTAACAATTTGCCACTGAAAAAGTTTAAATATCCAATGCATATTAATTTATGCAAAAATAATTCTATCTCACTTCTTATTTTAGGTTGGTCTGTCTTTATTATTTTTTCTGGTTTTAACCATTAAAAGGGGATGAACAAGTTTCATTTACTAGCTTCTAGTCTAGAAAATGAACATATATTTCTCAAAATAAAAGAACAACCTAGCTATTTCCCTGAAAGGAACAATATTTTCATTATAAGTATTTTAGTATTAAATATCATATTTCATAAATAATAGTAAAACAGTATTATGGCATAATAAAAGACAAACTATAATTCTTAACTGTGAAAATTTTTGAGAGACTTAAAAAACAAGTATAATTATGTTAATTCTTCCAAAAGAAAGGCCTGGTAGTAACACTTCATTATCTTTAATCTTTGCTATTGCATGAAAATCCTGACACTAAGTATTCTTTTCTCACAAGTTTTCAGCTGTCTTTAGGTCACTGCTGTGGACTAACTGGGTGCTTGATAATGGCAGGAAAGATTAAGTGCTCTGGCTACCCAATTTCGGATAAATCTTATAAAAATTCTTACCAAACTTCTTTATTACATATAAAGAAAACAGATGGTCTTTATTGAGTACTTACCATACACAAGTACTATACTACACACTTAATATCTATTTTTTGTTCCATTAATACAGAAAGAAATATCCATTTAAGAAATAAATGAACTGTATCTTACTAATACCATGGTCAGTACTGTGTCAGTAAGAAATACAATGCATAGATGTTTAAGTATAAGATGATGTGAAAAACTTCTAAAATTAAATGCTTAAATTGATCTGAAGTTTTTAAGTGATTTTTCAGTCCTGTGAAGAGAATTTTCAGGCTTATTCCCAGCCTGATCCCATAACTACTTTATTTTCTCCTTGTGCTCCAGCACTCTATTCAGGTCAACAGAAATACTTTTAAAATGGCATTTTCAATGAATTATCTCTTAACATTTACAAACCAGCTTATACTTTCCTTAATTCAGTTCATTACATAATAATATGAATGAAGCAAAAATTATAAAATGTAGTAGCAATCACTGAGGCTGCTATGAAAAGTAGTTTTATAGGGTGCAAAGTTTATGGGTTGCAAAGTAAAATAAAGCCAAAAATAGTAAGTAATAACTAAACTCCATAAAACAGTGTCTCTCTAGAAGCGATTCTTCCTTTGACACTGCACAACCAAGTAGTTTCATTGGGC
This sequence comes from Macaca mulatta, assembly GCF_049350105.2. Lineage (NCBI taxonomy): Eukaryota > Metazoa > Chordata > Mammalia > Primates > Cercopithecidae > Macaca > Macaca mulatta. Next base: position 96,003,099 of record NC_133419.1, read on the forward strand.
AAATATTGATACTGGAGTTGACCATTACATAGTTGGCTCTTTAGTTTTTGTTTTGCTGATACACATTTTCAAGTTGTATGACTTTTAAACATTTTAAAATAAACAGTAAAAAGTAAGTAAAAAGTAAGTAGTCAGCCAAATAAGAGAAGTGATCCTAGGAAAAATCTCTATGCATTAATTTTTAACTTAGGAGTCAATTAACACCTGTTTCCTAGACATTTTTTATTCACAGAAAGAAATGTACAAAGGTCCCTCAATCCACAAATACTTTTTTCCTAAATTTATCTTAAGACGTTAAAATTAGCATTCTGTTTATTAAATCTAAAACTCTAGTTTTAATTCTATCTAAACAAATATTTCGAAGTCTGTACTCAAAAGAAATAGTATTTTGTTCATTATCTGCATTATTCTGCCCCTAAGAAGTAGTTACTGACATAATACAGGAAACGTTCTGTTGCAGTAATGGTATGCCTAAAGGAAAAAACAAAAAACAGTAAAAGCTAGTTAACCCTGTTACCAAGCTACAGAATATGACACCTGTAGAATACTTTAAACATTTATTTTCTTCAAAAGACTTGAAAAACTATTCTTAGAATCCTTACATAGAATCTGGAATACTTTATAACACTGGTCAAACCAAGACTTTTTTTATACCAAAAAAAACAAACAAACCAAAAACCTTTTTATTTCTATTTTAAAACATGGTAAGTCTACACAAATGACTCAATTAGCTATTGTACTGAGTCTTTTTTCTATATTTTCTTTGTGCAGTCAGCAAATTTGGTACTGGCAATGATTAAGAGTAAAATATGTATTTATATATATGTGTGTGTGTGTAGATATATAAAAATATATGTATGTGGAGGGGTGTATGTATGTATATTGACATTATTTCCTTAAAATAGCCTCTTCTATTAAAATTAGAACATAATTTTTGGCTAAGGTCCAAGACTTGCTAGTTAAAATTCACTTTTGAAGGCTGTAGTCCCGGCTTAAAGTTCCAAGAAGGTAGAGACTGAAATCCAAAGTATATTTTTAATATTGCAAAAGACCTAAGAGAAATAAAACATTGACATTTTTCAAGCTTTAGTTACTTAATGAAGCTCTTAAAAATTAATTTCTGAAAACACAGATACTACTAACTTTAACAAAAATGTTTACATTTTTAGACATCAGTTTACCTAGAAGGTTCATCATATATTCATTATTTTCCTTCACCCTCACTTGTTCTCGCTGGATGAATTTTATAACCAACTTTTAATTTCTGCTCCCAGTTATATGCTGGTAACTTCTAAAATTTTACCTTGACCTTAAAGTCCTCTCCTGATTTCCCATCTCTTCTACACTTTGTATTCCAAGAGTGGTTTGCATACCAGCAGCACTGGCATTACTTGGAGGCTTGATAGAAATGTGGCCTATCAGGCCCTACCCTAAACTGACTGATTCAACTTCCGCATCTCAACAAGATTCCCCAAGTGACTCACGAACACTGAAGTTTGAGAAGCACTGTGCAAGACATTTCCAGACTGGTTGTTTTATAGACATCTCTACTCAAAATGTCCAAAATATGGTAGGTTACATATTTCTTAAGGTTAGCAAGATCCTTACAGTAGGGCCTCTACCTACCTAACCAGATTTCTCTTTACACTACCTGTTTCATGATGTACGTCCTAACAACAAAGAACCACTTGTTCCTGGACCCAGCATCCTGTTTCCTTACCATCGTGGCTTTGCTCGGGCCTGGATGCCGTTTACCAGGTCCTCCTGTGCCCCTCAGTCATTACCTGACTTCCTCACACTCAACTGTGTTAAGACTTATTCTAGAGCCAAGGGTTGCAGGCATTCTTCCTCTAGGTTCCTTTTCTGCCAACACCGTTTGCCTATCAAGACTGGGTTCAGTGCCCTCTTCTAGGCTCGTATCTTTCACATTCTGCTATGCGTTACAATTATTTTTTTGCTACTAGAATGAGAGTGCCCTGAGAGCAGCAATCACATCTTATTTAGCCTTAAAACCTTAGTACCTAACATCATGCTGAAACTCTATGGGGTACTCAATAAGTGTTTGCAGACTGAATATTAAACCAATAGCCCAAACACCAGGTTTCTCTGTTTGGGATTTCCTGCTGACTACAGGCTCTGATTTTAGTGACAGTAATCTTTAATGGATTAAATTAATTGAAAGGATTAAAATGGTTACTCAATTTGGTAGATACAATTTTTCATAAAAAAGATCATCAGGAGAAATGATAGAAAGGGTTCTTGTTCTTCCTGGTAAAACAGAACTACTGATCAATATTTTATGTTTAACAAGTTACGGCTGAAACAATTCTCAAAATTTACGAGATTGATGAGTTTTAAGACAGGCAGTAGTTTTGAAGGTCTCTTTTAGATCAACAGAACTCTATTTTTAAAAAATATGTTATGTTATGTGTGATCCCAGCTACTCAGGAGGCTGAGGCAATAGAACTGCTTGAACCCTGGAGGCAGAGGTTGCAGTGAACCAAGATAACGCCACCGAACTCCAGCTTGGGTGAAAGAGCGAGACTCAGTCTCAAAAAAAAAAAAAAAAAAAAAAAAAAAAGTTATGCAGATGGATTACTTTTAAAGGGTTTAAGCTTTGTATTGAGTCTATGCTATTTTAATAGCATTTACTATGTGGTGCTCAATATCTTTTTAGTTGTAATTGAAGAGTTTCCCTCCTATTTCAGGCTCTTCGAGTGTTAGATAAACTGTTTTCAAGACTACAGCAAAGAATCTCAGCTTTTACACAGGATGAATTCCTCCAAATTCAATCAAAGAAAATGACCTAAATAATACATTTTTATAGAATTCCAAAGAAATGTAAATGCAAGTGCAGTGTAATTTTAGAACTAATCTGGAAAAGCAGCAGTGTGAGAATAATCTTCCCACACACCCCACCCACAAAAAAGGCAAAGTTTTAAAAAAAATTTTAACTATTGAAATAATATTTCACTTATCATTTTAAAAAATCACAAAAGTAGGATAAATTAAATATGCCTATCTAACTTTACAAGCAACTGATCTGCTTTAAGTAACATTTTATCCAGGATAGAGTATGAACTACAAAGCTGAAAGGTCCTCTCAACTCAATCTGAAATACATGCAAGGATGAACCAGCCTGAGGGAAAGCAATAGCATGACGGTAAGATAGAAGAGGAGAACTAAATAAGAGAAAGAGGATAGCAGAATCATTTTTACATATCCATATGGAAAACACTGAAGTTGCTCTGTCAGGGTTCTAAGAACAACTAAAAGGCAAAAAGTACAAAAAAGCACCTGAATGAGGAAATGAATGAAAAGTATCTCCAGAGACCACAAAAAGACTTTCTTTCTTCTCCTTTTCAAAACGAGTGCTCATTTCTTCCTGAGACGCCTCTTCATCTTCCCTTTCTTCTTGAAGTCTTTTCATCCTTTCCATTAAGGCCTCTAGCTCACTTAGAGAATCCACAATCTGGAACCAGATAAGATAATGTTGGGTGCTATTCATACTAAACGTGTTCTAGTAAATATCTCCATCTCCCAATGTCACCTTACTATGTACAGTGGCACAGGCACAGTTATGAAGTTCTTAAGTCGGTTTTTCACGAATTTCAGAGGAAATCATGACAGATTCCAACATTTTCAGAAGTATGATTTTTTTCAGTTACAAATATAAAAGTTTCTAAGTATATATGTGTGTGTGTGTGTGTTTGTGTGTGTGTATAAAATCTAGAATTCCAGCATTTGGTATACATTAAATATTACAGTTTAGCTTAAAAAATGAGGGAACACAATTGTTTTGCTTTTTGCTGTCCGATATGTTTTCCATTGGTTGTTCCAGCATCTTATACATACAAGTATAATGTTTTGGGATCTACTGTCCAAAGGGTCTAACATTAAAAGCCTATGATCACTAGAATGCATCACTGTTGAGTCTTCATGATTTGCAGTAATATGAATTTGCTTTAAAAGCCTCTTTAAAATAAATCAGAACTTCAGGTACCAAATTTTTACAGTAATAAAAATTATGCAAAAATATTTTAAGTATATAATATCCTATCTAATTGGAGAAAAATTCTCTCTAGATATTTTTAATATTAGAAGTTCAAAGCAAAAAAGTAAAGAAAAATAGCTAAGAAAACTAACCCCAAAGTTGCCGCCTGAAAGAGATGCATTCTCTATGTTGTTGTCATTAGCAAGATCACAAACGCAGAAATTGTTGACTGATATTAGCGTGAATCCATTGGAGATTTCTGGATCTCTCTCTGGATTGATACCACTACCAAAAACAAAGCTTGCCAAAGCATGATAATGTGCCAGGAGGACCACAGCATGTACCAGTTCAGGCAGAGACCAATTATTTTCTCCAGTTTTGACAAGTTTCTGAAATGAGAAAGCAAATCAGAGCAAATATAAAAATTCTAGAATGCTACAAAGCAATTTCAATGAAAATCTACCAATTTTCATATATCCATTTAGAGTAACAAAACTTAAAACTCTCTTTAAAAAATGTTTCACATGTTAAAAATATGATTTTGGCCAATGCTCCATTAAAACTATCATACCTAACAATGTAATTACATTGTAGTGTCTTCTAAATCCCTTATTATACAATAGATCTTCTGCTTCCAAAGTATTTTTTATATAGTATGCTATTTTAATGAAATACTTTCAGAGAATCAAAGAACACTGGAGCTTGATAGGACTTTAAAGATTATTGAACAAAACCATTCATTTTAAGGTGTATTGGAAACTTCATCTCACAAAATCACGAAAAACCCCAATTCAACAAGTCAAGTTTCAGTTATCCTTTAGATACCTTCTAATGGAGAAAGAGCCTGCAGGAGATGACAGAAATTGTAGAATAATACATCACATTTGAATAAGAATTTTTAAAATTTCCAAGCACTTTTTCATATTTCACTTGACCCTCCAGCTGAATGATGGGATCACAAATGAAGTCATTAAAATCAGTAATTCCTCCACTTTGTCCAAGAGTGAATTCCACCAATTAATCCATCAGGCATTCTTTCCCATCGGTGTTCATTTTCTCTCCCTTTCTCTCTCTCTCTCACTCTGTGTGTGTGTGTGAGAGAGGTGTGTGTGAGGGGGAATCTCATCCCTCTTTTTCTCTCCTTCCAAATCTAGAACTTTCATTTGGCTTACTTAATGGCTAAACCAAACCAAAACAAACAAACAAAAAAACTGCTTTATTTTGCTTTACTCCCCACTATTTAACTACACACCATATACAATTTAATATATTACCAAAAGCTCAGGGAAAAGAAAAAATCAGTCAAATTCTATCATCCTATGGTGGGGGGAGATAGGGAAAGATCTGTTAAAAGAACAAAATTACAGCTAGATAGAAAGAATAAATTCTAGTGTTCTATACCACTGTAGGATGACTATAGTTAACAATAACATACAGTTTCAAATAGCTAGGAGGAGGATATTGAATATTCTCAAAACAAAGAAATAATAAATGTTTGAGATATGGGTATCCTAATTAATCTGATCATTGTACATTATATATTATCAGAATATCACTATGTACCCAATGGATATGTACAATTATTTGTTAATTAAAAAATAAAATTTAAAAAGTGACCTTAAGACAAAAATATCATTATTACAATCTGCAATAATGTAAATAAAGAGGGTCATTAATTAATAATAAAAGAATGTACACCAGAAAAATATACTTGCTTTACATCTGTATGCACCTAACCTTGTAGCCACAAAATATACTAAATGGTTGCAATATAGACTGAAAAAAATTCTACCACTCTTTTACATATTTTCTTTTATTTTTTATAAGCAAGCAATTATATAGTTATAACCACATATACCTATATTTTTCTGATTTTCAGACATTTTGACAGGTTCATTTTTCATGAGGCCACAGTGTCATATTAATTTTTAAGCAAGGCCTCTCCTGTATATCAATGGATATATATAACTACTCCTTTCTTATACCATTATTCATATTCTAAATTTGTTTTGTTTATTTGCTTCTATAAGCAGCATCTTCATACTATAGTTTTGTTCTTATTTTAGAAACATTTCCTAATGGGATTTTTAGAACAAAGAGTATTAATATTTTTATGACTTTCAATAATACTGCCAAAGAGCTTTGCAAAAGGATTGTTACAATTTACAATGCCTTCACTAATCTTTGCAGGATTATCATTAAACCTGTAAGGACAGCCAACACTCACTATCTCTAATTTCTTGCCTCACATTCATTTCTACTTTTAAAATTTCATTACAATCTGGTTTCTTTTTCAAGCAAACTCCTGAAGCTACATTTACTAAGATTACACATGACCTTCCAAATGGCCAAATTTGACTATTTCTTTTTAGTCCTTATTTTATTTGATCTCTGCAGACTTTACATTGTTTACTTTCTCCCTTCTTGACATTAATCTCTCTTGACTTCAACAATTCCTCATTTTGGGGAGGGAAGTACACTTGCTACCCTGAGAAAGATTTTTCTCTATTGCTGTATTCCATCCACAATCTTCCTTCCTTGGGCAGTATCTCCCTGGATGGGCCATTCATTACTTCAACCTGACCTTTGCTTATCTGTAAACAACTATCCAATTTTACTTTTAACTCACACTTTATCTTGAGTTACAGATCTGTATTTCCTTTAGTAAGTGGGCATCACTTTGTGGATGTCATTATTTGTTGTTGTCAGCCTGTATATGTTCATGTCAGCTCATGTCATGAAGAAGGACACCTTAGTCATTCTCTTGTCCCACCCACTTTCTCCATCCTCACATCCTGTCAGTCACCAAAGTCCTACTTATTTTCATGCAGAATCATTACTATAATCTTATCCTATGTTTCTCCCATGGTTTTAAAAAAAATCACCTCTCAGGTGTAGTACTATGACTGGTCTACTGCTTCCAGTCTGTACAATCTGTAATTCATCTTCTAAATCACCTAATATATTTATATTACAACTTGGCACAAAAACCTTTAATGATTCTCGATTCTCTATCACGTTGATCTCCAAGTTCTTGTGATCAAATGTACTTCCAAAAGTAACAGCTGGGAAAGGTCCAACCCCAGATATTATGTATATTTATTTGTGAATTTATACACATAAAATATATTTTATATAGAATATATATGTGTACCGTAATAACATAAAATACACAAATACAAAAATTTAGAAGAATGAGATAAGAATATACACACATACACAAATATTTTGTTAATATTTTGGAAATTTTTCTTGTGTACCTCCTGAGTACTATAACATAACCCTGAAGACCATAACTTTCTGAGAATAAAATACAAATCCTTTAATACAGTATTCACTGGGTCATACAATATGATCTCAATTCTTCCCAGTTCCCACCTTACATAAACATCGCTACCCTTCAATCATCTGAAACTGCTGGCTATTCTTCCAGTATACCATAATATTAAATACTCTATTCTTTCTTTGAAATGCTCTGCTCTACTTGAGAACTCTCACTTCTTCAAGACCTAGCTCAAATGTTACCTCTTTCAGAAAAGAAACTTTCTGGTTCCATTCTCTTTATTCATACATTCATACACTGTTGTGCTGTGATTACTGTTATTACCCTGTTCTTCTTCTACCCTAGACTCCAAGCAAATCTATGGGCAGGGTCTTTATCTTCACCCACCGAAGTATCTGGCACAAAGTAATTAAGACATGACATTAAAAACAATGATTAATTCCCCTATCTAGCTAACATATTATCAAATCAGAACATAAATCTAAAGGCAGCATCGTGCTTCACAGTTTCCCAGATACTTCATCAAAATCTGAGAGTATGCAGATTGATAAACACTATGATTGGTTGAAAGGGCAAATAACAAAAATGTAGCCTAACAAGAGGATCCAAAAACCAAGGACATTTCTATGCATTAGGAACAGATATTTTAAGTAACAAAGATTTCCACTGATAATTTAGATGACAGTTCCTATCTATTGAATAGTTACCATGTGCCAAAAATAGTGCTAAGCATATTGAATAATGACCTCACCCTGTAGGCCTCAATGGAAGCACCTTCAGAAAGACAAGTGCTCTTAGTTAATCACGACAACTCTATTTCTCATCTAAGCTCTAGTTTTAAAAGGCATTTAAGCATTCACACACCAGCTGGCAAATCACTTTTTTATTTGCAAAATCATTTTTTGAGAATCTAAAACTTATGAAATGTTAGAACTATAAAAAAGTTTAAAACTCATTTAATCTAGCTCCCTCATTCTGTAGAGGAGAGAATTGAGACCCATAGAAGTTAATTTACTAAAAGGACACAAACTTGTAACAGAGTACAGACTAGATCCGAGGCATCCTATCATGCTAGTGTATTTTCTTCAGTCTATCTACTACTTAAAAATAGAAACGAAATTTTCTCATAGCCATTCACCAAAGTATTTGTACAAGATAATTAATGATTACTTAAAGAGGAGAAGTATTCATTTGTCCTTAAATTAAACCCACTGACTTTCTAAACTTATCTTTTCTACACATATTAAGACACTATTATTTATGTTCCAAGTTACTAATATACACATATTTAAAATTAAGTCCTAAGTAAATTCCTTTTTATTTCAAAGAAACACTCAGTACCTGAATGTGCTCTTTTGTGATCAGCCAAGGTCGGTGTGCTAGCAGCTTATTAATTTCATTAAGATTTTTCAGTCTTTGTGGCACATATTCCAAACCATTCAACCACTCAGCAATACCTCCAGTCTTTAAAAATTCATCCACATGCATGTTTATTAAGTAAGAACACTGATGTCTAGCTGCAGCCTGAAGCACAAAGAAAAAGTTCATTGATAAAAGAATCACAGTAGAGTTTCATTCCACTATTTCTAAACAAATAATTCAGATGGAGCTAATGATTTTTATAGCCAGTACCTCTTTTCTTACAGAATCTCTTTTCTAAAACATCCGTCATAATGATGTAATAGATTCAATACATGAAGCTGATTACTTGTATAAGCAAATAATATCACCTGAAGCCAATTATTTCCTTGTCTGGAAGTTGGTATACCTTAAGCCACTTTCTAGCTATGAATAGGAAATACAGGTCCCTTTCAATATCACAAATATACCTACCACATTCTACTTAAAACATAATAAAATGTCATTAACTTATATTCTAATAACTCAGGATTCATCCTAATTTGATTACTTCTCTTATCCTCTTTAAGATAAATGTGACTTCAGTCATATTTGTACACATCTTCCTACTCAGATGACATGGAAGCTCACTGACCCTTTTCTTCCTATGCAGTCAGAATCAGCCCTCAATTGACCTCTTTTTTCCTCAGGGCTGCTTCTCAGTAAAACAGTATTATTTTATTCTTTCTATTCTCTACATCTTATTTGTCTGTAGTTTACAAGCATTCTAAGTCTGCTTTCAGCCTTACTGTCATCAAAACCTTAAGCTAAAATTACAGCCTCATTGAGGTTCATCATTCAATAAAACAAGGAATGTTGCTTTTTGTTGTTGTTAAAAGTTCAGTGAGACTATAAAAAAGACAATCAAATCAAATGTGGTCAAACTTAACCTGCTAACTTCTGGCTAGTTATGCCAGCCCTGTCAGCCCGGTTTCTTCCCCAACTTCTCCACATATATAGCATTTTCATCATGTTCTTGTTGTTCTTTTTCTCCATTAAAGTCCAACACACACACAACTTTATAATTCTCCTCCCTGACCTCTATTGCCTGTGAATAACTAGTTAACCAGTTTGTAATCAGAACTATACTTAGAAGTGTTATAATAATTCAACTCAATAATTCTTCTCTCATTCAGATTCTCCATGAATGCTGACTGATACTTTCCTCTTACTTGGCCAAATTAGTGATATTCTTTATGTATAAAATTACTAAGAAAAATGTCACAAACAACTTGTGTTTTTATAAAAACAAGATATTAAGAGCAAAGACAAAACTTGTGGGGTATTACTTTGCATGCTATAAGCATCTTTATTTGTAAGAGATTAAATATGAAAAATGATTTTACTGAAAATTAAATGAGAAACATTCAGCACATTAAGTGGCTTAACATATTCCAAACATATCCAAGAAACTTGGTATCCAAAAGGCCATAGGCTTCTTCAATTCTTATGTTCATAAATTATACTTAGATCTATACACACACATGCACACACACCTATTTTGGAAGGGAGAAAGAATAAGTGAGGAAGATGTTATGTGAATATAGGAAAATAAGTACCCACCATTATTGCAATATAGTGCCTGTATGGTAGAGGAAGGGGACCATCCATGCGCAACATGTAAAACTGGCTCCGCAAGAAAGACTCCAGGTACTGAGTGTGCAAACTCATGACCTGTGTGATGTTGTCCAGACGACCGGATGTAGAGTATTCTTCCACAAGAAAGTTAGTACGTTCATCCACTGTGTTTGCTTGGACAACCTTATAACCAAGAAACACAAAACAAAATGACTATTGAGCCATAAATACACCCTTGGTTTACATAAATTATGCCACTATTGAAGCAAATGAATATTCATTTGATATTAACAGACACAAAATTATGCAGTTGCTCATACTGGAAACAGAAATAAAAAAAGAAAGCACTAGTCATTTTTGGCTCTGGTACCACAATTTATTAAACAACAAATGTTAAATTATCAAACATTATACACACAGCTACGAAAATGAAGAAAAGAAGCTTCCATCTGTTTTGCTAGGCATATTAGGCAGATTTTTCAGGGCCCATTTGTCTGGCCATTGTCACACCAATGTGTGGTAAAGCACAAGCAGCAGCATCTGATTACATACATTTATAATTTCATTTATTAGCCTATGAAGATAAGCACATCATTTTTAGACAAATATTTTCAGTCTAATCCTTTGCTTGCTTTTGTGATTCAACATAAAAAAAGCTTTCTGAAGTCTTTTCAGGGACAAAGGAATATATAATAATTTGTAGAAAAGTGTTAATTGAAAAATTAATGAGGACACTAGAATACTGTCCTATTTTGAGCCTAACAATAATAATTACTAAAAACAAGGCAAGTTATTAAAATGGACATTCTTCATCCTAGGAAATCAAAAGAGTTGTCTCAAAAATAGATTATTTATATATAGCTTCAAACACAACGACAGTTTGGGCATCACACCAAGAACTGGTTCTGAAGGTGTTAAGAGTTTATTAGCACCTTGTAGAAAGACTCAACATTGTTGGAGTTAATGGACATGAGTTGCATAATTCTAGGAGTGGTTCATTGTTTATTTGTATTTCAGAATTGGAGTTCTAGACTTATTTTAGAGATGAGGAAACAGAATTAAGATTAAATTCAAGCTCATGCACTTTATTAATAGCAGAGTCTGGTCTAGAATCCGGATTCCCTAACGTCCAGACTAACAGTCTTTCCAAACATCCACACTGCTATTAAGAAACTGTTTACTCTTCAGAGCTGGCTTCACAGTCTGAAAAATAAGTACGCATTATACAAAGGCACTATTGACTTAGGGAAATTTAACCCCAAAGGAAATACAATGTTTGAAAAGTATAAATTGTGAGGAAATGCTAATTACAATGGTGTAACTCATTATGGAGTCAAGTATATTTTGATTTGCTCACTTCCCCACCATTTTGTCAACTACAGGGACCAAGATAGTTACAAATATAATGGGATCCAGATGAACCACATATAATTAGAAATAGAATATTTGTTATTTTTGTTTTGCTTTCCCCAGCAGAAGTTTCTTCTAACTGGATGCCTAAGATATATTAATAGATTCATATGATGCAATAGATCCTAAAAACCAGATTATCCTCCAATATATACTGTGAAAAATGACTGTGCTTCAGGAAGTCTTTATATGTAGTAGGCATATACATATAAAGCTATCTGAGGAAAATAGGCATAAGCAGGGCAGATTCTCCAGTGCATGGTCCTCACCCAGATCAGCTATTGTCACTGAGCTCCCGAAATGTTACTGTCACTTTGGATTTGCACTTAGGTGGGAAGGTCACTAAAAAGGTGATCTGATGATGAAAGAACTGTTGACTCTGGCAATGATCTGGCATTATTCTATTTCTATTAGTCCCTTCTTTAAGACAATGCTTGGCACATAATCGGTGCTCTGTAAATATTTGTGAAGCTGAAAAGAAAGTATCTCTATGGTTTTCTGACATGGAATAAGAAACTCAAGAAAAAAATTCATTCCTACTTCCATATTAAAAAGAGATATTCTTTGATACAATTAAGTTATTTTAAAATCATACTTTATATTTTAAGACAGATAAACTTACTTCCTTCTCTGGAATAAAGGCACTTGGTCCTCTTGTCAAGGGTTGAGATACTCTGATTCTTTTATCCTATTTTTAAAAGAAAAGTTTTATCTATTAATGATGACTTTCTAAGAAATGTTAAATTTGTACACATTTATTGCTAAGGTACCAAAAATAAATAGAATAAATAATTAAATAAAATTATGTGAGACCAGAATAAGTGTTGGGTCTCTGATCAAAGAAAACCCATAGGGCCACTGCAAGGATGAGATAATGGGGCAAATGCCTACCACAGTGCTAAGTGCAGCACAGCCTCCTCAAAATGTCATATCCCTTAGTCATAGTCTACACCATAGACTTTAAGCCCATATTTGACATGCCTGAAAACCATTAACCTCCATAATAAAATAGTGTTTTATAGTAGTACACTGTTAGACATCAATTTGAAAACTAAAGAAAAGGTTAAATCCAAAGAGGATTACCTAACAACTCTCCAAAGCAATTACCTAATCCATTTTTTTCCCCTAAAATAGCAATCAGCATATCTAACATGAAGTTTTGAAACTTTAAGAAAAATGTAAAAATTAGAAAAAGAAAGGTTAGTTCAATATAAGGAATGAAGAACATAGTAATTCTTATTGTTCCACTTGCTATTCTACTGGTAGTATTAACAACTGATAGACTGCCAATGGTATGCCTGAATGCTGATTTTAAGCTTTTAAAAATTTGTTAACTTTTTAAAATTGAAAAATATTTTAGTATCCTCATTTAAGTGTGATATAAGTCATAAAAATTTGAATCAGAGAATAGGGTCCTTCTTCTCTCCCTCCTTTTCTCCCCCCATTACTAGGTAACCTGAGTCTTTTTTGATCCTTACAATCAAACAGCCTATCAAACACAAAATAGTTATTTAAATCTCTTAAATCCTTTACTTCATTAGGAAGCAGTTACAAGACAAATTAGTGAAAGCAGGCAGTCAGGCATTTAACATGATTTTTTTGAGAGCCTAATCAGATACTGTGATAGACTTTGAGGATACAGGGTGAGGAAAACAGATATGCTCTCTGCCCTCATGAGCTTTGCACACAATCTTCATCAATTTTGGGGGTCCTGCTGAAATAAATATATTAAACAATAATACTCTTAACCTGGTACAGTTTCAGAAATAAGTAGGCATCTAGGTTATATTTACAAAATGATGACAAAGGCCTCAGTCTCCTGGTCAAGTACACTGGAGGACTGCATGTTAAAAGGATGAAGTCAGAATTCCAATATTGGTATTTCTTGTCTATGTCAACCAAATCTAGACTTAACCAGAAAGAATTTAAAGGAAAATAACAAGTTTCTTCCTTTTGCTAGCCTCCATAAGATATAGACAAAAAAAAATTTCGAACACTGTCTCTATAACTCAATGAACTACACGGTTAAAGTAAGCTACGATCACACCACTGCACTCCAGCCCGGGTGACAGAGTGAGACCTCATCTCACAAAACCATCACAACAAAAAACTTAATGAAGTAGTATGTGAAAAGCAATTTTCTGGACAACTATTCATTTCAAATGAACAAAGCAGCTGAAAAACTGATTATGAGGAAAAATTACGATTACAAGGTTTGAGGAAAAAAATTTCAACAGGGAGATGTCGGTATCTTTAAATAACAAAAAGGACAAAATTTGGAGAACATGTAGCGGGAGCAAAATACAAACTCTTTTATGTTAAGATGGACAATGGGATATTGGAAACAAAGAATGATTTATTAAATTTGTTGATAAAATCATAATTTGATATAGTTAGTAACTAAATTTACCTTTAAATGTTTTATATTATTATTTTAAATATTTTCCAGAACAGGAGAGATTTAAATCTGCAAAAACATTTTCATTATAAATGGAACTGAAAGATACTGCACTTAAATGAATATAACATCTCTTAAGTGTTTAGCAATTGAAAAGAAGCAACTTAAACTCAATTTCATTTGTGTCAACATTGATTTTTTTCACTTATTTAGCAAACATTAATTGAGCATTAACAATGTGCTAGGCACAGTGAGGACACAAATAAGAATTAGACTGGCAGAATGCATACAACCAACCATACGACATATGACATATACCATAGCAGGTGCATATAAAAAGTGATGAAAGAAGACATCATTTTAGCAATTATTTACTTAGTCATTTTCCTATTGTTGAACATTTTAGTTATATGCAGTTTTCACTATTATAAGCAACCCTGTGATGAACACCTTCATATAAAGACAGTTGGGACATATTTTGTGGTGTTTACGATAGTTTCTTTCAGAAGATTCCCAGAAGTGGACTTACTATGGTTTGGGTTATAAATACCTTTAAACTTCTTGTTGCTTACTGCCAATATGCTAAACTAACAAAAATGTCTTACCAATTTTATTTTCATCAGCTGAGAAAATGTCCACTTAACTCACTAATTTCAAAAGTAAAAAGCAGCATCCAAAAACATGTTTGAAGCTTTTTATTGTATGCTTATTTGTAGTAAAAAGTTCTTAAGCAGAGATGTGATCAGATCTGTGTTTTTAATAGTGTTGAGGGTGATGTAGCTCCTGGGCCTGAGAGGGAAAAATCCCAGCTGGGAAGCTCTGGTAATAGTCCAGGAGAGATAAAATATGGCCTGACCTAAAATATTTGTTTATATACCAAACATAAAAGAAAACTAACACAACTTTTAAGTTTTACCATCATGTATTCTTCCTCAATTATATTTTTTAATGTTGCCAGTTTCGAAATGATCAGCCTAGTTTCTGCATAAGGAGAATCTTTTCTGGCAAGGACTCTACTACTGTATTGTCTCAGTTGGCTGCTCTGTCTATTCACAAGAAGGTGAAAAACAACTTTAAAAATGATCAAAACAGTTCATAAATTCTACTCTAAACACATTTCATTCTGAAAATTTGTTTCCACCCACTTTTCTATCTCTGCATGCTTTTAAAGTCAGTAAGATCAAATACAAAAAAATAGGACAGGACTATATCCAAAAGATTGATTTTTTTTTTTTTTTTTAAGATAAGACCATAAGCTAGAGTTCCGGTCAAATTATAATGCCTTTCCTCTGCCTTTCTTTCAAATCCCAAATGTCCAAGGACCAAGTTCTTACTTCACTCATACTAGTTTTCCTGAAGTTTCTAGACCTACGTTCCCCAACATGGTAAGCATCAGTCACATATGGCTAAATTTAAATGAATTAAAATTCAATAAATTTAAAAACACAATTTCTCAGTCACATTAACCACATTTCAGGTGCTCAGCAGCCACACAGGGCCATGTGTACTCTACAGGACAGTGCAGACATTTCCATCTTCCACTATAGAGAGTTCTATTGGACAGTGTTGCTCTGGACTCGTTTGGTTTTGCTTTTTTAAAATTGTATTTTCAGACATTTTTATACGTTTTTGAAATGTTAAATGACTGCTCTGCAGAGTTATTCATTTGATGGTCACATCTACTCAATCCTAGACCCAAGCATTTTAGTGTAATTGCAGAAATGCTCTCAACCAATCAACCTATTCATCCTATTTGGGCAAATTAGGAAGAGAAAAAATTAACAGCCAGTTCCAAGGACCCTTGTCACAATTTCTGCTTACATTACAGTCCCCAGAAAAGTATTAAGGGCATGCTCACTTTCCTTCCTTCTTTCTCTTTCTTGTGGTAATAAATACATAAATAAATAACATTCAAGGTTTACCTTTTTAAATTAAGTGTACAACCCCAGTATTGTTAACTATATGCACGATGTTGTACAGAAGAGCTAGGACTTTTTCATTTTGCATAACTGAAATTTTACTCCCATTGAACAGCAACTCCTACTTCTCCCTGCCCCCAGGTCTAGGAACCACCATTCTACTTTTTGCTTTTTATGTAAACACAGTCTTTAGATCACAGTTGAGATTCTCCCTATATAATCCTCAGCTTTCTTACCTCTTTGCACAAGTCAAATCTACCTCCTTCTGGGCAACTCTCTCCTTGTTGGGCTTCCTTTTCTTTTTTTTTTTTTTTTTTTTTTGAGACGGAGTTTCACTCTTGTTGCCCAGGCTGCAGTGCAATGGCATGATCTCGGCTTACTGCAATCTCTGCCTCCTGGGCTCAAGCGATTCTCCTGCTTCAGCCTCCTGAGTTGCTGAGCTTCCATAACACTTTACCACCCAACCCACTAAATTCTTTGATCATTTACTTTTATGTTTCCTAGATGTCCCTTGCAACTCCTTCCTTATAAATACTGATTCTTTCAAGTCAATGTTCTCTTCTATGGCTACCATACTCTTTACACTAAACAAAATTCTACTCAAATTTGTTATGGTCACTACATTGTAGGGAAGACAATAGGAGCAGATGAAGGAAAAAATAAGGGCATATGGTATGAAAATGAGCAACCCATGCAACCGCCTCCTGAATCTTTTTTATCTAGAGAACTTGCTAGCTCTTCTCTGCCCTCCAGTCTGGCTTTGGGTATTTTGTGACATAACCTGGATGCAACATTAGCACCTTAAAATCAACATGTTTAAAATGAATCTTCTATCTCAAACCAGCTGTTCCTCCTCACTTTCCTCTGTAGGTTATAAAATCACCATACATACCAGCAACTCTGGCTCAGATTCACAGTTATCTTTGACTCTTTATCCTAGGGGCCTGCATTCAAAGGGTTGCTAAATCCTGTAACTGTCTGTTGCCAACTAAATCTTTAAGTCATCCTTTC
Organism: Macaca mulatta; assembly: GCF_049350105.2. Classification (NCBI taxonomy): domain Eukaryota; kingdom Metazoa; phylum Chordata; class Mammalia; order Primates; family Cercopithecidae; genus Macaca; species Macaca mulatta. Next base: position 96,020,090 of record NC_133419.1, read on the forward strand.
CACACCCTCTTCTCAGTTGTAAGATTTCTCTCATGCCAAGAAACCTTTTCCCCTCACAAGTGAGAATAATATCAATTCTAGACTGTAGCTTTCCCCATTGTTGGGAAGTTTTGAGAAGATACCACATAAAAATGTCATAAAGCATAATATAAAATAAAATATTTTTATTTTTCTTCTGCTTATTTTCCTCAATGTCAAAAAAAAAAAAAAAAAACCCAAGACTAAAACAGCTATATTTTCTTAACAGATGCTACTTGATTAGAAAAATTCAAGAATTGCTCTATGCTATGAGTGAAAATAAGCAGTGGCTACACTAATTTTGAGGAATAATATTGCCATGCTTTTTTTCTAAGTATTTAAGCTAAAGCTACTATCTTATTTTTGGGAATAAATGAGTTTGATCATTTAGTCAAAGATCTAGTGACTCTTACACAATGGCTTTTAAATAATAAATCTTGTTTCATTTCTGTGAAAAACCAAAACAAGGACTTGAATTTCTTTTGCTGTCACTACCCACATGTGCCTATTTAAATTTAAGCTGATTAACTTTAAATAAAGTTAAGAATTTAGAGTTCAATTGCACTAGCTACATGTCAAGTGTTGAACAGCCACTTGTGGCTAGTGGGTACCATTCAGGACAATGTGAATCTAGGCTATTTCTACCATTGCCAAAGGTTCTACGGTATAGTGTTGCTTCATAATATTGTTCAGTTCCTAGGAAAATGCAAAGATATAAAATCGCTACAAAATCAGGAAGAAACATAGCATAATAAACATGTACTAAAGCACTTTCGTAGAAATAAAAGATTGACTTGAATGTTAAAACTGAAAAACCCAATAAAACCAACCAATTAACCTTAATAACAGAAAAGTTGAGAGATACCATTCTTCAGAGTCTTAATTTGATGGCAACCTTGAAATGACTAACTAAAAAGAATAAGAGAAATTCTCTAAAATGTTGACTTGAGTTTAAAAAAAAGGAATATAAAAGTTCCTAAAAAATTTTAAGCAGTGATAACTTTATTGTGATTTGTTTTCAGAATTTGCTATTTTTCAAGAAATCTTATAATTTTAGTCAAGAAGAAAACTAGTTATAAAATAGGAACTCACACTTTCTATGTGTCACCTGTATGTGTTCTAAGAGATTATTTTACAAGGTTTATAATCTCAAGAATGTTACCATTAGGAAAATTTATTTTTACAGATACCTCATTATAACTGAAAAAAGTTATGCCTGAAATTCATCAGTTGAGATTATGCCTATAAAGCAATTATCTGCTAGAAAACAAAACACTGAAAGGATGAAGATGAATTACATTTAGAAAATCACTTGTTTTGACACTTAGCAGCTAAGCAACTTATTAGATCCCTTTAAAGGATATGAATTGATCCCAATAGAAAATTAAGATACTTGTATTTGGAAGTCAGAAACTCTTAAAATTGTGAGTCTTTAGGAGTAATCAGCAAATTACTTGCCCCTAAAAGACTGACTTCCAAAGAAAATTAATTACTGCACTTTAAACTACTAAATGCTTTAAAATAAACTATTAAAATTAATTTTCACTTATCTTTTTTCAGTGTTTTTTATTAAAAGTGGAAAAGCAAAATCATACACTTCTATCCATTAAAATGTAAATTTTAAAATTTTATAAAATTTTATAATTTATCTCAGTAGGGGAGCAAAAGGTGTAATTAATTTACAGAGAAACACTTAAGAATCTTTTTTAAAGAAAATCTGTTCGACATATAAAATGTTTTGGTAAAGTAAAATTTGACTCCATAGAGAACACTAGCCCCACAATTTTTAAAGATATCCTTAGAAGATAATTTAATAGTGCCAACGTTATATTTTAAATACACTACAATGACAAAATATCTTAAATACAAAACACATGCCCCAAACAAAATTTTTAGGTGTGAATGTAAGAAAGCCAATTGTAATGGTCTATACAAATAGTAAATTTCAGTTTTTGACCCTCCTTTTATTGTTATAGATGTTCCACTTTGGCTGAAACACTGCAACAACAACAAAAAGCAGGTATAAACAGGCAGCTCTATGCTATGAAATAATGCTGATGTAACCCTAGTTGAGAAAACAACAGGTTTTAAATTAATTATAACGGATTGGTACTTTTGTAGGAAACTTAACTTTAAAGGCCAGTCACTAACTGGAACATAAATTCTGTTCCTACTATCTCTAAAAGAAAAATCCGAAAGACAATTTTAAAAAATGTGACTTCTATACCATATTAAAATATGTATTGATGTTCACCAGATTATAATAACTGAGATCCAAGGTTATTCCACAAGAAAAGATCTGAAAGCAGAAAATGGCAATGGCACCAAGGGTGAGAATCTTTTAAATTACACCAACATCTCTTCTCTTACTTGAAGCTAGAGTGGTTCAAGGAACCACTGAGCATCAGAAGCCCAGCAGATATTACAGGGGTGTCAGAAATTCACTGACACTCCAAAGAGCATTCAAAATTCTCCTTCATAATGGGGAATCTCATCTAATCCGAAGGGCCTGAGACTTTAAGAGTGACCTCCTTTTAACTGAGCTATTAAAGCCAAGGCTATCAAGTCCTTCCTGCAAGAGTTTTACCTCTGGGTAGAATCATTTGAGGAACATAGGAAAGATCTTGCTACTAATAGCGTGAAATCTAGCCTTTTTCAACAATACATATGAAATTTGATTTTTAACTTGAATTCTCAAAACATTTCCATTCAAAAGTACTGTAGTTATCAACTGTATTATAGCAATTTCTTTACCTCCTCTCTCTACTGAATCATCAGCTCCTTGTAGGCCGGTCGGTCAGTACCTTGTTCATCTTTGACTACTTCAATCTTAGAATGGTGTACATGTGAGGTAAACTTCTGGTCTGGGTTTTATAGCTTTATGTAATAATGGTCATTGGCATAGCAGTATGTTTTTCTATTTCACTTTTCCAAGAGAATGAGTTCTAAGAAATAATATGAGATATTATGATTAAGCACTCTCATTTAAAAAAAATCTTGGTGTGCCATTTGGTAAGAACCATTACATAAATTTTACTTGTTTTACTAACTGTGAGCCCAAAGCTACACAAGCTCACCTTGTGAGTACTCTGGAAATGGTAGCCATGAGTACTGCTATTATTAGTGGAAACTGGCAGTAGTACTCATTGTAGTGGAAGCAGTTAAGTACTTAAAGATGAATGGATTCATCCCAGCACTAAAAGAATTAAAATGAATGAAGAATTAAAAATGTATATCCATCTAGCAAAGGGCAGCTAATGAGTTTAATTTGCATTGCAGTACAGCTGAATTTCTAAATAAGCTTTTGCTTGGCTACTAACAAAATCCCTTAATTTTTAGTCATTAGAACACATAGTGAACTTGTTCAAAGTGCAAACAAGTTTTTATATTTATACACTGACTACGGAGTGGCAAGCTTCTAAAAACAAAAGGACCACTTCAAGGTAGCCCGAGAACCCTGTACGACCCCAGAATTATACAAATCTAAAAAGGTGGAAATAATTAAGAACAAATACCGTAGGAGGGTCTTTAAGCAACACCATCAGCATTGTACTACTAGTTAGTCCTTTAAACTGGAAATAAATCTAAAATCACACTCATGTCCAGTGTCACCCAGAGGCAAGTGGCAAAGAACACACTTTTTCCACTTTCCATGTAATGCCACAGAGTGACATAAATCAAAGCTACAGTCACCTGCAAATTTAAAAGGTAATTGATAGTTTTAAAATGACTTGTCTTTTCTGTGCTCTGTGGAATTTAGATGTATTTGAACCAGTGTATTCCTGAGGATCTGCCTTCCCTTTTTCTCTCTACTGAAAGGCTATCCATACTTCCTTTAAGCCCTGTCTCAAATACCAACCCCTTTGGTCTTCCTTCTCTCCTAACTCCCAAGCTTTCCTATGAATTTAAATTTTTTTTTTTTTTTTTTTGAGACTGAGTCTGGCTCTGTCGCCCAGGCTGGAGTGCAGTGGCCGGATCTCAGCTCACTGCAAGCTCCGCCTCCCGGGTTCACGCCATTCTCCTGCCTCAGCCTCCGGAGTAGCTGGGACCACAGGCGCCCGCCACCTCGCCCGGCTAGTTTTTTGTATTTTTTTAGTAGAGACGGGGTTTCACCGTGTTAGCCAGGATGGTCTTGATCTCCTGACCTTGTGATCCGCCCGTCTCAGCCTCCCAAAGTGCTGGGATTACAGGCTTGAGCCACCGCGCCTGGCTTAAATTTATTTTTCTTAAGGTTCAGTTATACTGTTTCCCTCTCTTATAGCTATTAACATATATTATTATCTTATTGCTTCTTTCAGACTATAAGCTCCTTAAAGAGTAGAATCAATTTCTAACACAATATCTGTAGCATTACAGCTCAGCAAAGTGAAAATAATGGATTCTCATATATTTTTTGAATTGAATTAAGGAGATAGGAGTCTGGCTGTAGGCTCTTTCATCCATTTCTCCTCCTTGAACAGAACAAGAACATCCTGTGGATTTAAGGAAATTAATGTTCTCTGAATTCTTATTAGAAACACCAATAAGTTAAACCAATATATAAAACACAGTCCTAAACATCAATCTACTTACTATCTTCCATGTGCCCTCTGGATGTCTATTTGTTTATTTTCTTAATTATTAAAACAAACAGTATCTGTAATTTCCCATAATTTGTGCCACTTTCTTAGAAATCAGTAATATTCCATGCTGTGACACTAATCTTGGGCAACAAAGCCTCCTGTATAAGCTTTTAAGTGTTGAACACTTTCTATAGAGTTATAGTGCTACAAAATATAGCTGTTGAATATGCTAGTAAAATTTTGAGCTAAAGCCCAAGAAAATGAGGAGAGAACTATAAATCTCAGTAGCTGAGATAATGCAAGTCCATAATAAGCACTTAACTCATTGCTTCCTTATTAACAAAAAGACAATATGCTTTTCTACCACTAATTATAAGATCTGGTCCCAAAAAAGTATTAAGACAGGCTTTACTTCTATATGAATAATTTTTTTACAGTTTCTGTATTGTGTAACAATAAAACTTCCCCTTGAATTTTAGAAAGCTTTACTTATTAAAATGTCTCAATTAGATGAAAAGAAATTAAAATTGGAAGCTTTCAGAAAGTAAAATTACCATTAGAAACAATTATAGTTGTGTAACATTCTAATATTACTCAGTAGATGGTTGAATAGTTACTAGTACTTTTGGAGAAACAAAAATATGCAGTGAATGTAGTTATCTTGGTGTATGAGGGAAAAGCGGAGTTTTAAATCAAGCTTCCATATTCAGCATCTACCAGCTTGACTATAGCATTATAAAATCAAAAGGCTTTAGGTTATTCCAATGGAACAGAATGATAGGATGGTTTTCAGATTTTTCAAAACACAATGATAAAATACAAGTCACTTACTCAGCTTAGAGGAATCAGGAAAATATATTAAATGTATTTGATTTCTAGAGATTTACAAAACAAATTATAAGCATTTAGCCATATGGAAACCAGTACTTCTTTACGCACTGAGTCAGAAATAACAAGAACTCACGTTCTCATTTAAATTGAGAAAGTACCTTTCACACAGCCTCCCAGGATCACAACAACTGTATACATTCAAGTATGCTTGATTTTACTTTGAATTATATTAAACTTCAGTTTTAATAAAACTTAAAAGAAGTCTTTATTCCTAGTTTTAAAAGGAGCAGTCGCGTTTTCATTTTTACCCGGAATAGAATGAACAGATCTGATCTGTACAGTAAATGCACGAAGACATCATTTCTGCTCTATTTTGCCAATCCCCATGTCTATAAGCAGAAAACTACAAGATTGTGCTTTAATGTACACAGATAAACTTAAAACCTACTGTAATCAGAATTAAAACCATTCTTATGCTCATTTAAGTAAACAGTTCACAGATGTCTTGATGTCAGGATCTCTTTATAGTCTTAAAAATTATTGACCCCTCTGCTTCTGGGCAAGGAGTGGTTTGCTGGTGTGGACATCTGTGTCCATGTGAAGGGTAGTGGTCATGTGGCTGAGACTTGTGCTATCCAGCAGTATGTCTCCAAATCCCTGGTAGCCTATTACCAGAAATATGTGAATGAGGCTTCCAAGAAGCAGATCAAAGACATCTTCATCCAGTACGACTGGATCCTGCTGATAGGTGACCCCTTTGCTGCAAATTCAAAAAGTTAGGAGGCATTGCAGTTATATAAGAATGTGTCCTTCTATTTTAGAAATACATACTAAAGTATACAGCAGGTAGAAGAAAATGAGTTTTGAGATTTAATTATTTCAGCAGCAATAATAGCAACACAGGATTGATGAAGTTAACAGTGACAAAAATCTAACCAATATTAAATTTGGTCATGGGTTTACGAAGCTTCATTACATTATTTTTTCTGGTTTTGTGTTGCTTGAAATTTTTATAATTTTTTAAGTGACTAGCAAGGTACCTGAGATAAATAGGCATTTAAATAAATTACAATTATTACAATAAAGTTTCTGTAATTTATAATACAAGTTAATGAAAAATAAATGTTATTAATAAACCTTACTAAAATTGAAATTAAACACTGTAACTTTTATAAAGAAGAATTATTAATTCATTTGATTATTTTTTAAACCTCTGTTATGTACTGAATGTTCCTGTCCCCCCCTCAAAATTCATATGTTGAAATCCTAACCCCCGATGTGATGGTATTAAGAGGTGGGGCCTTTGGAAGGTAATTAGGTCGTAAGAGTAGAGTCTTCGTGAATGGGATTAGTGCCCTTTATAAAAGACCCCAAGAGCTCCCTGGCCCTCTTCTGCCCTGTTGAGGACACAGTGCAAAGATAGCTGTCTATGAACTAGGAAGCAGACATTCATTAGACATAATTTGCTGGCACCCTGATCTAGGATTTCTCAGCTTGTAGAACTGTGAGAAATAAATGTTCTTTGCTTCTGCCACCCAATCTTTGCTTTTTGTTATAGCAGCCTGCATGGACTAAGACAAGCTCATTTTCTGGAAGGTGTTGAACTAAGTGCTTGAAAATACAAAGATAAATGAAGCACAAGTGCTGACTTCAAGGAAATGCCAGGTAAATAAGTATGGATGCACAATTACAATATATGTTAGGAGCTATAATGGGAGTAACCAAAACAGGAATGCCTCACTCTGCCTGCAAGAGTATGGACTAAAACAGCCTTCTAGATGAGATAAATCTTGGGAAGGAGTAGAAATTTGTCAGGATACCTAGAAAAGGATAGTTAAGTCTATGTGGATACAACAATACCAGGAAAAAGAAATATAAAATACAAAGACGTGACACATCGCGGGAACTATGTTGTTCTACATGATTCCTGAAACTTTCTCAGGGAATAAGACTAGAGACATAGGCAAGAGTCACGTCACGAATGTCAGACTAAAGAGCTTTGATGTTATATAAACAATGGGCAATAGTAAAATAATTATATTTGTCTTTTAAGAAAATATTTCCGACATCCATTAGAAAGTAGAGTGGGATGGGGGAGGCTGGGGGAAATATGAGCTATTAGTAAGATTTGGGTTAATTAAGTAGTATGGATTAAAGAAAAGGAATTACACTGATCGCTAGTTAGGAGACTAAATAGAACTGAGTGACTAATGGAATATTAGGGTAAAATACTGAGAGAAGTCTAGGATTCCTCACAGAATTCTGAATTAGATGACTGGATGGATGAATAATGGCGACACCAACTGATATAAGAGAAATCCACACAATAAGGTGGCTCAGATTTAGGTTGATTCTCACAATCTAGGGATACATGCTTATAAGACAGTAATGTGGAAGGACATGAGTTTCAGGGAGATGAAAACACTGTCAAGAATCAAATGTTTCATTATTTTAATTTGCATTTAAAGACCCAAACTTTTATTATGCATTACACCTTAATATTTAATAACAACTTTATACTAGGTTATCTCACCACCTGTTCACAAACTTCTTCTCAGTGACTCTAATTTGCTTTCCGTTTCTAATACTACTACCCCAGTTTACCTATCATCTTATCCTTAGCTTATTGAGGGGGTGGTGTTGGGGGAAGGACAGTAGAGGCAGAAAGGCAAGATATCCAACATTCTGGCCCCTAATCTAACTTTTCAACTTTTGTTTTCCAAGTGTTCCCTTAGATGAACATGTCACATAAACCTCAACATAGTTCCTAAATTCTGTATATTGACTCATTCAAAACCACAGTGAGTTTTCCCATCTTTCGGATTCCCATTTATGTGACACCTGGTATCATTTAGTGAAACAGAAGTAAACCTCTTTTATATACCTTTTATATAAAAGTGTTTATCTTCTCTTTCACTAATTATAAAAGAAGTGTTCCAGCTTAATGACTAATTCAAATCAGGTGCTCAATAAATGTTGCTTGATAACACACTATTTCTATATATTACTCAGCCTATTACACATTTAATGATATTAGAAACTATTTTTGAACAATAACCACTTTAAAATGTTTTTTGGCATCCTGGATTTATGCCAGTCCTAAAATACACACACACACACACACACACACACACACACACATAATTTAATACAGTTACTTCACAACATCCAAAGTTTCTCAATTCCTGTTTTGGCAAGAAAATTCTCAGAGTGCAGTTTTTGATAGAAAGAAAAAGCTATAATTACGCTATAATTAAGATCTGTGAAAGTAATTATCTTCTAATAATCACAAAGACTTCCTTTAATTTGTCATTCTCCTGATATCTCCTCCCATTTTCCAGATTAGTTTGCATACAGATGCTATTCAGGCCCTTTTCTGTTCTTTATCATTCTTTTTTAAGTAACTTAACTGAAGATAACAGGATTTGTTATCCTTAGCCTGTACTTAAGGTTTCAATGTTAGTGTACTAAATCAATAGTTTTTCAGTTAACTCAAAATAAACAGGGTCATTCATATCACCTAAACATTACTACTGTTTTTTTAGACGTAATCTTGCTCTGTTGCCCAGGTTGGAGTACAGTGGTGCGATCTCAGCTCATTGTAACCTCCGCCTCCCGGGTTCAAGCGTTTCTTCCGCCTCAGCCTCCTGAGTAGGTGGGGCTACAGAGGCATTTTTTTTGTATTTCTAGTAGAGATGGGGTTTCACCATCTTGGCCAGGCTGGTCTCGAACTCCTGACCTTGTGATCCATCTGCCTCGGCCTCCCAAAGTGTTGGGATTACAGGCGTGAGCCACTGTGCAGGCCAACATCACTACTTTTTAAGCACTGAAAGGACATCAGTGAAGACCAGAGGCCTGCTAGACATTCTAAGTTTAAAACACTTTCAAATCAAAGAAATCAACCAACCCATCAGTATGTACCAACTAAATTCATTGTTAAGCAACTTATGTAATAGCTCTTTTAAGAACAGAAAGTATAAAAACTGCCTAAAGGAGTTTACAAACTAGTTGTAAAATTAGATATAGACACCCAAAGAGTAATAAACAAAATAATATATAACTTAATGCTAGAGGTAAGGCGATATGATGAAAAAGGTACTAAAACCTGAGTTATCTTACCTTCTTAGCACTGAAAGGATCAGGGCTTTGATCATTTTTTAAGGAATTAATTTTTGCATTTGAAAAATGAGAGACATTCCAGGAGGCCTTTTTGCATGCACATTCTGTGGTTATACAGAATGCTGTGAAAGATTCTAAATGCTGGTAGAAAGTTTTCAGAAAGAAAATAAGCTAAATGCTTTAAAATTACTTTCCCATGCTAGTTTAAAAAATGTTTTCTTGTTTTAAAAATAATTTTACCTAACCTATTGATAAACCGATAGGTTCTGGATTTTTGGTAAAATGTTATAAAACCAAGATTAGAAAAAAAGTCTATTGTAGATACATATCATATAATATCACATAATTTACATAATTTAATAGCAGAAGAACTGTAATTTTAAATATGTCTAAAATTCTCTTCAATGTTCTATACTCTATGTTTTTTTTTTCTTTTTTTTTTTTGTGGAGATGGGGTTTTACCATGTTGCCCAGGCTGGTCTCAAACTCAAGAGTTCAAGTGATCTGCCCTGCCTCGGCCTCCCAAAGTGCTGGGATTATAGGCGTGAGCCACCATGCCCAGTCAATTTATGTTGTTCATAAATGATCCAGTGACGAAGCATACTATAATCTAAAAAAAAGAAATAATAATCTATTTATTGTTAGGATTTATGGTATTCAATGATTTTCTTCTTTCCTTAGTTTTTTTTTTTTTAAATGAATCAAGGATTATGTTAAGGTATTTTATGTAAATGATAGAGTAGTCTTTTAAATAATCTTTATATGACTAGTAACCTTTATAATCTAGTAGTGTGAATAACATTTGAAAGTCCTCAAAAAGTAACGTATGGACTTGTCCTTACATATTTTTATTTTAAAAATATATTAAATAATTTTAGTTCCAGCATGAAGTATTATTGGGCCTGTATACATTAGTGAGGTTTAACTTTACATAACTGTTTTGTAGAGAGTTCATATAATCATGACAGGACTTCAAATACAGCTGTTCCTTCCCAAAGAATGTAATTGCCAAAAAATACATTTTTTTCTTCTAAAAGAAGAGCTGCATGATCATCAGAGTGCCAAATGTGCTTATAACTATCAGAGCATATAGGTTGGCTGGTAGGTAGTAATTCCTCACTTAAATGGCTACCATTGACTTTCTTCACAGAATTGAAAAAAAATACTTTAAATTTCATATGGAACCAAAAAAAGCCCATATAGCCAAGACAATCCTAAACAAAAAGAGCAAAGCTGGAGGCATCATGCTACCTGGCTTTAAACTATACTACAAGGCTACAGTAACCAAACTAGCATAGCACTGGTTCCAAAACAGACATATAGACCAATGGAGCAGAACAGAGGCCTCAGAAATAACATCACACATCTACAACCATCTGATCTATAACAAACCTGACAAAAACAAGCAATGAGGAAAGGATTCCCTATTTAATAAATGATGTTGGGAAAACTGGCTAGCTATATGCAGAAAACTGAAACTGGATCCCTTCCTTATACCTTATACAAAAATTAACTCAAAGTAGATTAAGGACTTAAACATAAGACCTAAAACCATAAATACCCTAGAAGAAAACCTAGGCAATACCATTCAGGACATAGGCATGGGCAAAGACTTCATGACTAAAACACCAAAAGCAATGGCAACAAAAGCCAAAATAGACAAATGGGATCTAATTAAAGAGCTTCTGCACAGCAAAAGAGACTATCATCAGAGTGAACAGGCAATCTACAGAATGGGAGGAAATTTTTGCAATCTATCCATCTGACAAAGGGCTAATTTCCAGTATCTACAAGGAACTTAAACAAGTGTACAAGAAAAAAACAAACAACCCCATCAAAAAGTGGGAAGGGATATGAACAGACACTTCTCGAAAGAAGACATTTATGTGGCCAACAAACATACAAAAAAAAAAAGCTCATCATCGCTGGTCATTAGAGAAATGCAAATCAAAAACACAATGAGATACCACCTCACGCCAGTTAGAATGGCCATCATTAAAAAGTCAGGAAACAACAGATGCTGGAAAGGATGTGGAGAAAATAGGAATGCTTTTATACTGTTGGTAGGAGTGTAAATTCGTTCAACTATTGTGGAAGACAGTGTGCAATTCCTCAAGGACCTAGAACCAGAAATACCATTTGACCTAGCAATCCCATTACTGGGTATATACCCAAAGGATTATAAATCATTCTACTCTAAAGACACATACACATTTATGTTTATTGCAGCACTATTCACAATAGCAAAGGCTTGGAACCAACCCAAATGCCTATCAACGATAGACTGGATAAAGAAAATGTGGCACATATACACCATGGAATACTATGCAGCCATAAAAAAGGATGAGTTTGGCCAGGCATGGTGGCTCACGCCTGTAATCACAGCACTTTGGGAGGCTGAGGCGGGTGGATCTCCTGAGGTTAGAAGTTTGAGACCAGCCTGGCTAACATGGCGAAACCCCGTTTCTACTAAAAATACAAAAATCAGCCGGGTGTGGTGGTATGCACCTGTAGTCTCAGCTACTCTGGAGGCTGAGGCAGAAGAATAGCTTGATCCCAGGAGACGAAGGTTGCAGTGAGCCAAGATCGTGCCATTGCACGCCAATCTGGGCAACACGAGAGAAATTCCATCTCCAAAAAAAAAAAAAAAAAAAAAAAGGATGGGCTCATGCCCTTTGCAGGGACATGGATGAAGCTGGAAACCATCATTCTCAGCAAACTAACACAGGAACAGAAAATCAAACACCACACATTCTCGCTCATAAGTGGGAGTTGAACAATGAGAACACAAGGACACAGGGAGGGGAACATCACACACCAGAGCCTGTTGGGGAGTAGGGGGTTAGGGGAGGGATAGCATTAGGAGAAATACCTAATGTAGATGACGGGTTGATGGATGCAGCAAACCACCATGGCATATGTATACCTATGTAACAAACCTGCACATTCTTCCGCACATGTATCCCAGAACTTAAAGTATAATTAAAATATATGTGTATATGGCACTCTACCTTGAAAAAGAAAGTTGTTTAAGGAAGTGGTTACTGCAAGGCCTATAGCCTGTAAGTTATAAAGTAGCAGCAGAAGGATGATCTGAAATAAGACAGAACAATGTAACACCAAATATGAATGGATAGCACTCATAACACATTGGTGAACTAAAGGTAGAGGGTAGATGTTTGAAGTATGTATCCTAATACACAAAATTCACTGTTATGCTCAAATCATTCCCTAACACATCAATTGAAACAAATTTGCATTATGTATTATAGCAGAACTGAGAGCATTTTGCATTCTACCACTAAATCACTTAATAAGAACTAAATCACAGTTCTTATTAAAACAGAAAGGAAGACTAAAGAAACTTGTTACCATATACTAGATTCAAGACTCTTTAATAAACAGAGTTTATATTTTTTAAAAGTTAATTTGACAAAGTTCACAGGCAAGATAAAGGGAATGAGAAAAACCCAAACTTGGTAAATCTGCTTTTAATTAGGACATAGAGTTCATTACAAATAATACTCTATAAATATTATTATTCTTTATATCAAAGGTTTGGCCAGACTAAAGAAAAGGAAAAAACAAAAGCAGCTAGTTGACAATTACACTTGCATTATGTGAAAAACAAATTCAGAGAAAAAGATACCCAGTTTTATCAAGAGAAATAAGATGCTCTGACACAATTATGGGGGAAAAGAATAAAAAATACCCCAGATAATCATTAATTACTTCCTGGTGCATAGAAAAGTATGTGTTAAAACAATAATGACAAACCAAGTTTGCAAATTCTAAAGTTGTAATCAAGTAAACCAGCAAAATTTCTATTGACCAAAAGGTTTTTATACATTTTTAAGAAAGACAGATAGTTAAAATTACTCACAGAAACACTAATCTTTAGAAATGATGATCAGGAGACCATTCCCTCCAAAAGTAGCAAAATCCAAATTATCTTACTATTCATTCTGCTTTTAAAGGCTCTTAAAGAGGAAACCAAATCTCTTACCTCTGTCTATAAAGATTATGTCTATCAGCTCTCAATCAAGAAATGCAAATGTATTTACCTATATCAGAGTTTGTGGACTAATAAATGGAAACAGAATCATCAGGGGACTTGGATTAAAAACTTCGGCAATTAATAAAAATGTCAAGGTAGTTCATTTCTGAGTTAGAAATGGGATAAAACATCACATTTCTAAATGCTTTCCTTTTATTTCTGGACATCAAGAATTTCTATAATACCTGGGTTGAAGGAAACCAAATACAGAAGAAAATAGTCAGGGGAATGGTTGTTAATAGTTTTAAACAAGTTACCTTGTGTACCTAATAACCTCATCTATGAAATGAGGATAATAGCACATACCTCCCTCATAGGGTAAGTGTGGTATAAGGCCTAAAATTGAAGTCCAATATTATAGGATCCCTTGAATCTGGTAAAATTGGGAGGACCTTAAAAGATAATTGCAAGTTCCCCTTCCCTCCCTACCTTGCTCATGGGCATAAGGTCCCCTGGCCAAACAGCTCACCTTCTCAAACGAACCAGGTGTAATTCCCACTTATTCCTGGGTGGCAGGTTTCAGTTCACTGCCAGTTCGTGCAATTATGTAAACAAGCCAATCATAGTTTCATGTAGAAACGTGGGGCATCTCACTCTCTTTATTCTACAAAGCCTGTCTCACTGCCCCTGGTTGCTCATTCTGTTCCAGAATACAACTTCCAAGTGCACTGCATGGTGTGCAGTGTCCTTTCCCCCGGGCTGTGTGTATATGTGACTAATAAACCAAACTGTTGATCTCATCTGTACAGTGTTAGGTATTATATGTTCAGCTACCCCCATGACCCAAGAGTGGCAGTCCCTCCCACAGCAGTGGGTGAATAGAAGGCTATTAAAACAGGCAGTGAGAATATTATATGAATAAATATCTGTAAAGCTCTTAAGAGTGTGACATTATCTATACAACTATAAAAGGCTCACGTCTATAATCCCAGCACTTTGGGAGGCCAAGGCGGGTGGGTCACAAGGTCAGGAGTTTGAGACCAGCCTGGCCAATATTGTGAAACCCCATCTACACTAGAAAGAAAATACAAAAATTAGCTGGGCATGGTGGTGCGTGCCTTTAGTCCCAGCTACTCAGGAGGCTGAGGCAGGAGAATCGCTTGAACCTGGGATGCAGAGGTTGCAGTGAGCCGAGATCACGCCACTGCACTCCAGCCTGGGCGACAAAGCAAAACTCCATCTCAAAAAAAAAAGTAACTGTTATTATTAGAATTATGCAATATTAAGTTCCTAAGTACAACACTAGACAAAATGTTTAGAAATTGTCTCACAAGCTAAAGAAAAGATTTACAGAATAGGCTGGGTTTAGAAAACTATCAATTGGCTCAAAGGAGGCCCCTAATTCTATATTTTGTTCAACAAATGACCCATCCTATTAGAAATGGAAAATAAAATTGGAAAGTAAAGCCACTTAAGTAAAAAACACCCATTTATAAAATAACTGGTTATAGATACTCTATAATGCTATAACACATTTTGCATTTTTGAGAATTAAAATATATATTTTAAAAAATCATTAAAAATAGACAGTCCATTGAAACCACATACCTTTGCCTTAAACATAAGAACAAGTATTTAATATTTAACTACCCTTCTTTTCCATACAGTAATGTATTAAATTAATTGAAACTTATCCATGCTTTCACAAGTGAAGATCCATAATAATCTATTAACTTCTACAAAAAGTCAAAGGTATATAGTTTTTCATTTTTAGCCATCTTTATAGTTATTTATAAAACATCTTTCTCTCTAACCACACAGTAAGCTCTCTAAAACCTAGGACAGACTCCATATACCTTTTTTTAGTCTTCAAAAATCCTAGTATACATATTAATTAAATAATTATAAAATTACATTTTTTTATAAAGTAGCCATCTTTTTCTATTTCAGTTCCTAATAGAAAATATCTCTAGATTAACATATAGTGCTCAGATTATATATTTAAGTTCCTAAAATTTATGCAGTAAGTTTTATTATCTACCATATGGTATAAAAGTATAGCAATACAACTGCAGCTATCTCTTGAATTCATAGTTAAGGAAAAGAACTAATATTCTGATGAAATATTAATAAAGTACATCAGATTCCTAAAGAGAATGACTGATATGACAACATAAAGAAATATGCTATAGATAGGCACAGTACCTTCATTCATTTCCAGATTGTATTTATCTATGTCTATGCATCTGAGTCCTCATTAGCCTCCTACACACACATTATTATTCCCTTGGTGATTTACCCATAGCTGTTTAGATATCTATTAAACCTGTGAACATTTGTCTTTATCTCAATGCATCTTTAATTTGCCATCTCATTTGAATCTACTGTCTGTACTATCTATCACTTAAATTATCTGTTCTTCTCTATTATTTCAAAAAGGTAATAGCTTTCAAAATTTTATAAAATATGTTTATTGTTAAAAACAAAGGACAATGAAGAGAAGTAGATCGTAAAAATAATCTCCTGTAACCCCACCACCCAGAAATTAATACTGTTAATTTTGGATTCCTTCCTTCTGTATTTATTTTTTTTTAAATGAAAACAAAAATCTTCATATTCCTAAAAAACAAAAACAAAAAAAACTCGGTCTTTTCCAATCAATAACATATTATGGATGTCTGTCTACTTCTATACATAGATCTATATCCTATGAGTTGCCCAGTATTCCACTGTATTTATGTCACATAATTTGATTAACCAATTCCCTCATTAACAGTAACCTCAGAGCATTAAGCATTTACTGACGATATGTTAAAGATGACAGCTGATTCAATTGAAAATGAGCCCTATACTGAGATAAGATTTAGTCAAGGGGCAAACAACAATAGAAAGGAAAAATACAAAGATTACTGATGACAATGTGGTCTTATTCTCTAGCTTCTAATATACAGCACTGTCACTGACCTTTACTGAAAGCTAGGTGAACAAGCAGCTAAAATCAAAGGGCTCTGCTTTTAAGTAAGTGTGGATGCAAGAGTGAAGGGAAGCAGGCTGCCAGTGGAGTCTTTTAAATAGGATAAGTGATCTGTAGACCCCAAATCGTAGGAGTTGGCTGGAAAAAAAACTGGCATAATTTGTTAAGCTTTTATTTTTAATCTTGTTATTGCTTCCAGTATTCCAGAGATAGTTCTGTTTAAATGTACTTATGAATGACCCATAATTTAGTCAGTATTTTTATTCTTTATGAGAGTAAAATTACAACCAGAGCTAGGCAACTCTTTTTTCCTCAGGCATGGACCCAATCCTATATCTAAGCTTCTCAAGTTCTCTATCAATCTGAAGATAATAATTATCATTCATTAATTCAGAGAAGGAATTCTGTAATATTTCAAAATACTCAAATAAAAAGTCCTATGTAAAAAAAAAAAAGATAAAAAGATAAAGTTCTGCTGCCTTAACCAGTCATGCAATAACTGACAGGAAATATTCTCATACCTTACTTTTGCCATACTGCTATTTTAGACCATGAAAATGCTTTTTACATTTTTCTTTTTCATGAGACTCAAAGTCAAAAGCTGACTGTCCATTGCCATGGAGACAGTTCTATTTAAGGTACTATATTAGCCCTTTCCTCACAGAAGGAGATAGAAAAATGTTCAATAGAAAAGTGTCACCTACCATGGTTTAGAATTAAGTAATTACATATGCTTCTGGGGCAGCCCATGCATAAGGAACTTTGGAATTAAAGTGGGATAATTTAATACAGCCCACTATTCACATAAGTAACATCAATACAGGTTAAATTTTAGTACTAACTTAGAGTTAATATGAGGAAAACACCCATTACCTCAAAATTAGATGCAACCAAAGAACAAAATAAAATTACTTATAGTTACTGTCCTAGATAGAACTGCAACTAACTGAAACAATCTTTGCTTTTCAAAGAGCAACCTTCTATTTATCTATGGTTCATGTATAATACACATGCCATGGGTTTCTTTTGTTTTAATTTGTAGGCCTCCTGTCTCCAAATGGAGACTTTCTGACACTCCATTTTTAATTGAAGAGTAAGCTACTATAGGTGAAAGAGAACATCCATAATTTATATATATATATTTAATATTGTCCAAGAGATTCAAAAGAATTAAAAAAATATATATATATCAATCCCAAATCTGTCATCAGGACAAATGTTATCATTTCTTCTTTGATTATAAAAAGTTCTTTTCTTTATGAAAGCTTAAAATATCAATCTTCCTTGAAATAAAAATAATCTAAATGGAAAGACCTACTAGAGTCTACCAGTGTTAGTGCCAAAATGCTTATTTTTATGTAAGCAAGCACGTCCAAGAGATATTTTCACTTGATTCCAGTCGTAAACAAGCTTTCAAAACCCAATTCCTTTTTCCCCAAGCTAAAGTTCAGAATGTAGCAACAACAAAATACGACATATTTTTCTTACAGTGAGAGCATATTATATCTGAAGGTCTCAAATCTGTATTTTGTAAAACAGGCAAAAGGAATCTTCCTGATTCTAGCACTGGTACTGCTGATATAATCTCTCTCAAACAACTGATAATGCATGTTGAAACTAAAGTGGATGTAAACAATTTTCATTTGTGGATGCATTTGGTTAATAATACTAGACTGGTGGTACTAAATTCTTAGAGTATTAGAGTCACCTGGAAGGCTTGTTACACTACAGATGGTTGGGTCCCATCCCCAGAATTTCAGAAGATTCAGCAGGTCTAGGGGTGGGGGGTGGGGAAGTAATCTAACAAACTCCCAGTTGATACTGATACTGCTGGTTCTAGAACCACACTGCAGAACCATCGTCCTAGACATTAAACAAACTGATTCGCCTACGGAATTGTTATTCCTTGCTGGTTAATATTTCAATCTTTCTCCAAATGAAATATTTTAAATAAAACAATAGCTTCGGTCGGGGGGAGGGGAAGTAAGAACAGTCAATCATAGCAATTTGGGAAGGCTATTAATTCAATGAAGATGAAGTTAAGTCCTAAAAATTGTTATCTAGTTTGGTGAAATGCTGAATTACAATGACATTCAGGAAAATAAACACCTGACATGTCATACACGGTCTGTGTCCCCTGTGAATTCAACTGGCCTTGATAAACAAATATCTATTATAAAATAATGAAGAGGAACTTAGTATTTGAATGTGAATTTTTCCTAGAAATAACTGTAAACCAATTATGTGGCACATATGCTCTAGAAAAGGTATGTATCAAGTTTCTGTGAATCCAGTCTAGCTTTTCCACTGACTTATGCCTTCATTTTAGAAATCCTACAATAGACAGCATACTGTATTTTAGTTTCTAAGTGCTCTACACCTTCTGTGAAATGATCCATAAACAATAAAATGTGTTAAGATGACTATACAGGTAGAATAAAAAGAAATGACCTTTTATAGTAACAAAAGACTCCTTTTTTACAGTCATGTAATGTATACCTATCACTGAAAAGGCAATGGACAGGTTAGGAGTGATAGAAGACATATTACTTCATTTTTGTGACATCACAGTACTTTTTATGAATGATAACACAGTGGTTTATTAAATGCAAAATTTACTAAATATACACTGTCAAAATGAGTTCAAATTTTAGTAGCACTCTAAAATGAAAAATGAAATGCTTCAGCACATTGATGGCAGCATCCTAGGTAATTTCTTATTCAGTGTTTTTAAAAATCAAATTGTTTTTAAAAATCAAATTGTTTCTATAAATATCTACATCTAACTATAAATGGAGTTATCATTGAGGTACTTATTATCAATTCATTCCATTTTCCATTGTGACAAATATGTTCTCCACAACAGCTCTAATAAATATCTAATAATTAGTAAAGGAAGTAAGATAAAATCACATAGATGTTAGCAATAATTAGTAAAGGAGGCAAGATTAACAGAGTTTAACATCAATTAAGAGTAAAATACTGGTTGGGTGCAGTGGTTCACACCTGTAATCCCAGCACTTCAGGAAGCCGAGGCGGGTGGATTACAAGGTCAGGAGTTCGAGACCAGCCTGGCCAACATGGTGAAACCCTGTCTCTACTAAAAATACAAAAACTAGCTGGGTGTGGTGGCGTTCGCCTGCACTCCCAGCTACTCAGGAGGCTGAGGCAGGAGAATTGCTTGAACCCTGGAGGCGGAGGTTGCAGTGAGCCGAGATCACACCACTGTACTTCAGCATGGACAACAAAGCAAGACTCTGTCTCAAAAAAAAAAAAAAAGTAAAATATTTTCCACTACTACATGCTTATACATCATGCAAATTTGTTTTTTAAAACCACACGCATTTAGATTAGTGATTGCTTTACAAGATAAAAGAGAGTAAGATAAGAAAGGTCACCCATATCAATGTATGCATTTTGTGCATTTAATTCTCCCATATGTAATCATAAAACTACACAACCATAACAAGAGTTAGTCAGGAGATTCCCTACCAAATCTAATTTGAAGCATACATTAATAAACTGCTTAACTGTTGGCCACTGTGGCTCACACCAGTAATACCAGCACTTTGGAAGGCTAAGGTGGTTGGATCATTTGAGGTCAGGAGTTCGAGACCAGCCTGACCAACATGGTGAAACCCCATCTCTACTAAAAATACAAAAATTAGCCGGGCATGGTGGCAGGCATCTGTAATCCCAGCTACTTGGGAGGCTGAGGCAGGAGAATTGCTTGAACCCAGGAGGTGGAGGTTGCAGTGAGCTGAGATGGCGTCGCTGTACTCCAGCCTGGGCAATAAGAGTGAGACGCTGTCTAAAAAAAAAAAAGCTTAATTGTCAATCCTCATTTCAAAGGAAGAATTCTGACTGAATAGGGCTTGAATCTTGCACACTGAACTAGTTATGTCATGGTTTGATCTAGGTATCGTTAGATCCCAACCATGGAACGCATCATATACTAATGCTTTCACAAATGTGCAACCTAGATAATGGTGCCATATTAACTACATTGATTAAATGCTCAGTGTGCAATTTTAAAAGCTTATCCCCCAAAAAAGTATTCTGAATGACTTGATTTTCCATTTTTTAATTACTGACGTCCACCACTTCTGCTCATCAGAGGAAGGGTTTGTTTCTGCTGAATAGTCTTCCTCTCACAACACTCCCCAACACCAACACTCACGTATTCCTGCATCAGGTACCACCTTTGTCCCCTCTGGAGTTAAGTGTATGGTTCATTTATTACGTGACACATTTCTTGAGCACCACTGTGCTAATGTTGGTTAGGGAATGTAGGTAGGGAATTAGGATTTTAAGACAATAAGACGATTAGTTCAAAGCTTTACAATTATTTACTATAGAACTACTGTGCTTATGTGTACAGCCTGTAAGCCCAAAATATTGTTACCCAGCCCATTACAGAAAGTTTACCAAATCCTGCTCTTGACCATCTTGTCAACTGGGAGGCATAACCTTGAAGATCTCTGTGAGACCCAGGCATGTGTTGCAAGTCATCACGCTATGTAGGTAAAAACCCTGATGTTCTCATTCTAAGTTTGTTCAGTGCCTAACAGATGAGAGCACTTAATGTTTCCTAAATAAATAAAAGATATTCATATAGTACTCAGTGATTTATAAATGTTAATAGCCTTAACATTTCTGGCCTAAGAATCTGAAGGCCAGTAAAAGGTAATAGCATTTGACATAGAATTCTGGTAAGCATAAAATGGCAATCTGTATAATTTTACAAAAAAAGAAAACTGTTTCTATATTCCTATCTACCTAAACATACATTTACCCTCATTTTTAAGAGCACCAAATACTAAATAGGTTTCTTGTATAATCAAAAGAATACTTACTAGTTTATGCAAATTTTGAGTGTTCAACATTGTACTTTGCCTAAAGAATATTAGAAACTAGGGGCCGGGCGCGGTGGCTCAAGCCTGTAATCCCAGCACTTTGGTAGGCCGAGATGGGCGGATCACGAGGTCAGGAGATCGAGACCATCCTGGCTAACACGGTGAAACCCCGTCTCTACTAAGAAATACAAAAAATAGCCGGGCGAGGTGGCAGCGCCTGTAGTCCCAGCTACTCGGGAGGCTGAGGCCGGAGAATGGCGTGAACCCGGGAGGCGGAGCTTGCAGTGAGCTGAGATCCGGCCACTGCACTCCAGCCTGGGCTACAGAGCGAGACTCCGTCTCAAAAAAAAAAAAAAAAAAAAAAAATTAGAAACTAGGGCTTTAGTTATTTTTAACAGCTATACAATATAAAAATTAATCTCATGAGATTAATTATATAGGTCATACTCTATTAAAATAATAAAACTACAACACAAATAGGTATTCCACACCTCAACTGAGAGTTCACTAATTTCAAGTAACATACAAAAGTTTTGATAAAAGAATTCGAACATTACATGGAATTTAGTGCTAAGGTATCTTACTTTCATTTAAAAGCCATTTATTTTTATTAGTTTTAGGGTTTTTTTTCTTTACTGGAGCACATTTGCTGGACTGACTTGTTTTACTTTACTAATTTACGCCAAAAAATTGAGATATACATATTAAATATCTAATTTTATATCAAAAAGGAACTTTCTGGGTAGGTAAAATATGATTTCTTTTTCATTTGTGTTACCTTAAAGACAAAAATAAATAATAACAAATATGCTACCCAACTTAAAATTCACCATGCTGGGCTCAAACCTTGGTCAGTACAAGTGAACAAGGATAAACCAGCTTGATATTGGCCATCGGTTGTCCCAACACCCTGCTTATTAACCAACTTTATCTCTTTCTTCATTTCATCTCCTACCTAAATATTGGATAGAACTTCATTAACACAGTTTTCCTATTAGACACAGCACAATTAACAAGCACATTCTTGGAGTAAACATATTGAAAAATACTTTTTTGCCAAAATCATTACCTTTTTAATGTTGAGTAAACAAGTTAGAAAAGACAGTCTCCAGTGAAGCAGTTACTTGAATTTGAGGATATATGTTCCTCTGGAAACAATGTTATTATACGCAGTGGTTAGGTTTCTAGGCTAATTCACAAATGCCTGAACATACCTGTAATATTAATAGTACTCTGGAACAAAACTATCAGAATTGGAGTTCTAACTTAAAATAAACAGCAGAACCACATCTCCCCATAAATCCCCCTCCCCAGCACAAACCCTTTGTAAGACTGGAAAATCTAGAGATGTAGATTCTGTAGACTATAGGGGATGTAGGTAGGGGAATGATAAGAGTCCAAGGGTTTCTTTGGTTCCTTTAAACAAAATTTTTGTCTCAACATATAATGAAAGCCAAACGAGTAGTGGAAATGGGCATTCATGTTATTATTTATCTTCATAAATAATTGCTTTACTGAAAAAAACTTACAAAAAAGTGAGAATATTTCTTAGAGGTCCAATTTGCGAGACACATACTTAAACTCAAAATGCTTCCAGATAATATCTTTTGTCACAGACACTAGAGCAGTATTAAATGATTCAATGTTATTGAACTAATTAATGACTGGCTGGCAGGAGGAGGAGGGCAAAGTATGCTGGTAAATTAGGAAAAAAAATCTTGAGGTTAAGAAAGAATGGTCACATAATTAGGATTTACACACATAAAAGAGATAACTATACAGGTTAAAACTGTTCAATAAGAACTTTAATGTGTTTCTCAATAGATTTAATCTTATAAAATAATTTTTTGCATTTCTAATGTAAAAATAAGATAGAATACATATGAATTTGAAATCACTCCTATAAACTCTTGAATAATCAGGTCCTATTAAGTTTCATTAGTTTTACATTTTATAACAGCCTTTTACACAAAGAAAAACATGAAATATAAGACAAGGCAGTGGTTATATCTGCATAATGAGCCAGGCTTTGGAGTTCAACCTGGTTGCAAATCCTAAGTCTGTCACTTACTGGTACTATAACCTTTAAGAAGTTAAGAATGCCCTGTGAGCCCCAGTTTCTTTATGCATAATCTGTGAGTAATAATTCATTGCAGGTTGTGATGCTTAAATGTGATAACATATGCAGAGCTTAAATGCTTAGCATAGACTATGGCACGCAAGCAGTATTCATTAGAAGCTATTGTTATTATAGATATTCTAAAATGTGTTTTGAAAGTAAGAGTCACAGCTGGGCCGGGTGGCTCGTGCCTTTAATCCTAGCATTTTGGGAGGCCAAGGCAGGCAGATCACTTGAGGTGAGGAGTTTGAAGCCAGCGTGGCCAACATGGTGAAACCCTGTCTCTACTAAAAATACAAAAAATTAGCTGGGCGTGGTGGTGGGCGCCTATAATCCCAGCTACTTGGGAGGCTGAGGCAGGAGAATCGCTTGAACTCGGGAGGCGGAGGTTTCAGTGAGCCGAGATGGCGCCATTGTACTCCAGCCTGGGTGACAGAGCAAGACTCCATCTCAAAAAAAAAAAAAAAAAAAAAAAAGGAAGTAAGAGTCACAGTCTCAGATAATTACAATGATCTTCTACAAAACCCAGTTTTAGTACCCATGAGGTAAATGTGATCTTTCTAAATATTCAGCATATATATTGATAACTGAAAAGATAATTTTCATTTCTTCAACTGACTAGTTCCATCTTTTCAGTATAGGAAGATGTAAAAATAAAATATGTATCTAGAAAGAAGAACATATCTTTCCATTACAAGTAGCTATTAATTAGCAGGGAATAAAAAGAAAATAAGTCTTACTAAAATACGTATTTTATACTTGTTAAGAAGTGCCTGGTGGTGCAAGAAATAATATAGCCCTAAATCAGCCATTTTAATTTTTGGTCTTATTTATTCACATATAATATTTTCAATACATTCTTTGTAAAACATAAGGTTAAATGCCTGTCATACCTTATTAGAAACTTTAGGCAGCATAAGGCAAGATATTTCAACCAGCCTAAATAGGAATAAAATATCCTATGATATTCATGCGTCCCTCAAGAGGCAGCCAATATACTGGCCCACAGACCAATAAATGACTCACTTCTGCATGGATCTAAAAAGTAAAGGCTAGTTATGGGGTAGTCTGGGCCTATGAACAACTCTATTTCACATTTACCAAGGGAGTGCCTGCTGGTCAAGGGGTTCATAGCTGGTTTGGGAGACTTTCAAAGTAAAGGGCTTGTGGAAGTAGAAGACTGAAAGGCTGTCAGAATTCTAAAGTCAAACTGGAACCCTAGGCTCACCTAGAATCTTGGAATTTTGAAGGTATACTCTTAACTACTCAAAAACAGCCATTCCTTATAAAACACTAACAGATTCCAAGAAGTGGAGCATGTGTCCATTTAAAAGCAATGGCCACTTTACATTTCTGAGAAGGACCAGCAGCTAAGGCTGGTGTCTTGACGGGACATTCTTGCTCTCTATTAGAATTTCCTTCAAAAGTGATGTATTTAATTGAAACATTTTCATGGCCACAAGGATGATGAAATGCTTGAAAGCAAAAACAAAGAAGCAAAGAAGTCCAGGCACCAATGCACTCAAAGATTATTTTCTCAAATAATCTTTGCTATGGCACTTCTGAAAGTGTTTCTTATAAAGAGAACAAAATAAAGCCATAAAAGAACAGCCGTATTTTGGAAAATGAGAAAAGTTTTCATACAGTGGCTATATTGTATTGTATCTAATATAAATATGCTACTGATATTTTTTAAATAAATGTTTTTAAATCAAAATCCTATTTTGCTAACAATAAACTGTCCATTAACTAGATCCCAAATAAGAGGCAACCTAGTTGGAGAAATGTTTATGTAATTGTTAATTATAATTCAGTATGCTAAGTGCAATAAATGCAGTGCAATTGAATATCATGGCAGTCCAGAGGATAGAAAGAGAAGGAAGAGTTGGAAGATTAGAAAAGGCTTTTTGGAAATGTCATCAGACTTTTGAAGAACAGTCTTTCTTCGGATTTTTGAAAGACAAATAGTAATTCTATATGGTAACTACAGGTTTAGATTACATAGGATACATATTTTAAATAGTTTAAATCACATAGGTTTAAGGAACTGTTATGGGGACACATGACTAAACGTTTTTGCTTGGTAATGTATTTACTTTATATAGTGAATTCCACTTCCTGCCCACTATCTCTACTCCTATCACAGTGATGTCTAAGGGACAAGTTAGATACAGCTAGTCACTTATATGTCTCACCAGATCTAGTCAGACAGAGTAAATAGACCCTTATGCTTATGCCTTCAAGACCACACTGAATGCAGGTAGTTGCTGGCTGTCATAGCTTTTGTGTATAGTGTACCACACCCCCTCTACCCCACCCCCGCAAACCCACCACACACACATAGAAAGTCCACTGTACCTTTGTGGATTTATTTAGGGACTCCCACATTCAGAACTATCCCATCTCCTGTTTACAGCAGTGGTTCTGTTTTCCTTTGTCTTAATCTTAACAATGCTTGTTATCAGTACCCTGCATTAACAGTTCTGTCTCTTCTCTCAGATTTTTTCTTGTTCCTCCGGCTGCTGCTTCTCCCACACTTCTCAGCTTTCAAGCCAAACAGGCTAACCTTGCTACTCAGGGTCTTTCTTTCTCTTGCAGCCAAGAACCAATCAATTCGGTATAATGGACATAATTTTTGGATTTGACCTTTCTTCAGCTGTTGCACAGTACTAAAGGAGAATATTCCTTCCAAGTGAAAGAACTTTGTTTTTTTCCCTCCCTGGTTTCTATCAGATAAAAAGATGCTCATGGAAATTAGGGAAAGATCATTTCCAGTTAGCCAGTTACTGTGGTAGTAGAGAAGCTTCTAGGACGTCACTGAAAGGGTGGTAGACAGCATCTGCAAGTCATACACACACCAAACAGAGGTAACTGAGTTGGCTTTACCAACATTTTCTATCAGTGGTATTAAGCTTTTTATTTTCCCCATAGAACTACACTTATATATACCATATACTGGCATCAGTAGTAACTCTGGCTTAGTAGTTCATAAATGTCTTGGTCCTGGAACCCCCTCACACTCTTAAAAATTATTGAGGACCCCAAAGAACCTTTGTTTATGTGTGGGTTATAACTGCCAACATTTATTGTATTAGAAATTAAACCCGAGAAAACTTTGAGATGTTTAATTCATTTAAAATAGTAATAAAATCTATTACATGTGAATATAAATCACATTATTTTTAGGAATAATTGTATTTTCCAAAACATAAAAAGTGAGAAGAGTGACATTTACATTTTGCAAATCTCTTTAATGTCTATTTCATACAAGACAGCTAAATTTTCCCCATTCAACCTGCTGTGATGTGTTTTGATTGAACAATGCGAGAAAAATCGAACCTGACATAGCTATATAGTTGGAAAAAGAAGGTAAGTGTGAATATTTTTCTTTGATACCACACTAAAACTCAACAAGTATAGCTTCTTAAAGGCTAATTGCAATGTGGTATCTGAAATCATATCCATGACCTCAACTGTTTATATCATATTAAAATCCACTTGTACATTTTGCGGTTTGAATGGATTTTACCCATATATGATTTTGATAAACATTTCCTCAAAAATAAGCAAAGTGATCCTGAAAACTAGAGGAAAACAACTGACAATAATCATTGTCAGTGATAAAAAGAATAGTCAGATACAAAGATTACCTTGTCCTTTACGCTCTAATTGGCTGCTCTTGGCAGAAAAGGAAAGAAAGACCCCAATTAATAATGTCTTTCTCTGTTGGTCTTTTGAAAAATATTGGCTCAATGAGTTACATAAATCTTTCAAATACTGACAAATTTTATTATACATTATCAAAAAATTACATCCACTAATATCATACTTGATCTCAAGGGGACAGCCTTTAAGAATCGGGAAGCTTTAAGGCTACTGGTGACAGATACATATTTTTTAAAACTCTATTTTTTCCCTGAAAGCTTGAATTTTATCACTGGCAGCAAATATTGTCAATTAGTTTCCTTGAATTTTCAGGGTCATATTATTCATTTATAAGAATGTTTATCAAACACCCAGGTCTAAGTAACCAAAGTTTGTCTGACAGGTGTTATTTCCAGTAAAAATGGGGTTACATGAAAAAAGTGGCTAGTTCAGCTTGCAACTAAAACAACTGCACAAGTTTTCTCCTGGAGCCAGCCAGTTTGCTATGCAGTGGATGCACTTTATACTTTCCATTTTGTCATACGGGGTATTAAAAAGATGGACACAAAAAGGTCAAGATTCAGCAAAATTTAAATGTTTACTGCTTCTTCAAGGACATTCGTGATACTGAAATTTTTTCCCCATTGTTGAATGTGCGGTGGTAAAGAATACAGTGATAACTGTTTGGTGCTACTAACCTGATTGATGCTAAGGGGCTAGCATAGTTTTACCGCCACTGCTTTTGCTCTCAGTCAAGAAGGCAAATAAAGTCTTTGTATAATTATGAACACAGTTTTGACCTCTCAGGCCTTCTGAAAGGGTTTTGGATCCACAGGGATCCACGGACCATACTTTGAGAACTGCTGCTTTATCTTACTAAGGAATTGGTGAAACAACTGTTAAGAGAGATAAAAGCAGCCAGCTTACTCTTCTCCTACTCCTTCAGTTAATCTTCAATAGTATTTAAAGTGTGGCTAACTTTCATGTTTCCAACCAATATTACCTGGAGAATCTTAGGTGCCTTTGGGCATTCACGGATGCTGAAGCTGGGAGTAGGGATATTCCCTAGCAGCCTCAATATTGCAGAGGACAAATTGAAACAGCTTATTACAAAGGCAGTATTAAGAATTAAATGGATTTCTTTGTTATTAGTTGTATGACTGAGATCAGGCCACTTAAATCTTCTCAGTTTGTAAGAATCAACTGAGATAATGTGAAAGCACCCTAAACACTGTGAAGGTCAATACAAACTTAAGGTATTATAATCCAATTCTTTCAAAGGAAGAAAATAAAAAGGCTGAAGAGATGGGGAGAAAAGGTTAAGAGACTTTTACTTTCATCTCTTCTCCTAAACTAAAATAATTAAAAATTTTTGCTTTACCCTAGATTTACCCCCACTTTCATTAAGCACAATTTTCCTTAACTCTTAGTCTTTACAAACTAAATATACTAATTCCCCTTATCTGCTGAAGTGTCAAGGAGGCAATTTAATTATTTGAGAATCAAAAGTCAATGCCCTGAATTACTATTTAAGTGCAGGGGTGGGAAATACAGATAGAAATATGGACATCAAAAATAAGTAAAAAAAAAAAAGTCATTCTGACTAAAAGCATAATCTTTACCTCTCATTTACAGGCAATAATTAAACAGGACAGAAAAGTGAGTATTAACCAAATTACTCAGTATGTACTGAAATATATTCCCACAACACAGAAAGAGCTAAGACAGTCTGGGAAAATGGAAAAATACATAGACTTGTCCTTTTCTTTCTTACATGGTTTACTAAGTTCATTAACACACATCTCTCTCCAACTATACAGCAACCTGTAAGGCAAGTAAAAAATTATCAACATTTTACAGAGAAAACTCTGCTTCGAAATCAAAAGATCTGTCAAAGACCTAACGGCAACCACGTCTGTGGCTTCCAGTATCACTACATTAGTAGTTACGTTTTGTATTTATTTAGTGGGGGGGAGTTGGGGGAAGCAGCAGACCACTTTTTACAAATTAAATCTTCTATTGAACCTGAACTATAAAGCATATAAATATACCAAGCAACTTTCAAGTATTTTAGTAATAAAGTAACAACTACTGATAACAATAAATTTGTGTTCTCACAAGTAAACATTTAACTTAAGTAAATATGCAAGGAATTCTTTTGAATAAGCCAGTGCCTTCACAATCAATGACAATCTTTCTCATACATGACACAGCAACAAAAAAAAATTCAAGACCTGCACAAGAATAATTTTGTAATGAAAGATAATGGTGGTAGATTCCAGTGTATTCAAATTATGTGTACATATTTGGGGGTACCCATATTTTTAAATTACAATTTTAAAATAAGTTAAAACATACTTAAAAATTTAATGCAACTCAAGCATTTTAAAACCCCAAAGAATCTTAAGGGTCCATACGAAGCAGTTTAAAAACCATTGCATAAAGGTTTGCCATCACGAATTTACTACTTGATCTCTGCTTAGGATATTTAAAATAACCAAGTTAAAAACTGCCTTTGACAATCAAAAATATGTAACACAAGAAAACTGATTAACCAAGGCATAATGTAACTAGTGGTCCACAGATAAAGCAAATACCTTTTATTGGCTAAACCATATAAAGTTGCTATTACTTAACAATTTTGACTATAAAAATGAGGCCCATATAGTTCAATCTACTATTTTTCTTTTTTTTTCTTTTTTTTTGAGACAGAGTTTTGCTCTTGTTGCTCAAGCTGGAGTGCAGTGGTGTGACCTTGGCTCATCGCAAACTCCGCCTCCCAGGTTCAAGGGATTCTCCTGCCTTAGCCTCCTGAGTAACTGGGACTACAGGCACATGCTACGACGACCAGCTAATTTTTGTATTTTTAGTAGAGACAGGTTTCACCATGTTGGCCAGGATGGTCTCGATCTCTCGACCTCGTGATCCGCACACCTCGGCCTCCCAAAGTGCTGGGATTACAGGCATGAGCCACCATGCCCAGCCCTCAATCTAGTATTTTTCATTTTGACAGTATCTTTGTTTATAAAACCATCAAAAAGCTGTCAAAATATATGATCATATAACAAAGTGAAAAGTGCAATAACAATACAAAGATATATCACTATAACTATCTTTACATTAAAAAAGTTTAAATGTTAGATCATCTAAACTTAGAGGACAAAACTATTCATTCAAGTAGCACTAACTGCTCAATACCCAAAGTACATTGCAATATGCCACTTTTTTTATTTACTGGAAGATGAGTGGACTGATAATTACCTACCTTCCTCAATGCAGTTTGACATCACTTTTCAAATTAAAAGATTATGTTCTTCTAGTTATCACTTGAATTTATTCAAGTAAAAGATTCAACTTAAAAACTCGTTAACTTTATAAAATAAATAGAAGCATTTCCTCTTTTATTAAAAACTTTACTGAACTACATCACTGACAATAGAGCAAGTTAGACTTAAGAGTTAGGGATTTCAGGATAGTTTTGATGGTTCATTTATTTATGGATATGGTTTACCTCTCCATTCTTTTGACTTACCTAAGTTTACCAAATTAGGTGCACTCAATATTTTAATAAGTCTCTTTATTTTGGAGGATACTAAATCAAAACTGTAAATGGACTTCTAAGAATAAATGCGATTCTCATACAATAAACAATTCAATATTCAGGCATTGGGTTAAACTAAATTATTTCATTTGAAGGAGAATTCCATTCCTTGTGAAGTTCCCCTAAAATTCAACACACTGCAACAAATTAAGCCACTTACTGAGAGATTAACACTTTCTGCCCCATATAAAGGTGACCCTTCTTCCATCATTCTATAGAAATATAAAATCAAAAGTAATTCACACTGGATGAGCATGAGTTTCATTCTTCCATTATGAATTAGACTGAAGAAACATTCAAAATGCTATGACTCACTTGGCTATATTACTGAACACTTTATTAAATGGAAAATAAGATAAATTCAAAGCATCACATTTTGAGAGTTACAGATGACTTTTAACTTAGAGTTATATCAACAAGAAAAACATGTCTTTATTAGAAATAAATTTTTCACTGTTATTTTAAGAATGATGAAACATTTAAAATGCTACATACTGATTCTCTTAAGAGCACTTCAAAGTGGCACTCTTAAAAAGCTGCAAATGTTGCCAAGTCATGTTATAACTGGCTCAAAGAATCTTATTTCCATTAAGTTATTTCATGCCACTGCATGAATCAGTATTAAATACCTTGGAGTTACTAAAAACTGGAATACTGGCAGAGATGTGCACAGCAATTATAAAATATGAAAATGTGAATACTCCTTTTCCACGTTTCTTTTAATAATGGCTAAAAATGAGGATGTTCTTTCTAGGTAAACAGAAATAGTTTCTTAAAAGCTAAAGGAAAGATGTAATATCTTAAATGCTAGCAAAGTGTCATGGATCCATAGCCATAGCTCTCTCAAAAGAAAAATGAAATACATTTTGAAGCCTAATATTACCTCCAAACATTTTATTAGCCTGACAAATTGCCAGAGCCATTAAAAAAATTTTTTTATCAAAGTCAGTACAGTGCTCTTTTTCCTTATTCAATTAAAAAACATAACTTGCTGTCATTTTAACCAGGCTGCACTTTAATCAAACGTGTCTTAAACTACACATTTTTTTCATGTCAAAGACATAACATAAATTTAAAAATTAAGAAATACATTTTTTTGAAAGCTAAGTTCAGATGACATCTGGCCCTGCAGTGAAAGAGTTAACATTCAGCTAAGCTGATCTGCACTTCTGATCCATTACATTTCTCACAAGCTACCCTACAATGAGCTGAGCAAGTATCAACTGTAATTTGATCCTAGAGTTTATGGAAAAAAATAACTGCACATACTCAACATGCACATTTAATAAAAATCTGTTTCAAGAGAAACATATCCAATAAACACAATTTAAGGCATATTTAACTGTTCAATTAACCTCAAATCTGCAATCCCTTTGCTCTCACGCTCTCAAATAAAATAGGAAGAAAAAAAAAAAAAAGCAGCAGCCCTACTGCAGGGAAAAGAGGCTTGAAAAACAACTTTGATTGGCACTTGGCCTGACCCACAGAGGAAGAAAAACAGTTTTTGGACAAAGAGCGCAAATATTTGAGCTTGCTTACTTACGTGATTTTTTCTTTCTTCCTTTAAAAAAAAATGTAGAAAGAACAATCCCAAAGTGAACTGTATTTAGAGATATTGACTAAAAACGGTACCATATTCATCTCCGCTTTCAGTCCCGATGCATTTGCACAGCTCAGCAATTTTAATTCATTTGTAGTGAACAAACAGAAGCATCTCACCTAACGTTTCCACTTAATAAAATGTAAAAATAGAGTTTGAATACGAATAAACTGATTACAATATTACTTTGGGGCAGCTGTTAAAATCCGATCACAAACTCTAGAGACCTTTTTTTCATTCCTTTCCCCATCCCTCTCGTCCTTCCCCACGGGGCGATTAAGCCAAGTGAGCTAAACAATACTGGAGTAAACTTTCTATCAGTCACTCTAGGAAGCAGCAATAAACTGATGGTGCGCCTGATTTTTCTGGATCAACGCGGGGGAGGGGGGTGCTAAGGAGGAATAACCCACATCCACCTCAGTCTCCTCCTCCCCCAACCCCAGCCTCAGGAACTGGCCAGGTCGAATTGCATTTCCCATGGGCATAAAGTTCAAGATGCTTTACTGGTTCCTTTTCGAGACTACAGACACAGGACGACCATCCAAACAATTTGAAAAGAGGGGTGTTGGGCAAGGCGCGCAAGGCAGAAGCAACCGAATAAACAAAAACAACACTCGCAAGAGTTAGCTACAGCAAAGAGGGGCCAGCCAGGTTCCTCGGGATCCGACCCAGCTGCTCTGATTTCACACCGATCTCCATCAACAGCTAAACTGCACAGGGAGGAGGATCGAATCGATCCCTACCGCCCTCCGCCGCCGAAGGAGCTGACCCGGGGTAGTAAGTTAGGGAAATGAGCCGTAAAGGAGAGCAAAGGCACCAAAGAAAAAGAACAAGGGAAGAAAAAAATATCCCAACCCCTCCGGACTTGCGTCTGTCCCGGCGGAAATAAAAAGCCGCAGCAGTCCAAACCCTCCCGCCCTCAACCCACGCCCCCTTTTTTCGGTCCCTGCGGAGGGACGGTGCCCGGGGATCCCTCTGAGCCTCCCCCAGTGCGCGCCCGGGGACGAGCCACCCAAGCCCCCGCCGGCAAGAAGCGACCCTCGCCGGCAGGACACCGGGCCGAACCCGTACCTTCCGCAGCACTTTCCGGCAGTTGGTACAGAGCAGGTAGTTGGCGGCGGCCGACGGGCTGCTGCCGCCCCGGTTCATCGTGGCTACGGGCGCCGAGGCGCAAGCGGGCGGAGGGCCGGGTCCGGGCTGTCACTGCGGCCACTGCGGGGCCGGTCCGTCCCCCCGCCGCCACCCGCGATTCCGCCTCAGCCTCCTCAAGGCGGGATGTCGGGAGGAGAGGCGACTGCCCGAAAGCGAGCGGCACTGCCAGAGGCGACCACCGCGGCAGCTGCCCCAGCGACGGCGGAGACGGCGGCGGCTGCTCCTCACCGGCCCGTTGTTCCACCCGCCCCCATCCTCCAGACCCCCGCCCCCGCCAGGCTAGGACGAGCAGCCGCCACCGCTGCCACCGCCACCGCCGCCGCCGCAGCGCCTCAGTGCGGCCCCGCCTCCGCCGCCCCACCACCTTCACCACCTCGACGCTCCGGTACCGCCCCTCCCGCCAATCGGACAGCTCCGGCTACGCCCCCCAGGCGCTAGCCCGCAGCCAATGAGCAACGAGAGCCCGCTTGGGAGTCGCGCCGGCCAATCGCAGGGGCCGAGGAAGCCTTGAATCTCCGGGCAAGTTAAGTTTGTCTCCGAGGCTCGGAACTGAAGGGAGATGGCGGTTAGCTAAGTAGTAGGGTAGCAGGGAACAGTTTGCTCTCCTCTGCCAATAAGAGGACGAGGGTGTGTCGTATGCAAATATACTGCCATCCAAGCCCCACCCCCAAGATAAGCCACGCCCCCCCAGGTCCCTGCAAAAGTGGTGAGCTGAATGAGATAAATAGTTGGGAGCTAGAGCTCGCTAGAGAGTCTAAGATTGAGCTAAATATTTCCTGATCTCTCGAGAAAGGGGGAGGGGAGTGGGAGGATTAAATGTTCCTTCCTTCAGGGCAGTGGTTAGGCTTTCTCTCCACCAAAATCTAACTTTAGCTGTAAAGAAGCCTGCAGTTATGAAGGACTTTGTATCCAGGGATCTCAAACAACTTTATGCATCATTTATTGTGAACCGTGTTTTGCAAAGACTTCAGTTACTTGAGGCTTGAGAGGCGGATAGGGGATAAATGTCTGAGTTATATATATATTTATGCAAGTAATCGAGTTTGAGGGGAGAGACACAAAACCTCTGGTTTAGCGGTTTCCTCCTGTTTCTGAAGTACCTTCTCGCGGTTATCTTAGAGATGTAAGTTCCTTTACTTGTCCAGCACGAAAAGGCCAAAGGGGCTTGTTTTCTCACCCAAAAGACCTTCCTGAGGCAGCTGTTCGAATACATGCAGAGCACAGAGCCCTGCTCAGAAAGGAAGGTTCAGAGAACAAATTGCCGTTTAAAACTATTGGGACAAACCTGCCTCTTCCAAAGCTTAGAATGGTGAGTCAGGGTTTTAGCTTCCACGTTCTGCGGAGAGAAGGCAGACTTGATTGGGGAAAGCGCAGGCTGACCGAGTGTGGGGGGACAGACGGGTAGGGGAGCCAGGTCTCCCGAAGGGGCTAGCAATGCGCGTCGGAGTCGAATGCGGGTTCCCGATGCTAGACGCCGGCAACCTGCTCCCGAGTGAGAACAAAGGCAGGCGCAGAGCGAGAACCTGATTGGTGCCCGGTCCTCACTCGTGTCCTCCGGGCCCCGGAGATAACTTGCATCGCCTACTGGCATGGAGCGCTGTGCAGTGATCACTGGAGCCCAGCTCCCCACCCGGCCATGGCCGTGGCCACAGGACTATGCATTATGACATCACCTGTTTTCGATTTTTAGAACCTAATCAGTATTCTCGGCTTCTCCTTTTTTAAAGGTCTCTAGCGTACCAGGATTTGTGAAGTCCTGCAGTTCGTAGAATGAAATCTATGTGGAGATGATTTAAAAGAACAGTTTCACTGGTTTGCATTTCTTTCTTTTCTTTTTAATTAAAAAAAAAACAACAACAACAAACCCTGGTTTCCTTAGGGATTCAGGGTGGTGTTATGCAAAATCGGAAAGGTACACTTGGAGGAGCTAGCAAGTTTAGCATATCAAAGGTATTAGACCAAATTGTGCGGTTAAAACTGCCAATCTCATTTCTCAACAGCTGTCTCCTCTCTGTCCCTTTTTAGAGACCAACACATATAAACCAAGTCTACACAAGGAACAAAGGAAATGGAAATCTGCTAGTGTCAGGTTTAAATAGATTAAAATAGAGTAGAAAACCCCCAAAGGGTCTAAGTGATGTAGTTGGGTAAAGGTGTTGATCCATTTCTCCAGTGTTAGCTAAAGGTCGCTTGATGCTGTGTAGACATATATAATGAAAGACCGATGGTGTGGGGAAGGTGTTTAAGATTCAGTTAGAAGAAACTGTAAAAGCAAGCAAATTCAGAAAAGGAAGGAATTACCACATGCCCTTCGATGCAGAGAACCAAGAAATCCAGGGAGAAAGTCAGCAAGGCACAGTTTTTCTAAGAAACACATATGTGTCCCCATTTAGTGGTAAATTTCTTGGGCTATATTCCTGGCTGGTTCTGGCTTTTAAAGCAGATTTTTATGTGAGTACATTTTAAAGGAAAGGAGAAATTGAAGGATGAAGTGAATTTTTGTGCAGATTGAATTTTCTCAAATAGTATTTTAAATTCGTATTGTTTTCTAGCACATTCTTCTTATAACCTTTTCTTTTCTTTTTTCACTTGACAGCTAAAATCCTTTTGAAATGAGTTCCTTTAAGTTCTAACTAAATACCCCAGTAACTAAATCCCCCAGAAAGGAAAGCCAAGAGAATCTAGCCCTATACAATAACACCCTCTAACAAAGATTGATAAAGGGAGATTTTAGTAGATGAATATCTTCAATAATACATGGTCACATACATGTATCTGACCATATGATGGATCTCTCCACCAAATTTCTCCAAACTATTATAATATATATTGTCTGTAGTGCTATTTACTTGGCAGTTAATCATGTATTGCACTGTGACATTTCTTATACTGAACCATTATGTATGTGTTTATGTTCTGCCCTCAACTACTCAATGCCAGTACCTTATTCTTAACACAGCAGCCACTCTTTCTGGTCTGTCCTCACACCCTCACTCCCATCATAGTTGTTCTCCTCTCTCATGGAAATGTTCAGTTTCTGGACATCTCCTTTCTCTTCCATTCTTCACCTAACCTTCCTTCCTTTCTTAGCCAGCCTGAATACCATAAAGAGAATGTGATTTCAAACCCAGGATCACACTTAAAAGGGAAAGAAACAAAAGCCAGTTCTTTTTATTGCACATAGAACAAGGAGAAACTCCGCCCCTTTTGTGTCCGGTATGTTTAAAACAAGAAAGAACTTTAGAAAAGTAGGATATGAGTGAAAATTACAACCAATGTTGAGAACTACATTTTAATTTTTATTACAAAATTAGGATGATAACTTCATTAAACATTGCACATCATTTCAAAACTGTTATAATCATTTTGCTTGTTTTGAAATATTCTTTTAAAGTGTGATTTTTTTTTTTAAACAAGAAATCCATAAAATCACATGGCTTGGATGTACCATAACTTACTTAATCCTTGTGCTATTGTTGAGTATGTGGGTTGTTTCAGGTTTTTCATGATTGTAAATAACGAAATAAACTCCCTCATACTTAAGTTTCTGGCAGCATCTCTGATTTCTAGGCCTGGAATTTTTGAGTAAAAGGGTATACATATGTCTTAAGGCTCCTGGTGCAACTTGCTAAAATATTTTGTGGAAAGATTTGAATAAGAACACAGGTGAGAGCAATCATTTAAAGCTATCATTCTGCATAAGGTCCATCAGTATTCCACTTACCTCTAACTTAATCCCGTTCCCTTCTTCCTTCGGCCTGGTGAATATCTTCTCCTGTTGAAACATTTCCTGAATCAAGCACTTGTCCAAACATCCATATTGCCCCTCTATACCTCTTCTTTACCAAAAAGCTTACTATGCAAATGATAGGTTTAAATCCTGTTTTCTCATTAGACTTCAAACCCCGTGAAGGCAGGGATAGAGTAACATTTACTTTGTATCCTTGGCTCCTAGCTCAAGCAATAGGGAAGTACTCAAAAAAATATTATAGAAAGTAATGAGTTTTGCTCTCTATAAAAGCACCCCAATAAATGTGAATTGAATTGTTCAAAAAAATCCACTGCTTTGAAGCAGAGAGATTAGGTTCATGTTCTTACCTGTCACCAATCTTTCTCTGACATTGAAAGTATTAACTATTATGGGTTGGGCATCATTCTCTCTTTTATGAAATGAAAGTTATTGCCACAAACCAGAGCTGTAGGAAGGGTTGAAGGAATATTTTTGTGTTTAGCACATTTGATTGAAGTTACCCTTTTAATAATATGCTGTGACTTTGGACTTGAAATTGTTTACTTCTTTAGATATTCTCATTCTATTGACCAAAGAACTGAGTTCCTCTATAGTTTCAAAATAAGGAGTTAATTGAGAAAAATCAGTTACTAAAGATAATTTTAAAATTCCATTTCTTGAGACAATAGGTCATTTTCTAACATTTTGTCTCTTCAAGCTTCTTTTTCTTTCTCAAGGGCACACCCAAAGCATTTGGATTGCTCAGACAGTGCTGCATTATTTACACATTTGCAAATACTGTAATTTGTTTCTTGCACAAAGGAATTTACACTTCACACAATTGTAAATTGATTGCTCCCTTAGAGCTGTTAATTAGATTCCTGCTATTTTTTCCTAAGGCCCGAGACCAATACTACTCCAAAGGAGAAATAAGAGAATCTGTTCTCAAAAAGGCCACTACTTTAGTTCCCACCCCATTCCACCTCTTCAATCACCCACCTCCACTGAGATTATTCTTATCGAAGCTCATTTTTCAAAACACAAATATTCCATCAGGACCCAAATTCCTATCAGTTTTCTTTTCTAACATTTCAGATCAGAGTGTTCTTTATTTAACCCCACTATAAAGCAGACTACAAAAGGCCTACAGATGTGAAGGGTGTGTGGTTTATTTGTTTGGCTTGCACAGTCAGCCAGCATGACGCTTTTAAAAAAAAGTTTTGAATTGCTTTCAAATATTCACAATTTAGGATTTTTTTTAAAACCAAAAATCTAGATTTCCATTTTCTTTAGAAAGATTGTCAGATCTGGTCACACTGGGCTTATATTCCCAAATGGCCTATTATTTGGTTTGGACATACACTCTTCTGTTTACTAAGGTCCCTGCCACTCCCTAGGGGTTACATTTTTGTCATTTTATTTACATTATCTTCTTGCTCTTTGTAGGGATTTGAATTTGCGACCTCTATAAACCTTCTCCAGCATCTAAATTACTGATCTGTTAGTTATCACTGTTAACTTAATCAGAGAACATTAATTAAAAATAAATTTGCCATCTCTTTAACAAAAGCTAAGGAAAGGGGTCACATGCAAGCAATATTGTGATGTATGATGATGTCAGGTACCCTAAAAATATGTATATATATATGTATATTGATATGGTTTGGCTGTGTCCCCACCCAAATCTCAACTTGAATTGTATCTCCCAGAATTCCTACGAGTTGTGGTAGGGACCCAGTGGAAGGTAATTGAATCATGGGGGCTGGTCTTCCCCATGCTATTCTCCTGATAGTGAGTAAGTCTCATGAGATCTGATAGGTTTATCAGGGGTTTCCACTTTTGCTTTTTCCCCATCTTTCTCTTGCCACCACCATGATTCTGAGGCCTCCCCAACCATGTGGAACTGTAAGTCCCATTACACTTTTTTATTCCCAGTTTCAGGTATGTCTTTATCAGCAGTGTGAAAATGAACTTATATATATATACACACACACACACATATATACAGTATATATAGTAGGTATATATATCTCACAATGGGGAGCACAATTATCTAACTAAGAAGGGGCTACTATGTCCTTTAGCCTGCTAACTCCACTTCTTATCCTCATTCTGCTCAAATCCCTATTCTAATTGTTGCTTTAGGATAAAGGAGCCACAGCAAATGTGGCAATATTGGAAGAGCAAGGAAGCCAGGCCTGATGCACTGACAGTGTTTTATTTGATGGGCAGTATCACATAGAGGCTGGAAGCCCTGGCTCTGGAGTTAGACAGAAATTTGAGCATTGACTTTGCCTCTTACTAAATGTATGACTTCAGGAAAATTAGTAAATTTCTCTATGCTTTCAATCTGGTCATCTGTAAGATGGAGTAATAATGCTACCTAACTCAAAGGGCAATTGTAAAGATGGACTGAAATAATGCATTATAGTTGCTCAGCAAAGTAACTGAAACATTGTAAGCCCTAAATAAATGCTTGCTGTGAGCTGACACAATATAAAAGATGTTATACTTTCCACATACTGTGTGACCTTGGTCTAGTTACTTAACTTTTCTGCATCTCAGTGTTTGTCATCTGCAGAAATGAAAATATTAAGATTAGCTTTGTCATAGAGTTTTTTGAAGATTAAATGAATTCTACATAAAACACTTTAAAACAATGCCTAGTTTATAAGAAATGCCATGTAAATTCTATTATTATATACTGTTGCCAGGAGATTTTTTTTATTTGTCTTTTTTTTTTTTTTTTTCCAGTGAAGATCTTTGATTTTGAGATACTTGTGTCAAAAGTAAGATAATGTAGGGTAATAGAAATAGCACTGGACAGAAAGTCAAGAGACCTAGGGTTTAGTTCAGTACTGCTGTGAACTATATCATATATAGTTACAGGTGTGAACCACTGTGAACTGTATCATATATAGTTACAGGTGTGAACCATATATGAACTATATGGTATATGCAAGCTGGGAATCACAGCTTATCTATCACTTGGAATCACTTCCTTATCTATTAAATGTGGAAGAGTGATTAAATTGGGTTGAAGCAGATCCAGGTTTTGTGGGGGCAAAACTTATAGGCTATAGGAACCTTCTTTGAAAAAAGAAATATAAAATTATGGATGCAAAATTATTAATAGTTATGAAAGTGAATACTTATTTAAAATCAGCAATAAAATCACAATAAATTTTCAAAAGATGAAAAATACTATAAAATCACACAAGCCAGAAAAATAACAAATATTTATTAACTGCCTGACACAACCCTATATTACTTTTTCCCTACATCTTTGGGGCTGTATATTCCATTTTCCTCTTCATATGTTAATGACTTTTTGTTTTTGTTTTTGAGACAAGGTCTTGCTCTGTTATCCAGGCTGGAGTGCAGTGGCACGACCTTGGCTCACTGCAACCTCTGCCTCCTGGCATCAAGCAATTCTCCTGCCTCAGCCTCCAGAGTAGCTAAGACTACAGGTGCATGCCACCACACCCAGCTAATTTTTGTATTTTTTTAGTAGAGACAGGATTTCGCCATGTTGGCCAGACTGGTCTTGAACTCCTGAACTCAAGTGATCCACCCACCTCGGCCTCCCAAAGTGCTGGATTACAGGCATGAGCCACCATGCCTGTTCTGTTAATGATTTTTGTAATACTATCTTTTTTAGAGGGAATGGAAAGATAATTCAATCTTTCCCCTAGCACACATTCCTAGTTCTGAGTGTCCTAGGACACATGTGTGTCATGAAATAGCCTGTGACCTTACATCTTTGTGATATTATGCCTGGTGAATTGGCCCAGTGAGCAGTGGGAGTATTCCTAGAACCTATTCTTTTATTGAGACCACTGGAAATAACAACCATATACTGAAATGACTGTGAGCCCCATAAATTTAACTTATAAACTCAAGCTAAAGGTATGTCCATCTCAACTTCCCCTCAGCCAGATCAACAAAGATACCCACAGCTTCTCCAATGCCTTCAGCATGAGGGAGATTGTGAAAGATGGAAACTGGTATACAAAGAAACTGTGGTCTTTACCAATAGTGGTTATAATAGCTTACTTTTGAAATGTATTTAAAAGTATGACCATGTGAGTAAATTGCCTGGACCTCTCTCAGG
This sequence comes from Macaca mulatta, assembly GCF_049350105.2. Lineage (NCBI taxonomy): Eukaryota > Metazoa > Chordata > Mammalia > Primates > Cercopithecidae > Macaca > Macaca mulatta. Next base: position 96,061,408 of record NC_133419.1, read on the forward strand.
ACCTCAGAAGGGGGCAATGCTAGTGATGGATCCTAAAGTTTAAACTTTATTAAATTCACGATTAATCCATGTCTCAGTAGAGAATTTCAAAGACCTCTTTAAACTCTATAATTTTGTGATTTGTTTTGTCTTAGTATATCTCAACAAGAATCTAGTGGAAACAGCATATAGGAGAAGTAGCACAATTTTTTTTAAGTAGGCAGGGTAAAAGTAAAAGGAGCTCTATCCTCAGATATCACTAGAGTTGTATTGGTTTTTGTTTGTTCTCCCAGTGATTTTTTGTTGTTGTTGTTAGCCACAGTCTTCTTGATATTCCAAATCCACTGTCCCAAATATTCAACCCTTCTTTCAGAAAGGAGGAAATTAAGACAGAAATATTATATTTTAAAATATATTTAAAATATTACCGTAAAATATACTGGCTGTCTGGGTGTTAAAAATGAGAATAGATTAATACAATAGAAAAAGTCATACAAACATAAGGCATTTTGGGAGTGGGATATAGTTAATGGGAGTAAAGAGGAGTTATAATTTGTTGACTTAGAATCTTAGATAACGTAGTATTCTATTGTAAGGAATTTACAGGAAATCAACACAGGACTGAGGTGGGATTGAAGGGGACCTCTGAAGGGAATAATTCATACCTCTACTTTCAGATCTTCTGGATGTGACTGTGGCACATCTAGACTTTGAGCATCTTTAGGGACAAGACTGATTCATCTGACTATTTCTAGTACTTGGAATCTAAGAGGTGCTCAAAAAAACCCACTGGATGAAATGATTAGATATATTAGAGTTTGTTAGCTAGAAATCAAGTGAACAGATTGTTTTAACCAAAAAATTCCCAAATGTCTTAAAATTGTAAATTTATTTTTATACAAAGGTAAAATTTGCCTTATGAGCAAGAAGACACATTCACAAAGTATATGTGAATGATAGCAGCAAAGACAGCAATTTCAAAGATGAAATGTCTTGAGATGATGCATTCTCACATGAACTGCAAGCTTGGAATCACAGCAGCAACTTTTGAGATTCTGGAAGGCTGCAAAATTGGAAAATTATGCTTTGAAGTATATGCTGTCCAGATAATCCTTTATTTAGTCATTTATTTATTGAACCCTTACCAAGCAGTAAGTCCTGGTGATAAAAGTAACAAAGGACAGGCTTATAATCTAATAGTGAGACTGAAGTATAATCTCTGCATTGTTACAGAAGATAAATAGAAAATGGAGAATAGAATGTAAAAGGGTTATTAGCAGAGTCCAGAAAGATCTTTTGAGCATTTATGCCTATAACTGGATACATCTCAGTGGCAGTGTTGAAGATATGTGATACAGAATTCTTGCTGTGTTTCAGTGCAATGTACAATGTCAACAGGAAGATAGGATTAACCCCTATAAATACCAGAGAACAATACAAAACAGTGTATGATGAAATCACCTCCTAATTCCATGTTCATTACCTCACTCATACATGCATTCAAGCACTCCATGTTTGTGGAGTGCTTACCATGTTCCAGCCACTTGACTAGTCATGGAGATAGAGTCAGAATTTATAACTTAGCAGAGAAGACGGACTTTAAACAAATAATCCCAGTGTGTAACGAGTGTTATAGTAGGGAAAAACACAGGGAGGGAACATAAAGCAGGGTGATCAAACCTGGTCTAGGCCTCTCCTGGTCTAGGCCTTCCCCGAGGAAGTGAAATGTTAACCCAAGAAGTGGGCTGCCTCCTGGTTTCCAACAGTAAATCCCAGAGACTCCACCTAGTAGGTCCTTTCCCAGTGTTTCAGTTCCCCATTTTAATATAGTTCATGCTCCAATTGCAAAACTCCTATGAATCCTGGCTTTTTACATTGCAGTAGGCAAACTTTCATAAGGGGTGCAAATCTTCCTTTCTTTTCTGAGGGACACGATCCCTATTAAAAATTCACCAAAATTTTAATCTATTTTTCCGAATTAAATAATATCACTTTATTATCTAACCTTTAGCATTTCACACTTAGGCCCCACCCTGTTGATTTCCATTTGTGTATGTGCAAGTGATATGTGTGCACCATTTCTAACAAGTACATTGATATTTTCTGTCTTAAGACAGTAAAGCACTTGAAGATAACCATCATATTTCTAATCTATATTCTGTAATCCCCATAACCTTCATGGTAGTGATGATAATCATCATAGATATAGTAATAGAAGCAACCACTATCATTTACTGAGTACTTAGTACGTGCCAATAATTATTCAATAACCTACATACATTATTTTGCCTAATACTTGTAAAACGCCTATGAAGTAGCTATAATTATCTCCATTTAAATGTGATTTTTAGGGACTGAAAGTTTGGTCAAGGTCACAAAAGGTAGAGCTCTGATTTGAACCCAGATCTGCTTGATGCCACCAGCATTTACAGTGTTATAAAATCATGCTTTGGCATTATTCAGTCAGTCATTTTTATAAATATCTTTGAACTAATTATCTGTGTTAAGTTACCAAACTGTAAGGTCCACTAGATTAAATCTCTCATACATTTACCAAATATAGCTCACTGGACACCTATTCAAATAAATGCTATGAGAATAGGCAAAGACATAGCCATTATTCTCTATTCCAGTATTTTATTACCCACTGGCGTATTACGCAAAAAATATTTGGGTTATCTTTGGATAAGAAAACTACCTTTGTTGGCACCCAAGCCAAAATTCCAAATGTTCTGAGACATAAGTCTGAAGATTCCTAGGCACTTGGCTAGTCACAGAGATAAAGCGACAGACATGATGAAGATAAAGTTGATAAAATTAACAATTAAGGGTAGAGGAAGGAGATGCTGTTGGTACTTTCACATGCTATACCAAGGCAAGTACAGGTCTATCGCTGGGATTAGATTCTCTAGAAATAAGATGAATAAACTGGTTTCCACATAACCTGCCAGCAAATTCAAGATGTTCATATCAACCTGTCCTATCCACAGACTCCTCTAAGTAAATCTTTCTGCTGGTGGCCTTATTCTAAATAATCATGCTCTGTACTGTGTGAGTCAACCGAGGAATAGACAGTTGACTCAAAGACAGTCATTCTGTAACCTAGCCATCCATCTGTATGGACTAGCTCAAAATGATAATCTGAGCCAATCAGATTCCTTTCTTGGAAATTTGGCATCAGGAAACTATGATACTAAGCCAGTTGGCAGCAAAGTCAGATTGTAAGAGGATGTCATGAACCATATGCAAACTAAAACGAAGAAGGAACAGAACGGATAGGAAGTAAAGGGTGAGGAAGCTGGGAGGGGTAGGAGGATGGGGCAAGACACAGAAAGAAAGCAAAGAAGCTAAGACATTGGTATTTAGAGTTCCTTAAATCCTAGTGTGTTTCCACTTCCAGTCCTTGTGTATCTTTGTAATAATTTCCTTCACCGATCTAATCTCTTCCCATGGCTGATTTTGTGAAGTAACTTAATTCTGTTTCTTTCAACCAAAAGAGACTGACGGAAATAATCTTCCTTCATTTCCATGTCAAGCACTTATACATATGAAATATTACCCTTAGTTCTCATTAGTAAATGGATGTGAAAGTCAGGACATTCCAAAAGAAAGAACTAGAACTCACTGGGCCAGAAAACCCCCATTTCAGTTTTTACACAGAAAAATTCTTACAGTCTATGTTTCACTAAGAATGTCTGCTGTGCAAAAACCTCAAACTTTTTAGAATTTTTTTTTCTGTTGCAAGTTAGAGAACAGCAATCAGTAATCTATTACCCAAAGTGCTTCTCCTCTCTAGGTTTCATGTTGAAGTGATTCTAATATGTCTGTGCTATCAATTGCCTACACAGAAAACAGAGAGACAAAGGCTTTCTCCCTTTCCACACATTATCCTTCATTCAGACTTAATGCCTGCAGGTCCGGTTTAATGATTTCCCAGAGTTTATGAACGAAAAAGAAAAACAAAGCAATAACAACAAAAATCAAAGTTAAATTTCCTCAAACGTTTTCCAGAAGGAAGTAGTCAGGAGAAAAACAAAGGGAATGAGGGCACTTTGTCTCAGGATGCAAATTAAAGATCACTGTGGTGGTCTCTGTGGGGTAGTTATAAAGGGACCATGTGTATACTAGGAAGTCATTTAGTTTTGGAAATGTAAATATGTGTAAATGTTTTAATTTTACTCAACTTGCCAGAGGTAGAATGTCCCTGGACAACTAATTGATACATTTCTTTAGGGTCAATCGCTAGCTTTAGAGGAGGAGCCTCAGCTAATCACAGTAGAGCTGGACTGTTCTAGTTTTCCATTCCTTTGCATCGTGTTCCTCATCTCTGCAGAAGGCACTGCTCCTTCCTTTCCTTTCTAAATCTCTCTCTCTCTCTCTGTCTCTCTCTCTCTTGCTCTCTCTCCCCGCCTAGTTTATCCTGGACTCATGCTGAGCTCAGCAACCCTTGAACTCATTTTCTACCTGATACGTGAAATAGTTCTTAGGATTCACTAAACCTTTGGAAAATAAATGAGGTACTTCACTCTGCCATCTTTCAGGTATGGTGAAGAAAATAAAATGGCCTCCCTGGGCAGTACTAGATGGGTTGTGGTTGTGCTGGCCTTGCTCTTGATGAGCTAGCACTACTGTTATTTCTGTATATACCAGACCTGTCACTTTGCATTTTCTATTCCTCAGTGAAGACATGAACATCTAGACATTCCACATGTCTATGGGGAACTAGAGTGTCCAGGAATGGAAGCAAATGGAAACATTCTCATTATGCAAGTATAACTTTAGCTGTGACCTAAAATATATTGCCTAAAGACTTCTATAAGAGTGAAATTGAAAATTTTCTGTTATTTTTTTACCTCAATATTGTATAATCTAGTCACCATTCAAAAACTCCTCAAACTTCATTTTTCATTATTTCACAGGTTTTTTGTGAGGATTAAATTAAAAGACATATATAAAGCACTTAGAACAGGTTATTCCCTATCATGAGTACTCAGTAAATGTTAACTATTTGTTTTATTTTTAAAAGATTTCATACAAAAATATATTTTTAAACAGCAATTGAAATTTACTTGAATTTTAATGTTTTGGGTTCCCTAGTACCATTTACCAAGACAGTTTGTTTTGATTTAAAAGGGCCTCAAGTGCTTGATAACACTCAGGGTTTATCATTAAACGTCTTTATTGCACTTGTGTTTGCAAAGTACATTTTTGTCTTCCGTTAGCTAGTCTATCCAGTCAGATTCTAAGAGAACTCAGTGTCAGTGATACTGTTGAATAATGAAGAAGCTAAGGTCATGGAGAAATTAAATGACATGAATGTATTCTTCATTCTAACCTCTCTCTAGATGAAGACAGATGATTTCTAAAATTTGGCGTTACATGTGTATGCAGATGAGTCTATGTGTACGCAGATGAGTCTATGTGTACACACACAAATACACACACACATATATTTACCCTTATGTGTCCTGCTCCCAACAAATTCTCTTTTTTCTAAGAAGATCATTCTTTAAGTTTTTAACTGAAAAAATTACAGTTTTCCAGTTAATGAAAAGGAGATATTGTTCCCATTTAAGAGCTGGAACTCTGAAATAGAGTGCTTTGGAATACTTCTAGAGCTTTGTCTACTGGCCATAGGTAATGATTCCTGTTTTCACTCAGCAGGAAGCAACTACCTTTTGTGATATGAACAAAATATAGAAGATAATATGTCCAATGTATTCTGTACGACTCAAGGAAGAACCCAAACATAAATAGGTCTGGTTTTTATAAATATGGGGCTGGGCTCAGAGGGTCCCCTTGGTGGTAAATGGGTAAGAGTATTTAAGTGTGTACCAAGCACCACAGTTCTTCTAGAAGGTCTTCTTTGCCTTTTATGATTGCCTTCTGTCTGTAGAAGCATCTTTCTTTGTAAGTCTGGCTTAGTCATCAGGCAAAATGCCTTATTTATTTTTTATTGTTTACAAAACCAAAGACCCATACTACAGGATATTTATACTGTTGTCTATCAAAGCATTCACCAGAAGAGGAGATAAGCAATTCCTCTGCTAAAAAATATTGCGGCCTATGAATTATGAGTGCACATGAAAAATCCCTGCTTTACCAGGTCATAAGTAAATGATTTTCTTCTCTTGAGCTAATGATGCAACTCATTTAGGTTGATTTCACCTTCCTCAGATGTCATAAACCTAATTTCTGCTTTTCACCTATAGTGCTTAGCTCATTGTACAGTGGCATCTCAGGTAAGAGGGGCTGAAGCAAAGTCTGAGTTCAGTCCTCCTAAGAACATTGGGAAGAGTTTCTCCCCTTTTTCAAAGAACCAGAGGGTATATTTAGCCAAACAAGAATAAGTTTCTAGATATGGAGGGTAACCAAGTAGGGTAACATTTTTCTGAGTGGAAAAAGCAAAAGGAAGGTAGATGCCTTTATGTGTTGGTATCATAGTTTCCATAGCCCTGGTGCTTCCCATAGTAGCTTTGAAATGAAGACCAGCAGTCCGTTCCCCTAGATAAGGCGACAACCCAGGGTGAGTAGAGGCTGGAGTCACACCCTACCAGCTCTGGGCCAGCTCAGCTTTTTGTTCTCTTTGCCTTTTGTCTTCAGGGCTCCAGCAACATCATTCAACCCCATTCTGGAGTGAGATTAGGTGAATTCCTTAGAGCCTATGAATCACCACTGGTGATGCAAAGTCAGAAGAGCTAACATGTCACTGGGATCCATGGGCTCTGAGGAATAAACAGTTTCAACAATGTCACATGATTTCAAGGCTTTTTCATGTCTCTTGCTTTGGCCCTGTCACGTATATCTGATATACTTCCAATTTTTCATGTCCCAGTCTCCCATCCTTTTTATTAATCTGCTTCTTTTCACATCATCTGTCCTACTTCCTGCCACCTTCTAACTATAGCAAACTGCTAAACCCTGGAACCTTTGCTCTATTGTTAAAATTCTCCTCAAAAGTCACCCAAATTATCCTGGTAGCAAAGTAGAAGAGCTTAAAATTATTTTTGCACTGAAAAGCCTAGAGATGACTTACCTAAATATGTCCTATTTGCTCTCAGTAGTTCATGCTCCTGACAGGGGGAAGTTATGGGATTTTGCCTAGACATACTTCGGTCATTCTGTGTTTTGTGCTGCCCATGATGAATCAGCTATTGTTTAAGCAAATGAAAGCAAGTGTCTTGTGGAGTGGTAATGGAGACATTGGTGGCATTCACATGGCTGAAAATTTGCAGCTCATCTCTGGCCCCATCCATGAACTGAATTCTAACCTCAGAATGTTCTTCTGAAAGAAAGACCATTTTCATTGTTAGACTCTAAGCTCCATGAGGGCACGCACTGTGTCTGGATTCTGTTCATTCATGTATTCCAGATGACATAGAATGAAGCTTCTCTCATTGTAGGTGTTCAATAAGTCTTTGTTAATTTAAATTCCTACCTGATGAAGTTACTACTCTAGCACAGCACAAAGTTCTTTTCCATTAAATACCACAATATCAACTGGATATGGCAGAGCAGAGTTTAATATGCTAATTTAAATACACAGAAATGAAAAGATTGTTATATCTGTCATGGACCTTGGAATAGACCTGAATTTCTCAGGGCTGTAAATGTATCTCAGAGAACAGGATTAGGAACAAAGTAGAAATAAGTAAAATTTAAGGAAGAGCTCAGACATGAAGGGTAGTGGATAAAGAGAAAATGCATTTAATTTTTTTATTATAGAAATGCAAAATTGATAAAGAGTTCTCAGCTTAACTGAGATACCAAGTATTTTCTCAGGACCTTAGTACTATTACTCCTAAATAAAATAAAATAAATAAAATATAGAATTTAGACTAGATAAGATCCCTTCCAAATTTAAAAAGGAGATTACGATTACAAATGATCAAAAACATATAAAATATAAATTAAACTGAGGACCTTATTTTTTCTTTGGGAATGGGTCTTGGTCTAGAACAAAGGATCTTAATCTTAAATCTATCACTGTACTGCTTTGGATCTTTGAATTTCCTAAGGCTGTGCAAAAAATTTGTATATATATATATTTTCCTGAGGAGCAAGAATCTGCAGTTTTCATCAAATTCCCAAAGTGAACCCCCAAAACCATATAAACCACTAAAGTATAATATTTTAGGTTGTCTCTTTATAAGATTTGGCAGAATACTTTCAATGTGTCAGGCATCGTGCTAAACATTTATACGTATTAACTCATTTAACCCTAACTTCATAATACCACTGCTTTTCTGAGAAGTAAGTTAACGTTCTCAAATTCATATAGCTGATACATGGTGGTGCTGGGATACCAACTATCTTCCTTTTGAGTAGACAGAACAGTTGCCAACAACCAGGGCCTTTTCAGTCTTCACCATCATTTTCCATTTAAATCATCCTTTATATAGTAATGGCCTCCTAAGGATCCTAAAGCCTTACTGTGTTCAAGCAGCATTCCTCTATGGAAAAAGCCTTCTAAAGCACAGAGGCAATCCTCTCCAGACTGCTCCCTTTAGTTTTTTTCCATTGTAAAACTAGCCTGCAGTAAGTATAATTTTGTCTTAACTGTCTATTCTAGACTCAAGTCTGGCCACATGACACAAATGGACAACCCATACATTTGGAGAAACTCCAAAAAATCCATCTCAAGCACTGACTGGTCCTGCTCCTGTTTCAAAATTTTACTAACCTTCCACAAATTGTGATTCCAGACACGTTTATACCTTGGACCCCAGGATAATGGAAGGCACAAAAGAGGCAGAAATTAAAATGTTAGTCTATCTGGGTACACAGTGTGGGCCAGCAATGACAGGGGAACCCATTGCCTCCTAGGTCACCTGAGGGTAGCACATCTGTGCTTTCTGTAAATGGGTTGACAAAGTAATCCAGAACAGTTTTCTTGATGTTTCTTAACTCACACCGTAAATACAGTGTGCTACTTAACAATAGCAACTAAGATTTAACAAGCGACAGGAAGCGTTTTTAAAAACAAGTGAAAGGCCGGGCGCGGTGGCTCAAGCCTGTAATCCCAGCACTTTGGGAGGCCGAGACGGGCGGACCACGAGGTCAGGAGATCGAGACCATCCTGGCTAATATGGTGAAACCCCGTCTCTACTAAAAATACAAAAAACTAGCCGGGCGAGGTGGTGGGCGCCTGTAGTCCCAGCTACTCGGGAGGCTGAGGCAGGAGAATGGCGTAAACCCGGGAGGCGGAGCTTGCAGTGAGCTGAGATCCGGCCACTGCACTCCAGCCTAGGCGACAAAGCGAGACTCCGTCTCAAAAATAAAATAAAATAAAATAAAATAAAATAAAATAAAAATAAAAACAAGTGAAAAGCTGAGATCAGAATTCCAGTGACCTTTCTAATTCAGCTACCACTGCCATTATTCAGGAGCAAAATAACTTGAAATTTACGATGGAGGCTGGAGAGGCAAGTAAGATAAAGCTTTGCTATTCTCTGCCCAAGAGAAGAGTGGGATCATCCAAACCTTTTCGTGAACTTCAAATTCTGAAGGTTAAGTCATATGCCATATCACTGCACATGGAAAAAAGAACATCCACAGCAAAGGTGACACCTGAGAGGTCATACACCCTGTTAGAAAAGCTGAAAGCATCAATCTGAGAAAAATAAGTGAAACTCAAGACCCACATCAGAACTATGGGTGACATAAGGGATTGAGGGTTGTGGGATTTGAGACATTGCCAATCTTCTCGCTTTTCTCCCTTTTTATTCTTTACAACCCAACCACTGATGGAAGCCACCTGTTTGACTTGAGCTACTCTGTTACATTTTCTGTGCCTCCAAAGGTGCCGATTTCAGTGTCTGCTGTGTTGCAGTAGTGCCTTTGCTGAGTTTGAAACTGGAAACTCCAAGTAAGTAGATGCCTTCTCTTCAGACATGCCAGGGAAAAACTTACTTTAGTAAAAATAACCTTTCTGCCATCTTCATCAAGTTAACACAGAAAACTGATATTTAGTCATGAAGGAGCTTGATTAAACTATTTCACTTTATCATTTTACATCTTGATACAATAATATGGTTACGGGTTATTTTCTTGCAATACTTCTCACCTTCTTTGCAACTGTGTTTATTTGTTTGTTTGTCTTTTTGCTTGGTTGCCTTCTCCATGAGATTATATGCTTCATGAGGACACTTTTTCTCATCATTATATCCTCAATACAATAATGTTTTGGAAGAAAATAAATAAAGTCCATGCAGAAAAGTCATCTGATCTGTTACAAGAATAGTGAATTCTTATCAGGTTAATAAAATATGAGTTGCATGACTCAAGAGTTTTTAATAACCAGTGGTTGTAAACCAAATTTATATCATGTATCATGTGTAAATGTAATATTGAATATAGTTGTAAGTTTCAGGATAGGAATTAGTGTTCAGGCTGCAGTGAGTAATTGCTACTTTTGTCATCCTTTGGGTAACTCTTAGCCAGCTTGGGTCTGCAAAATTGCCCCTCTCCTTTGTATTCAGCCCTGTCCTTGTTCTAGGAATCTCCTCCCCCAGATGCAGTGGGTCTCGCATTGGTATGTGATTCTCTGTTCCTCCAGGGAACAGCCCTCCCTGCGGTTATGAGGCTTTGTTCATCCGTACTCTCAGCTGTCCTTTCTTTGCTTTGAGGAGAAATGTGCTGAACCTGTGGGGCCCCTACACTGAAGCTACACGGGGAAAGTTGGGAGAGGGGGAGAAAGAGAAAGAGAGGGGGAGGTTAAAAAGACAAGAGTGTGTGTGCATGTGCATGTGTGTGAGTGTGAGAGGCCGGTGAGGAGTGTTCCATGAAAAGAGACTGGCACTTGTTCAGACTGGAAGGAACTGAAAGAGTGGGAGCAGTATGTGAGCCAGGAAGAGAGCAGTGGGGAGTGGGGCTTTAGGACAAACGGGGAAGAGGTCCCACCTTCTACATCATGCAAAAGATTTTGACTTTTATCTTAAGAAGAAAATGGGAGGAGAAAGCCTAGGGCAGTGTCAGAAAGACTGTACATGAGCCGAGAACTGCAACAGCCTTCTCTGGTGGTTCTGACCACAGTCCATTCTTTAGTGGAGGCTGTTCCTTTGGCCATTCTTAGTTTTGACTCCGTTTCAGAAAGATATATTGAGCACATACTCTGTTTTATGCCCTATGCTAGACAAGGGAGAGATATTAAAATATTTAAGATGTGACCCCTGTCCTTGAAGATATGACAGTTTAGTAATGACATTTTGTTTCATTAAAGAAGCTAATAGTCAAACCAAGAACTTCCAGCTAATCATTCCCTGTGTCTTCTCACATGGAGTGCTTCTGAACCAGTTTTTTCACCTCCTGTTCTTATACGTTTGATTTTTTTAAATACAAATTTTTACATTTTTCTTGGTATCAGGCCATCCTCCCTGCCTGCTATATCTTTTTGAATCATGCTACTAGCTCTTTCATCCAACTTTATGCTACATGCAGATCTGATGAACATGTCTTCTTTTTGTTAACTCAAGATCTTACTTAAAAAATTGGTCCAGCACTTTGGGAGGCCGAGGCCGGCGGATCACTTGAGGTAGGAGATCGAGACCAACCTGCCCAACATGGTGAAACCCCCGTCTCTACTAAAAACACAAAAATTAGCCGGGCATGGAGGTGCACGCCTTTAATCCCAGCTACTAGGGAGGCAGAAGCAGGAGAATCGCTTGAACCCGGGAGGCGGAGGTTGCAGTGAGCCAAGATCACGCAACTGTACTCCAGCCTGGGCAATAAAATGAGACTGTACCAAAAAAAAAAAAAAAAAAAAAAAAATTTTGATGACAGGTCTCAGAGGGTCCTTGAGCCCTTTAGCATGGCACAAGTAGATTTCTTTCCAGGTGATTCTTAATTGATGGGTCAGTACATGTAGGGTACCATACACTGTTTTTTCCCGGGGAAGCCTCTCCCTATTTTACAGCTAGAAATAAGTGCCTGATTTATGGGCATCCACAGACCTGTGAATACCTATGCCACACTACTCATGACATTACATTTTAATGTTGTTATGCATCTATCAGTATGGGGCTGTTATTTTATTCATCACAATAGTCTCAAAATTGAGCACAGTGTATTTGTATTGCACGTGACAGACAGTAAACATTGTTTAGTAACCTAACCTGCATGATTTTTTAGGGACTTTTATTTATTTATTTATTTATTTATTTAGAGACAGAGTCTCACTCTGCTGCCAGGCTGGAGTGCACTGGCGTGATCTTGGCTCACTGCAACCTCCACCTTCCAGGTTCAAGCGATTCTCCTGACTCAGCCTCCTGAGTAGCTGGGATTACAGGCGCCCGCCACCACGCTCGGCTAATTTTTTGTATTTTTAATAGAGACGGGGTTTCCCCGTGTTAGCCAGGATGGTCTCAATCTCCTGACCTCGTGATCTGCCCGCCTTGGCCTCCCAAAGTGCTGAGATTACAGGCGTGAGCCACCGCACCCGGTTTTTTATGGACTTTCAAAACAGCCAGGCTATTTGATAAATTTTGAGGGTTGAAATATAAAATGTAGCCCTTCTGGCAGTTCCCAGTTTAGCTGTATGTGATTAGGAACTGGGTCCCACGTTCATGCCGTGGTGTTGGCTCCACAGAATCATACACTTTGGTCTCTGGAGCACTTCCTGATATGTCATAGGAGTTTTTAGTGTCTTCAGATTATCTCAGAGATTTTACAAATGATGCAGTGAAATCAGGAGAAAAGAGATGTGTAACCCCCTTATCACTGATCTCCAATTTCATGGGAAGGACATGTAGAAAGATCCTGGAATTTGACAGTAGAACTATGGTGAACAGGTATACTAAATAAATATAATAAAAACTACAGCTTAATTTGGGAAAGCTCATTGAAAGAGAAATAAAAATTCTTCTTTTTGATGTAAACCATCTTCAGATATTTAGAGTTTTCGTTCTATCCCCACATGTTTTGCCTTTATCTTTGATTACCTAAACTATGAGGACAACAGATTCTGATTTTTGAAATTTGCTTTTATTAATTCTTCTCCATCTTTTTTTTTCTTTCTTAATGTATCTGAGTTTCTATCAGTTTGGCAAAAATACTTGGCAACATTTACTGGGATTTTCGAACATCCCACATCCAATTCTGTGTTAGGGATTTCACAAGTATTATCCTATTTAATCCTCTTCTATAAGAGGCAGGTATGTTACTCTGCTTGGTTTATTAAAAAGAAAGAAAGAAAGAAACAGACAGAGGGAGGTTAAATCATCCCCACTCTTATCTTGGTTTCCGTCTCTTCCACTCTCCCTGTAGTCTGCTGGTGTGTTGCAGAGCTGAGGTTTTAATAGGACCTGATTCCACAGCCTGAACTCTTAATCCGGCACACAATTTTGCAAAGGGCTCAAAGTCATAGAATGTCATACTGGAAGCGTCCTTAGAGATCATCTAGCTTAGAACATAATGTCTAGCTGTGGGCCTGATTTGCTCCTACTATCTGGGCAAAATGAATCTCCCAGAGTGAAAAATAGGTAGGAGAAATGGATGAAGTAGGAGTGGGGCTGGGTGGGTTGATTCCAAGTCCCAGACTCACAGCAGGGACTTTCATGTCTGGACTTTTGTTTTTTGTTTGTTCATTTGTTTTTGAGTCGGAGTCTTGCTCTGTTACCCAGGCTGCAGTGCAGTGGCGCCATCTCGGCTCACCGCAACCTCCACTTCCCGAGTTCAAGCGATTCTCAAGCCTTAGTCTCCTGAGTAGCTGGGATTACAGGCTCCTGCCACCACACCTGGCTAATTTCTTTATATTTTTAATAGGTTTCATCATGTTGGCCAGGTTGGTCTCGAACTCCTGACATCAAGTGATCCACCTGCCTTGGCCTCCCAAAGTGCTAGGATTCCAGGTGTTAGTCACTGTGCCAGTCTGGAGTTTTGGAATTGGATGGTGCACACATTGTTTTTAGCCTACATTAATGTCTTTCTTTATCATTAAAATGTTCGTTTAATAATCATGTGAGGCTGAGGTCTAATTTCAGTTTCAACCGCCACTAACTATGTGACCATAGGATTTTGTTGTTTTTGCTCAGCATTTACTGTGCCATATTTTAAGACACACATTTCAGGCAAAAGAGATAGCAGAAGCAAAGGTGTGGTAGGTCCACTGAACAGGGAGGCAGAGAGCTGGATGTGGGAACTGCCCATTACTCTGGGGACTCCATGAGACAACAGTTCTGTTTTTCAGCACAGCAAGTTGTTTGTTACCTTCAAATAACACAGAAAGACAAAAATCAGTAAGTTTGTATTTCCACAGGCGGTGAAAATGTGAAGATCTGAGTGGTGTGAAATGAAGTCACTTTCAGAGAGAACATTTTGCTGAAATTTAGAGTGAGCTAGATGTGCCTAAGTCATACACAGGAAGTAGGAGACCTGGGCGTCAAGGGGACAAACAGCCCCACGGTGAAAAAAGGCAATTACTGGGAAAATGAGAGAAGATTGCAAAGTACACAGAATCAGCTATGCACATTGTGAAATATAAGTCACCCCACTATGTGTTTTGGGGCTGCAGTCACAAAGATCAAGATAGAAAATAAAAATATTCACCTCCATGTCTGATTAATCTTTGCCCCCCATTCTTTCATTCCTTTCCTCCAACATTTTAGTCTCCTAAGCCTTTTTGAAGGATTCTTTGTCTCATTTAAAAATAAAGATGGATAAGGGAGCATTGTTTTCGCCTGAGCAAACCAAATGTGGCCGGCTCCGTGAAGTATATCCATGTTTTTCTGCTCTGCTTATGTAAAAATAACTTAGGGAAGCTGAAATATTTTGTATGTGAATTAAAGGTTAAAAAGAAGAAGGTTTTGGAGCAATGAATGAGATGAAAGACAAAGCTGTGCCAGGAAAGATGAAAGCCAAGCTAAGAGTGGTTAATCATCCCAGCCAGAGATAAACAAGAGAAATCCAGTGTCTCCTGAGAGCTGAGGAGCCCCTCTATCCACCATGGAAATGTCTCTGACATCTAAGTTACCGAGCTAGTTACTAAGCCTGCTATTTCTGCTCTGTCAAAATCATTCCATTAAAACTTAAAATAAGCCTGCAACTGGATAATCTTATCCCTTACGGAAGCCTTATGTAATAAATGCAAATGTGCATCTGAATTATTAGGCTTCTTTTTTTTTTTTCCCTCAAAGCTGCACTTAATCAGTAAAAGCTTGTGAAAGCCAAAGATTTCTAAAATAAATGTGTATCTAAGAGCATCTCTAATGTTGTCTTCAGAGCTACCAAGAGGTTTAGAAGAAAAGGCCTCGTGTGGAGAACAAGAATTGCTGGGTTCTGGCACTGGTTTAGCTCCTTAATTTGCACTGGTTCTTGCAAATCACTTAGCTTCCCAAGGTTGAAAGATTCTATGGAGTGAAAAGAGTTCAAAAACTAGGATTAAAAACCATGGGTTTGCGTCCCAGCTTCATCATGTGCGAGCTATGTGGCTGGCAACGGATTTAATATTTGGGGGTTTGTTTTCTTATCTATACGGTGGGGGAAGTAATAGCACCTCATTCATAGGACTGCTGTGAAGAACATATGAGACACTGTATATAAAAAAGTTCTTTGCACACTGTAAAGAGCAACAGACAAGTTGGCCTTTGCCATTACTTCCCCAGTTTACCTAAGGCTTACAGAATGCTGGGAAAATAAATGAGAGGTAATAAGGCATTTTTTATAGAAAGTCCTAAATATTGCTTCACAATTCTTTGTAGCAAGTGAAGACATAGTTTAATACTGATAGTAAAGACAAATGAACTAATCAGAAGGCCAGCCCCACCTAGAAGACATGTAAGACATCTTCCATATACAGTCAAAGGCAAACGATAAGGTTTTTTTCTTATTCTCTTGTATTCTAGAGGCTGTTGGGGGTTGGGTGGCTTGGAAGGGAAAGTGCCACACAATAGCATTTGCTAGATTACTGCATGGGGGTTGGGAGGGCTCTATAATTTAAGAGGCATAAGATGACTGAAGTGATCACACAAAAAAAGATATCTTCCAATTCCATTTGAGCTACGATCTGATCTCGCTGTTGAGTACAATGTCCCCTTCACAAGAATCAGAAGTCAGCATCAGGGCTGTGCTGCATAAGTTTTCCACCCAGTAACAGGATGATGTCAGCAGCCAGGGAGAACGACCAATCAGCAGGCAGAATGAATCAGAGCGTGCTGGGATTTTGCTCAACTGTCTCTTAGCAAAGCAAGCTGTGCTCTGAAGTGCAGGGGTTATTTGCACTTCCTCTGCACTTGAAGCTGAGGCTGAATGACTCTTTAGCTGAAAAGGTACCAAGGAGTGTGCAAGCAGTTGAGATGATTTGCATCCAAGCAGCCAGTCTCATAAGTCATGAGTCATATTTGTTTTCCTGAAAGTATTTTTTTGTAATAAAAAATTCAGCATTAATAAAGATTCTGAAGTCTTGATTTATATGTTGTGTCTTATAATTGCTTGAAACCTGTTTTGTTTCATGCATTGTGCTGCTGGGCAGCTCTTGGCACATGAGCTACAAGTAAAGTTCAATACTGCCTCTTAGAGAGTTTGAATTTGCCTCTGATGTTTCAAGTCTTCTCTCTAATGACAAGCAGCCTGGAAATCAACAGCTGTTTCATTTCTGGGGCAAAAGCGCTAATTCTCCAATTACACTAAAATGTGTTTTGTGTGTGCTTTAAAAATAAGTCTAAGCTGAAAGGGTATGATGTGACTTGTAGACATTGTCTCATGGGTGGGAGTGGAGAGGGCTTTGTAGCATTTCTGAAAACATGAAGTTATTTCCCAATATTTTGTCAGTTTTTCTGATCTTGGTAGGCAGTGACAGCAGTATTGGAAAAGGGTGCAATCGAAGGGTTAAACCTACTATTACATATCCCAGGTCGATTAGACCTCCCAGGCAGGTTCCTCACTGGCATTATCTGAGGACAATTTCTGTGCTATCTAAGGCCAGCAAGCAGTCTTTCCTGTGAGTGGTGAAAACACATCTTTCCAAAAGAAAATATATATCTAACAGAGGGAGTGATTTTTCATCTTGTCTTCTTTCAGAGTCCTTGGTAGGTCTCAGGACGCACCATGGACTGCAATTTATTAGCTCAGACCTGCTGCAACCTATCTTTCCACAGTTTGCTTCTTGGCTGAATGCCTCGTTTTCCTCATTACTGAAATGAAAAAGGGTTTACAAAGCTAGCTAATTTGAACTAATTAGGGACGGGCTATTCTGAAATACTAAGAATGCTGGATGAGAATATTCCTTAAAGAAAAGCTGACATTACATTCAAAGGTTGGTAATATGCTGGAGGAGAGAGCACAGCCTCCAGAGGTTAGGCTTCCCAGCGTTTGAATCCCAGCTCCACCCATTACTAGCTCTGTACTTCCAGCCACCTCTCCATTCCACAGGTACAAACTGGGGCAATGCTTAGCTCAAAGGATGGTTATGAAGATAAACAATCTCTCACCACCAAGCGCAAGCAAAACACATAGTAGCTACTCAATAATTCATAGACCCTCCACCTCCTTTAAACTGGAAATAAACAACTTGTTGGCTGATAGAAATCCCAGAGGGACCTGCTTTCACAAATACTGTAGGATTTGTAATTAGCATGTAAAAAGACTGCTTCCAGCCCTTGAAAGCATGTTGTCCTTTAAAGGCTCTTAGGCAGCCTCAAGAAGCCTTGTTTGCCCTCTAGCATTAATTTGCTTAGCAAATTCTCACTGCTAGGGCAAAATTAAATTTCAGTTTAGGCTCTGTTTGATTGACCACAAACTCTAAATGAAGGTGGCTTTAGTGTGATCTAACTTTCACTTGTTTGGGAGCCTTGAGATTAATGCAATGGGCCATTGAGTGATTCTATAAGGCCCTGGCGCTCTTTACAAGAAAGACATAAATGTGAAGTATCTGAACTAATGCTGTTATCACCATTCCCTTTCCTCAGCTGAACATCCCTCAAGGGGTGCTTCTGGTGCCAGAGAAGTTTAGAAAAACTTTTGACAAAGCAGAGCAGACTAGGAGTCTGTACAGAGGTGAAAGCCCTGGGAAGGTATGATGTTACAGCAGCTGCAGAACCCAGAGACTCCTGGAGGAAGTCGGGTAGGGGATGCATTTCCTGGGTGAGGGCAAATCAGCTATTTTGGACTCTTAGGTTCCTCATTAGTCAAAAATCAAGAAGACTACAGAAATGGTAACATTCTGCTATTGCTACTGGTCCTTTCTCCTGAGAAATGCAATTGCTGACTAAGATATAACTTCGTAGATTCGCCGTCCACTCAAGGCTTAGTTTACTGCAACACAGAGAAAGTCTCTTTCTTCCCGCTGTACAGAAAGATAAACTGACAGTCTGTGGGTAAGCTCAGGGACTTGCAAAAGATCACATTAGGACATCAGGATGGAGATACTGAATGCGGAAACAATGAAACCGGAAGTTGAGATCTCCAGACAGTACCGCCATTATTCCAATCACTTCAAGTCCAAATGGAGAAGTTTAAAATGAGTACCGTTAACCAAGAGTGCAAGACCTGCTTAGTTTTGAGTAATTGGATCTCTGTATATGGGCCTAAGAGATCTTTACCTATATTTAGGCAAAGGGAAGCAAATTCATTCCAAGAGAGTGTCCTTTTTCTTTTTTTGTCAGAAAATTTGATATGGTATCATGGGTTAAATAAATTTCTTACTTGGAAGGGTCACATTATTTGGGAACAGGTTCACTGCAGATATAATTAGTTAAGATGACGTATATAGGAGTAGCGTGGGCTTCCTATCCAACATGACAGGTGTCCTTATAAGAAGATGACAGTGTGAAGGCAGGTGCACACAGGAAGAAAGCCATGTGAACACAGAGGATTGGACTGGTAAATCTACAAGCCAAGAAACACTGAAGACTGTTGACAAACCACCAGAAGCCAGGAAGAGGCAAGGCAGGGTTCCCTAGAGGCTTCAGAATGAGCTTGGCCCTGCTAATACCTTGATTTTGGAGTTCTCCAGAAGTAGGAGACAATAAATTTCTATTATTTTAAGCCACCCAATTTATGGTACTTTGTTACAGCAGCCCTAGCAAACTAATATATATAGCAATAACCAAAATGACCAGACTGGGAAAAGCTGCCAGCTA
Source organism: Macaca mulatta (assembly GCF_049350105.2). Taxonomy (NCBI): domain Eukaryota; kingdom Metazoa; phylum Chordata; class Mammalia; order Primates; family Cercopithecidae; genus Macaca; species Macaca mulatta. The sequence goes on from NC_133419.1 coordinate 96,080,460, forward strand.
TGTGTAATTCTGAGCAAATAACTTGACCCCTGTGGAAGAAAATTTCTTACCTGTGAAATAGGAGTAGAGTAGGTGACTTAAAAGGACTCTAAACTCCTTTGAGAGCATGTAGTGTCTCCCAGTGTTTTATAGCTTTCCTTCTGATCTACCTTTTGACTCCTGTCCATCTCTCTGTTTCTACTTGCATATATCTTAGTTCAGGGCCCAGTTATTTCTTGCCTTGAAAACTGTAAAACTTTTCTTGCTTTCACTCTCTCACGGTACAACATAAGTGCCTGTGGAATCTTTGTAGACAGAGATCTGATAACATAATTCCCCTACACACCCCCTCTACAGCTGATGCTGCTTACAGAATCCTGTTGAAACTCTTTAGCTTGATACCTAGCTCTTCACATCTGGACCAAACATCTCTGTTCAGGTTTGTCTCCCACGAACTCCCTCCCAGTTCCCCTCATGTCCACATTTGACATGTTCTAGCCATACTAAAATATTAAGTCATGAACTTCTCTTTTCTTAAATCCTACACTCACTTGCTCTCTAGGGACTTCCCACCTGCCCTTTTATTCTCCACAAAACAAGGAGCAATTTGAGGAAAGAAACCGTGTTTCTTTCACTGTTTTTGTTTTTGTTTTTGTTTTGAAACAGGGTCTCCTCTGTCAACCAGGCTGGAGTGCAGTGGCGCAGTCACAACTCACTGCAGCCTTGATTTTCCAGGCTCAAGCGATCCTCCCACTTCAGCTTCCCAAGTAGCTGGGACTTGGGCATACACCACCATGCACACCACAATGCCCAGCTAAGTTTTGTATTTTTTGTAGAGACTGGGTTTTGCCATGTAGCCCAGGTTAGTCTCGAACTGGGCTCAAGTGATCTACTCACCTTGGTCTCCCAATGTGCTGGTATTACAGGCATGAACCACTGTGCTCGGCCTGTTTTTGTTTTCTTGAGACAGTCTTGCTCTGTTGTCCAGGATGGAGTGCAGTGGCCTGAACATGGCTCACTGCAGCCTCAACTTCCTGGGCTCAAGTGATCCTCTTGCCTCAGCCTCCCATGTAGCTGGGATTACAGGTATGGGCCACCACACCCAGCTAATTTTTTGTTTTTTGTTTTTTGTAGAAATGGTGTCTCACTATGTTGTCCAGGTTGGTCTTGAACTCCTGGGCTCAAACGATCCTCCCACCTCAGCCTCTCAAAGAGCTGGGATTACAGGCATAAGCTACTGCACCTGACCTCAATTCACTGTTTTTTTCTCTATTACCTAGTACTTTCCTTAGCATGTAGTAAAAACTTGGTAAGTATGAGTTGAAGAAAGGAATCATTTATTCTTCAAGATCCATTTCAAAGATTTTTTAAAAATATGAATACCTGAGTTAGGTGTTCCCTCCTAGATCCCACTGCACTCTGTCACAATTTCTTAAATCAATTCTCCCATCTGTGAATCTTGCCAGATCCATGCATAGTGCTTTGCACTAAACTAAATAAATGTGGTGTGGATGGACAAATAAATAATAAACAAGTTCTAACTATTAAAAATGTTTGGATGTACTGTTGTTTACTGTGAAAAGCTTCAACTCATCTGAGGTAAGGGAAAAAGTTTAACCCTGACGCAACCAACTTGACTTGTTTAATCAGATTGTGGCCACAGTGGTTTAGTTCAGTCGGTCAGAGTGTATGCAGAAGGTTGGTTTCCTCAGTGTTGCTCTTATTTGAGGTTAGTTAGCTGGGAACTAACTAGATGGTACTGGGAAACTCTGAAGAGCAAGGCCTCCCCTTCCATTTGAATGGCGACAGAGTGAAAGAGTACAGAGGGTTCAGCACACACTCAGCAGGCTGGTCAGTAGCTCAGCCTGAGGGCAGTGGTCAGGAGCTAGGTAGTGACTGGTAATGGGCTCCTTGCAATGTGGATCTCTGCTTTGGTAACCCCTCTTTCTCTTTCTCCATGGGTCAGTTTGGCCAAATAAGGCCCCAGGTGGGTGGGGAAGGAGTGAACCCTCCTGGGAAATGATGCACACACTTCTCCCCAGCAGATCTCATTGCAAATGGGTCCCAGTACAAGGCTGACCTGCTGGGCTTAGTCTTACACACAGATCAGAACCATCATTTGAATTATAAGGATAATGACTATGTATTGGACGCTTACTATGTGTCAAGTTCTCTCTCTCTGTCTCTGACTTATGTCAAGGTCAAGTTAAATCTGCAAGTCAACTAACTGCAATATGGGAATTGAGATAGAAAATTGTTAGCTGATGTGTCCAAGGTCACGCAGCTGGTAAGTGGCAAATGCAAGAATGTAACTCAAGTCTGTTTGACTCAACAGACCCTTTTGACCAATAAACATGCTTTCCCAGTCCATTGTATTCTATCAGATTCATCAATTAATTAATCAACTAAAAAATATTTATTTAATATCTGCTATATGCCAGATACAGTTGAGGTTCTGGGGATAATGTGGCAAACAAGACTTTAGATAAAGTCCCTGCTCTCATGGAGCTTACATTCTAGAGAAGGGAAATAGATGATAAAAATATTAGCAAACAAATAATTTTAGTGAATACTAAGTGCTATGAAGAACATAAAATATGGTAAAGGATAGAAAGTGCAATTGGCAGTTTCTGAAATGGTCCCCAACAATCTTTGCCTTCTTGTATTCATGCCCTTTTATAATGACTTGATGTGTATGGACTTAGTGATTCACTTGTAATGAACAGAATATGGCAAAGATGAAAGGATGCTATTTCTAAGAACAGGTTACAAAGAGACTTTCATTTTGAAACACTTTTTGCATATAGGATTCAGTGAGATGCACATGTTACATTCAGTAACATTATTACATTATTTCAAGTTACATTAAATAACAATTTGCCTTCGAGACAAACTTGGGTCTTTTAAAACATTTTGTAGAAAGAACTTCTCTAACTATTGATATGCCTGCTAAACTTCTTGAGCTGAGGCCAACAGATTTTATGTCTTCTACCAATTTGGTTTAATGTCCCTGCCCAGGTCATTCTAAGCTCTCAATGCAGACAGTGAGCCCATTTTGATGTTCTCCAATAACCCAGATTTCTGAGAGCTGGAAGTATTAAAAGCCTGACCTTGACTTTTATGGGTACTAAAAGGCAACATTAAGGCTTTCAGGGGGTATTTTTGATATGCATTTTCTCAAGCTATAAAGAAATATGGAATGGGGATTTTTTTTTTTCAATTAGACTAGGCCCTGAACAAGAGTTTAAAAATTAAACATTTATGAATAATAAATATACAAAAAAAGTATAACTTCACAAGAAGTAAAAGGAATATAAAGGAAATGATGAGATACAATTTTTCACCTTTCAAATTGTGGACTATAATGCTTAATGCATATAGGATTTAGTGAGATGCAAAATCTTAGACAACTCATGTAGGATAAATTACTGGAACAACTTTGAAGTGAAGTAGTTAGTCATATGTGTCAAGATTCTTAACCATATTCATCCCTTTTGATCCAGTGACACCACAGTGTCCTTAGCCCCTCAACTGCAACTGGTACTTTATAGACATTTAGTATATATTAATTTATGGAATTAATTAAATTAGATATAAACCTAACACAGCTTAAGAAAGTAATATTCAGTTATAAAAGTGTACAGGGATGTTTATTGAAACATTTATTTTAACAAGAAAAGTGGAAATAACAGGAATGCCTAAAATAGAGGTTTTATTAAATATATTATAGAATATTCATTTGATGGAATATTTTTCTGCCCTTAAAATGAGGATGAAACAAATTTTTTTTTTTTTTTTTTGAGATGGAGTCTTGCTCTGCTGCCCAGGCTGGAGTGCAGTGGCGTGATCTTGGCTCACTGCAAGCTCCGCCTCCTGGGTTTGCACCATTCTCCTGCCTCAGCCTCCTGAGTAGCTGGGACCACAGGCGCCTGCCACCATGCCCGGCTAATTTTTTTGTATTTTTTTAGTAGAGATGGGATTTCATTGTGTTGGCCAGGATGGTCTTGATCTCCTGACCTCATGATCCACCCACCTCGGCCTCCCAAAGTGCTGGGATTACAAGCGTGAGCCACTGAGCCTGGCCAAAAATTTTTCAATAAGATGTGACAACATGAACAAACATCAATATATTAAGCTGGGTATATCATGGTCTCCAATATGTGCAAAGAGAAGGCAAATACATAGCTCTACATATAAAACAAAATTTATAAGGAAATCCTCCAAAAATGTAAGTAGCAGTCTCATAAGCGATTTTGTTGTCCTCTTTATACTATACTGTGTATAACATTTTTCTGCAATGATCTTGATTTACATTCAATATTACAAAAATAGCAATATATACATTTTAACAATAATTGAGAAAATCTAAGCCTATAAAATTTAGACCATTAAAACTATGAATCATACATTGAGCCAAAAATTTACAGTAAAACACACACACACACACACACACACACACGCACTTTTGATTTTCCTCAAATGTTGGAATCATGATAGTTTTTCTCCTTTTATTGATTTTTAAACCAGATGAATCAGTTTGTGTACACATAGGAGGCGGCCATGTGGAACAGCGGTGAAGAACACATTTTCAAGAACGAGGCTTTGTTAGTTTAAACCTGGGCTCTGACAATTAATCGCTGAGTGATCTTTGACAAATTATTTAACCTCTTGGTGTCTCAGCTTTTCCATCTGTAAAATGGGAATATTAATAGTATCTATCTCATAGATAATTGCATATACTAAATGAGAATAGTATATGTGAAGCACTGAGAACCATGCCTGGCACACGGTGAGTGCAACCTGTGTTTTCCCTTGTCATTGTATGATTTCTAAACAAGCAGAGCTCTGTTTAGTGTCCAAGGTTTGAAATCCAAACCCTCTACCCACCCACCTTGAACCAAGAAAAAAAGTTTGACAGTAAGGCTCTGAATTATTTAGATGTCCATGTGTGCATGATTTATAGAAGAAATGACAATAATGATGAAGTGAAAGGATTTAGATGAACCGAACCTTAAATAGCATAGTCTTTTAAAGCAAGCATTTTGAAATACGCCTTATTATGGGCACTAGGAATCTCTTGCCTTTAAATTGTCCAAAATAATATCACGCTCTCAGTTCACAGAGCGGTTCTCTCAACCTAAATGGAGAAGCAGAAAAAGCACAGAAGTCTTGGTGCCTATGAAATAGAAGTATCTTTCTTTGAACACTGAGTGGACATTTGAGAGGTCTAGATCGTATTCTTCCTCCTCCTCCCGGAAGTCTCCTTTGGCCCGCTCAATTGCAAGACCCAATTGCTGGCTTTTCTGAAGTCCCTCAGCCCTTTTTTTAGTGCTTCTTGACTGTTCCCATTTCAGTCTTGTATTATGATTATTGTATGTGTGTGTCAATATAGATTTCACATTTTATTCTTCCTGACATCACCTAACTACACCTAGCATAGGAAAACCTGAGTAGTAGAACTTCAATTTTTTATTAAATTGCATAATAAAAATGTAGGTATTTAGAACTGGGAAAGATTTTTCTAGATGACATGTCAGAGCTGAAGATCTAGAAGTACAGTGAAACTGTAATTTGCGGTCAAAGGGATCTAGGGTTTTAACCACTCACAGGCTGTGAGACCTTGGGAAGCTTTCTAACATTTTTGACATTGTCTTTATTTCTAAGAATGAGGATGAGCCGGGCGCGGTGGCGCATGCCTGTAATCCCAGCACTTTGGGAGGCCGAGACGGGCGGATCACGAGGTCAGGAGATGGAGACCATCCTGGCTAACACGGTGAAACCCCGTCTCTACTAAAAAATACAAAAAAAACTAGCCAGGCGAGGTGGCGGGCGCCTGTAGTCCCAGCTACTCGGGAGGCTGAGGCAGGAGAATGGCGCGAACCCGGGAGGCGGAGCTTGCAGTGAGCTGAGATCCGGCCATTGCACTCCAGCCTGGGCTACAGAGCGAGACTCCGTCTGAAAAAAAAAAAAAAAAAAAAAAAATTGTGGATGAAAATATCTGTCTCACATAACTGATAATAGGGTAGAGATAATTGACTCAAGTGGTTGTCACTTGATGACACTAGTGAAAAACCTTATTCAAGGCCACATTGCCTGGTAGCTGCTAAAGCCACTGCACTATACTTTCTTAGTTTGTTGTGGATCAGCTTTGAGGGTTTGCCTAAATACTGTGGCTGTGATAGGAGGATTTCTTCTAGGAGGAGAGGAAGTGGCATTTGTTGATCGTTTGCTATATGCCAACAGCTTTACCTGTCGCTTTTGAAGCTACTCTTGTTGGCATAGCCTATGGAAATAGGTGCAAAATTCAAATGAGCTGACAACACCTCATGCTTCAAGTACTCTTGAGTGCTTTCTGAAGCTCTTGCTCACTTTACTCCCTTTCATTCAGATATCAACAACCAAGATATCTGGAGATAGCAGATCAGATCACTGGACAGAAAACCTCTGGGAAATTAGAGGAACATTCACCTGTTTGGAATAATGGGAACTTCTGGTGCCTTGAAACTCCTTTCATTATGAAGCTCTCAGACTAAAGGGCTAAATGGACTTACAGCCTTCCTGTGAATATTGTGGGAGATACTTCAAGTGGCACTTTATTGTCCCATGTGTGCTACCATACTACTGCCAACTCCTGGCAAGGACAGTAACTCAGGACCTGCCACTGGCCTATCAATGGTCATTTAAAATTATGAACAACCGCTATGTCCACATCACAAGACTTTTCAAATAAGGATAATAAGGGTACACTCCAGACCTAATCTGACTCTTTTGATCTATGTTTTACGAAAAAGTGCAAACCAATCGTGCAAATTTGCTTTCCAGAGGAAGGAAACATTTGTGAGGACCTGCTGTGTGCTGACACTGTTGCGCACTCCATTGTTATCCCATTTTTTCTTCACAACAGTCATGTGTCAACAACATTATGCTCATTTTATAGGTGAAAAAATGTTAACGCAGTTTACTTATTTGCATCATGCCATGCATAAATATCAAGTACTGGAGCTAGGAACCAAATTCTTTTTTTTTTTTTTTTTTTAACTGCAAGGTCAATATTCTTTTGGCCACATTATACATCTCATTTTAAATTATTTTCAGCCAGGTGCGATGGGTCATGCCTGTAATCCCAGTACTTTGGGAGGCTGAGGTGGTGCATAACCTGAGCCCAGGAGTTCCGGACCAGCCTGAGCAACATGGCAAAACCCTGTCTCTACAAAACAAACAAACAAACAAACAGCTGGGATGATGGCAGTCATCTGTGGTGCCAGCTAGCTGGGAGGCTGAGGTGGGAGGTTCACTTGAGCATGAGAGGTCCAGGCTGCAGTGAGCCATTAATAATGAATAATTATATTACTAACTGAGACAAGGTCTTGCTCTGTCACCCAGACTGGAGTGCAGTGGTATGATAACAATAATAATAATAATAATAATAATAATAATAATATTAAATTATTTCCAGAGTGATGTTAAAAAGGAAATCATTTATGTATTCATTTTATTTAACAAACACCTATTGAAAGAGGAGTGTGTCCCAGAGATAGTGGAGATAGAGTTCCAAGACAGTTTTTCCTCTCAGGAAGCTCACTCTGCAGTGCCTTTCCTATTTTTTTTTTTTTTTTGAGACGGAGTCTCACTCTGTCGCCCAGGCTGGAGTGCAGTGGCCGGATCTCAGCTCACTGCAAGCTCCGCCTCTCGGGTTCACGCCATTCTCCTGCCTCAGCCTCCCGAGTAGCTGGGACTACAGGCGCCCGGCACCTCGCCCGGCTAGTTTTTTGTATTTTTTAGTAGAGACGGGGTTTCACAGTGTTAGCCAGGATGGTCTTGATCTCCTGACCTTGTGATCCGCCCGTCTCGGCCTCCCAAAGTGCTGGGATTACCGGCTTGAGCCACCGCGCCCGGCCGCCTTTTCTATTTTAAGGACGGCGTTACTTTGCCTCGAAGGTCAACTGATTATATTCAAATCGTTTCTCCAGGGGCGACCTTGAACACAATCACATCTGTCACCAGAGCCATCACATGTTGAAACTGTGAGTTTCTAGAAGATGATTTACAAGTTAGTTATTGGTTGGGTATGTGGAATATAGAAACGTTGTCAGTGGTTGGACCTATTAGGTGTGTGGGGTATGGCAATACCTTCAAGAAGCTGGGCTGTCACTGCATATGACATGGCAAAACTCAAATTAATGATGACTGCTCTCCTAACCTACACTCTCTGGACAAAGGAACGGCTGGCAACACAGTTTTCTAAATGTAGAAACTGAATTTGTTAAAATTTATGAAGAAAATGTTTTCGGCTAATAATGTATATCAAAAGTGGTGTGTAAAGTTGTGGCAATGAAGGCTGCTACAGGGAAACTATGCCGAGGGGAAAACGGATGCACGCTGTGGGTCAGGCTGCTTCGTCTGTTGGCACTGCGGCTCTTTGCTAGCGTCTTTGGAGTTAGGTAGAGTGGAATTCAAATCTCAACCTTCTCATTCATTTACACTCTCATGCTCAGATATGTTATTTAGCCTGCAAGAGCTGTTGTCTCCTCAACTGTAATAATAGCTCCTCAACTTGGTTGTAAGGATAGAATAAAATGGTATCTGTTAAAGTGGCTCATGTTCTGTAATCCCCGGAGACCGAGGAGGGTGGATGGCCAAAGCCCAGGGTTCGAGACCAGTCTGAGTAACATGGTGAAACCTCATCTTAAAAAAAAAATACAAAAAAATTAGCCAAGTGTGGCTAGCATGCATCTGTAGTCCCAGCTACTCAGGAGGCTGAATGTGGGAGGATCACTTGAGCCTGGGAAGTGAAAATTGCAGTGAGCCAAGGTCGTGCCACTGCACTCCAGCCTTGGTGACAGAGTAAGACCCTGTCTCAAAAAAACAAACAAACAAAAAAGGTAAGTATTAGTTGATGGGAAAAATTAGCATAGGAATAACAAAGATGTTAAATATTTGCCATACTTTCTTGTTTTGTGGTAACATCCATTTTTTTCTTTCTAACATCCTGCATGTCTACTATTAGAATCATTTTGCAATTAACTCACATAGAATGTGAGCTTCCCAGGGACAGGAACTTTATCTAATCGTCTGTATGTCTCCTGCTCCTACAAAAGTGCTTGGTCCACAGTGGGCAGGTAGTCAATGTATACGTTGAATGAATAAATGAATTCAATCAATCACTCAAACTTTCGTATCAACTGTGAAGTTCTGTAAATGTTGTAGGAGACCCAAAGGGGAATAACAGATTTCTCTCTTTAGTATATTATCCTGAATTAGGGAAGACAAATGTGTAAATAGGAAATGACACTCCAAAATGATAATTTGAATAAGATAAGAACTCTAAGGTGAGACTTTGGAGGAGAAAGAGGGATATGGGAAAGCAGGAGAAAAGCTGCAAGGAGGTATTTGAATTGAACTAAAATAGCTAAGAAGAATATTGACAAGTAGAGAAGATATGGGTAGGGAGGGAAGGTAGGGAATGGAGATGGTATTCCTGGAAGTAAATATTATGAGCAAAAGTATAGAAGCAGGAAAGAACCAGGTATGTTTGGAGAAAAGGAGAAGTACAATTTTACTAATAAAGAGAATACTGAAGGGAACTTAAGGACAAGGACTGTGTTTCCAGAACACTTTGTACAGAGCCCAGAACCTCATCCAAGGTTCAGTAAATTAGCTATGAGTCACTGAAATGGAGTACTCTTGAAATGAGCATCCAGAAGCCCAGGGAGAAGATCGCTTAGCCACAGAAAAGAAAGGTCTCTGGCATGGGGATTGCTACAGACAAAAGATGAAGCATGGGACTGATTATTATGTTGCTTTCAAACCCACCCACCAGCAGTGTCGGGGAGGATTTCACCACATTGTAGGAAATTAGGACTTTGGAACCCTGGGTTTATTGGCTTGAGATCCGCCTGTCTCTGCATTTTGACTCTAAATAAAAAATATTGGTGCTTCCATTACAGAATTCATTTGTTTATAAGGGCATGCAGTTCAAAAGAACATCTGTATAACACAGAGCTGTGTCTAGCAGGTGACATTCAGCCTCTTAATCTTGGTGGTTAGAGCGGAGAACAAAATACAGTCTGTTGTATTTTGCAAAGAATACTCAATTGAGCTGCAGTAGAGAAACTTTGGATCATCTTCAAGTGTCTAAGATTTCTATAGGACAAGACCAACCCCTGGTGATTTCTTCCTGCCTGGGTTAGTGGGAACAATAACAACAGCTAACTTTTACTGCACACAAACACTGTGCCAGACTCTGTGCATTATCTCATTTAACTTTCCCAACACCAATGAGGTGGCTTCCCACTATTGTCTAGTTGAGAAAATAAGGTTCTGTGAGATTAGACTGCTTAAGAAGGAAAACACAGCTTAGACTCAACATCAGGTTTATTCGATGAGCTAATTGCATTGCATTGCCATCACAGAGATTTGAAAAAAATTAAATAAGATTGTATTTGTTAAGTACAAAGAACTGAGGGACAATGCAAAACTTCCTTAAATTGGGGCTGATTTAATGGGGTCGAACAGGGAGGTTCGGAATGCATAAGGGGTAGAAGTCAAAGGTCAGCAAATGAAGTAGAGGTAATTACAAAAGTAACAAGTTCCTGCTTTTACTTGTAAGGCAAAAACAGCTTCCCACCCCCATTGTCAGGTAGGGGTGGGTGGCATATTTCACACTGGGTTTATCGTCTCTCTAGTAAAGGGCAGATATTTTCAATAAAATCCACATTGTGCATTGGCTCCATGGCCCACGCCACAAGGACAAGTCTACCAGGCTTCCCTGTGCCTGTGATGCAGCCATACCTTGAATCCTGGGCATTCACCTTGAGCAGGCCTCTACTGTCATTCTAATTAATCATTCAGCCTGGGGATTCACACTTCCCAGACACAAGCCAAGTGATATAGTTTGGATATTTGTCTCCGCTCAAATCTCATGTTGAATTGTAATCCCCAATACTGGAGATGGGTTCTGGTGGGAGATGTCTGAATCATGGGGTGGATCCGTCATGGCTTGGTACTGTCTTTGTGATGATGAGTTCTTGTGAGATCTGGTCATTTAAAAGTGTGTGGCACACCCCCACCTCCCACCCTCTTTCTCTCTTTCCCTCTCTCTCTCCTGCTCTTGCTTTCACCGTGTGATTGCTTGCTACCAACTTCACCTTCCACTGTGATTGAAAGCTCCCTGAGGCTTCACCAGAAACTGAGCAGATGACAGCACCATGCTTCCCGTAAAGCCTGTAGAACTGTGAGCCAATTAAACTTCTTTTCCTTACAAATTACCCAGTCTCAAGTATTTCTTTATAGCAATGCAAGAATGGCCTAATACACCAAGTTGCCAGACATGTGCATGACATAAGAAGCTTACGCTTCTCCTGTCACACCCAGTGTGGTACAGTTCATGGAGTCAGCTCTGCCTACCAGTCCAGATCTACAGCCACCTCTGGAATGCAGGGAAAAGAAGGGAGGTGGTCATGTGGATCTTGAGGCTTCCAGGCAACAGGCAATCAAGAAGGAAACTGAGAAGGTAAAATAGAGTTAGCAGTTGTAAGATTTCCAGTTTGGAATTAGGTCAGCAGAGTGGAGTAGAATAGAGGCAAAACCTTCTACTCTAACAAAGGGAAATGTTTTCGTACTGTTTTATCTTTTGATATTGAAATTTAAACTCTCTTAAACTGTTCTGAGTCCTAGTGGCTTTAGTTCTGTCAACCCCAGGCTCTTATAGTATGGATTTTAGTTTTCTGTTACCATTTGGCTTGAAGTTTGGAGTGGGGTAGAAGCAGAAATGGCCCCGGACAATGAAAGTGAATTGTGAAGGTGGAAGGGAAGTGGCTCAAAATGCAGACCCTGCTCAGCAATATTTGTGTTTGGGACAAGAGCAAACAAAGCCAAACGGAAACCAGATCTTTGAGTAATCTGCCAGCTGAGAGATGCCTCAGTAGGATAAACAATTGGCTAAGTATTCAGACTCTGAGGTACATCCAGGAATGGCAATCTGTTCATCATTCTCCTGTCTAAATGGCTTCCCTTTGCTCTTAGAAGAGAAATGAATATCTTTAACGCGACACAAGGCCCTGCACAATCTGGACCCTGTCCTCTCCATTACTGGGCTGTAGCCACATTGGCTTTCTCTCAGCTTCTGGGACATGCCAGCACCATGCTTCATGTTGTACCCATCCTCAAGTTTGCACATGGTTTTCTCTCTTCCTGCATGTTTATTGTTTCCCTCTCCTCACCCCACCAAAAAACAAAACAAAACAAAACAAAATCATCTCTATTCCTCCCTGAAAGAGGATGTTAGCAATGTGAGTGCAGGCACCATGTTGTTCTTGTTCACGCTCTGTCCCCACACCTAGAATAGTACCTGGCATGTAGTCAGTGCTCAATCAATATTTGTTGAATGGAGACAGACTGTTTCAAACAGTCACAGTTTCATTGCATAATATTGTTGGACAATTGCATAATCTGTTGGACAAACTGTATAAACACAAAAGCTGGTTACATAGTATGCTTCTACAATACATTGCAAACTAGATGTCAATCAATGACTTGTACCTATAGAATGCCAAGTGCCATGCTTGGTGCTGTCAACTTGACAGTTGAATAGTTCCCTGAGTTCAGATTCTCCAAAGGAAAGCCTTAATGGTGTAGGGGTAGGGGAAGAGAGTAACAAAAGTGCCCTGTGCCTTTCCCACACAAGGGAGAGATAGAAAGGAATTGAAATGACAGTGGTGTGGTTTCAAATTCAGGCAGTGAACCAGCTCACATGGATGGAGTATCTTGGATTCAACATTCATTCAGTAACTAAGTATTGAGAGTTTACTAGATTATCTGTATAAGAGTATCAAAGAAGACTGACAAACCTGGTGGAACTGGGTGTCTGATCTGCAGAACAATCTGGGCGGGTACTATAATAAGTAATTGATTTCTGGCTTCAGTGGGTCCTCAGTGCTGCTAGCCTCAGTGCAGTGTAGCCTTTTCCTTGCCTTTGCTCAGTGTCCTCTTCAATTTCCTCAGTGACCTTTCCAATTCATCATCATTTTCATTTGACCCTCTACCTTGACTCCATTCTACTCATATTTAACACATGACCTCAAGTCCTACTTCAAGAAATGTGAGGTCATCAGGCCTGAAATGCCTCAATTTTCTCCCTATAAGTGTATATTTAGCCTCATCTCTACCCAACTTTATCTCTTTTGCTCTGTTTTAGAGATTGAATAGTCTTTCTCTCATTCCAGTGGTCTCTAAAATTGTAAGCCTTAATTGGTTAGTGGAGCATGAAATCAACTTAGTGGGTCGTGACTAGCATGCTTTAATGAAATAAGATAGAACAGGAAAGGAAATATCAGGATACAAAATATGTAGCAAGGGAAAATATTATCTTTGTAAACTTGTCTTTATGTATATGAAGATGTGTATATCTTTGTGAATATACTGGGTATTTAGTGAGATATTTTCCTTACAGTGGGATACAGCCAAAATTATTAAGAGCACCATTCTACTTAAGTTCATTCTCCCCACCTATCACATTTCAACAGAATTTCCTTTGACTATCTTCTATCTTCTTTACATATTTCGTATATTACTTTCTAGTGATTCTTTTCATTCATCTTATAATACTGTCTAATTTCTTTCCGTTTAAAACTGTCCTCTCTCAACTTAGATTTTCTTCAACTCCTGTTCTTAGTCAAGAAGTGCAATCTAAGCAATAGCTTTTCTTCCTTCCTCCTGTGACCCCCATGCCGTTAAAATTGCTTCTTAAGAGATTACAAATGCTTTTCACATTGCTAAATGGAATGCACATTCTTTTAGGCCTATATTGGTTTGTATTTTTGTGTTTCCTTGTCATTGTTGGCAATCTGCTTGAAATTTTCAACATTCTGGATTTCTTTCCTGGTTCTTCTTCTACCACTCTGATCATTTCTCTGCTGCCCCTTCATGAATTCTTTATCTTTTTCCTGCTTCTTAAGCCTGGGTGTTCCCCAGGGTCTCAGTCTTACCCTCTGATCTTTTCCCTTGATCTGTTTCCCTGGTTTCATCTTTTCTTCATCAGTTGATGACTCCCAAATGGATATCCCCAGCCCTTAACACTTCCTTGAGGTTTGTCTTTTTTTTTTTTTTAATAATATCAAAATGCCCGCTAGGTTTATTTAATTGTCCCACAACACATCTCAAACTGAGCTCATCCTTGTCTCCAAATACACAGTATCTATATTTCTTTGACCAGGCTGTTACCTGCATCTAAAATGCCCTTCCATGCCTTTATTCACCTGGCTAACCCTCATGTGTCTTTAAAATTCATCTCAGCTATCACCTCTTTAAGGAATCCTAGATGTGCTTAAACTTCCACATTATCTGTGAATCTCTTTAAACATTTACCATATTGTGTCAATGTGGTTTGTTTTCCTGTCTTTCTCGTTGGACTGTAAGCATCTTAAGGGCTGAGAAATTTAAACAATTTTTGTGCTCCTAGTGATGACCATAAGTGTCCAGTATATTATAAGTACTCAATAAATATTTCCTAAAACCGTTGTCATAGTGGAGAACCAGAAACCATGCTGTGAATTCATACTCCACAAACAGGCCATCAGATAATTTTGAATTAGCTTACTCCAGGAGGATCTATAGTCTGATGTGCCCTATTGGTTAGCTTCCCCAGATTTACTGTATAATTGTTCTGCTTAATTGCCTTGTGCTGTGTAGACCTGGATATAGATACAAAGAGGAAACTTGATATCAAAAGTCAGGACTCAATTAGCTGTTAACTAAAACTAAGGACTTAGAGAATAGACATGACACATTTTGTCTAAGTTACTGAATATCTCAAAGGAAAATAATCAAGATATGGTCAGATTTGTTTAAAACGTCATTAAAGAAACTCTTTAAAATTGCATCACACCCATTACCGGATTTAATTACACTCCTAAATTATTGCCAAGACTAGTTTATTTTGTTTTCTATGGCAGGTCTGTAATAGAGTTGTAGCATGTCTGTCTAACCTTATAAGTAAAATGCTACTGTGTATTTGCTGTAGCATTAAGCTGAAAGGTCACTCAGAGATTTTTGGTGGTCTCCCCTACTTCCTTCACTATCTTTGTATTTTTGATGCTCAGCTGTCATGCTCTCTTATTCCATTGTTAAAATCTAGGGAATTGAGAAATTGATATTGGGAGCTAGGTTCAGAGACATTTTTTCTATCAGCTTCTTAGAGGTCTGGTTTGTTTGGGGTGGGGAGAATGCAGCTTAATCTATGTAACTATTACCATAAACTGCTTAACAAATACTTGAATTAATGAGAGCATGCTCTGCTGATTTCGTTAGTTCTAATAATGCTCATAGTGAACAGTGATTTAATTTTCTCCCTCATGAGTTGATATGTAGGATCAGAGGGCCAGTGATATATTGAAAATGCCATTGTGTTGTGTTTTGAATTTATAATAATTTAGACTTCTCATGTTTCCTCTGCAGCCTCATCAGGATTATACATGAGCTCAAAAATAAAAGAGAAGCCCCTGTAGTTGTAGTTCACTCTTCTTTTTTTTTTTTTCATTTTTTTTCTACAGAGTCTCGCTCTGTCGCCCAGACTAAAGTGCAGTGGCACAACCTCAGCTCACTGCAACCTCTGCCTCCCAGGTTCACACCATTCTCCTGCCTCAGCCTCCCAAGTAGCTGGGACTACAGGTGCCCGCCACCAGACCTGGCTAATTTTTTGTATTTTTAGTAGAGATAGGGTTTCACCCTGTTAGCTAGGATGGTCTCAATCTCCTGACCTCGTGATCTACCCACCTTGGCCTGCCAAAGTGCTGAGATTACAGACATGAGCCACCACACCTGGCCAGTTCACTCTTTAAAAATATAAATAATTCCACATATTAGACTAGCACTGTGTGGGTTACCAAGAGTTTTATACTATATTTAATTCTCAAAACAACCCTCATAATCACTTCTGATTTACAAATGACTAAACTAAGACTCAGAGAGGTTAGACTGGCTTGTCCAAAGTCACACAATTAGCGTCAGAGCCACCATACTGTTTGAAAGGCAGGGATTATTCAACAAAAGGCTTTTAAAATTTCCTTTTAATCTAGTTCAGTGAAATACTAGCTTTAGGGTAATGTATTTTGAACATCTAAATCTATCAACAGCTATTATCCAAGAATAATTCTTTCTTTCTTATTTCTGGTTATAGCAAAACATTTATCGAAGTGGACTTCTTAAATGCTTATCATCACTGACCATCAGAGAAATGCTAATCAAAACCACAATGAGATACCATCTCACACGAGTTAGAATGATGATCATTAAAAAGTCAGGAAACAACAGGTGCTGGAGAGGTTGTGGAGAGATAGGAATACTTTTACACTGTTGGTGGGACCGTAAACTAGTTCAACCATTGTGGAAGACGGTGTGGTGATTCCTCAAGGATCTAGAACTAGAAATACCATTTGACCCAACCATCCCATTACTGGCTATATACCCAAAGGATTATAAATCATGCTGCTATAAAGACACATGCACACGTATGTTTATGCAGCACTATTCACAATAACAAAGACTTGGAATCAACCGAAATGTCCATCAATGATAGACTGGATTAAGAAAATGTGACACATATACACCATGGAATACTATGCAGCCATAAAAAAGGATGAGTTCATGTCCTTTGTAGGGACATGGATGAAGCTGGAAACCATCATTCTTAGCAAACTATCGCAAGGACAGAAAACCAAACACCGCATATTCTTACTCATAGGTGGGAAATGAACAACGAGAACACGTGGACATAGGGTGGGGAACATCACACACTGGGGCTTGTCGTGGTGTGGGGGAAGGGGGGAGGGGTAGCACTAGGAGATATACCTAATGTAAATGACGCGTTAATGTGTGCAGCACACCAACATGACATATGTAACAAACCTGCATATTGTGCACACGTACCCTAGAACATAAAGTATAATTAAAAAGAAAAAAGAAAAAGCAAAGAAGTGGACTTCTTCTAATGCTTATTTCCTGATTTTCTTCGTTGTTAGTGATGACATAGAAATGTTCTCAATTTTACCTTTTGGGGACATTGAAATGAATTTAGTTATGTTCACTTCATCCAAATCCATTAATTTAATGATTTTAAAAAAATCTCCATACATTTGGTCCTCACTGGGCACATTATGGAATCAGACTGTTAAAGCTAGAAGATGCAACAGACCATCGATATGGTTAGGATTTCTGTCCCCACCCAAATCTCATCTTGAATTGTAATCCCTATAATTTTCATGTGTCAAGGGAGAGACCAGGTGGAGATAATTGAATGATGGTGGCAGTTTCCTGCATGCCATTCTAGTGATAGTGAGTGAGTTCTCATGTGCTCTGATGGTTTTATAAAGGGCTCTTCCTCCTTTGCTTGGCACTTCTCCTTCCTGCTGCCGTGTGAAGAAGGTGCCTTCCTTCTTCTTCTGCCATGATTGTAAGTTTCCTGAGGCCTCCCCAGCCATGCTGAACTGTGAGTCAATTAAACCTCTTTCCTTTTTAAATTACCCAGTGTCGGGCAATTCTTTATAGCGGTATGAAAATGGACTAATACAACCATACAATCACAGGTATGGCAGGTCATATTGCTTATCTCTCCTTCTCACTCTAGTTCATTTCTATAGCATTGCGTTAACAAGGATTGTGAGGCTGTGTTGAGCTCAGTGGGAGCAAAAGCTGTAATTGATTAACAATGCCAGCCATTGCTAATCACAGAGCTCATTATTATTCTGTGGTCATCTTTGATTCTTCTTCCTTTTGCTATTTATCTTCAATCTGTCTCAAAGTCCAATCAGTGAAATTTCTGAACTATATCGTGACTCCGATTAATTTTCACAATTTCTATATCTGTTAGGATATGCTAGGTTATTCTATGGGAACAAATCTCCACATCTCTGCAGTTTAAATGACAAATGTTTCCTTATCACTCATGTCCATTGCATATCAAAAGGAAGCTCTGCTCCACTTCTTTCTCACTCCAGGTCCTCACTGGAAAGGCTCCATGATCTGGAATGTCCCCAGTGACAGTTGCAGGAGTAAGTAAGCATAGGAAAATCTCACCTAGCAATCAGGTCCTTTAGTCTGGAAGTGATATACATCATTTCTGCCCCCAAACCATTGGCCAGAACCAGCTCCATGGCACCACTTAACTGTAAAGGGATTAAAAAATAATTCTTTGATGTGCCTGGAAGGTGAGGAAAACAGACCTAGGTGAACGTTACATTTCCAATTCACTACCATCTCTCACCTGGATTCCTAAAACATCCTCACTACTTTTTCTGCTTCTACTCTGGCCTCCCTGAAGTACATTTTCCATAGGGCAACTAGAAAATTTATTGAAAATATAAATCAAAACATCTCTCTCCAGCTAGTCACTTGATACATAAGAATTCTCCTTTGTGGGGGGAAACTTCTGTTGTGTCCACAGTACCTTCTGTGTTGCCATGTATTCCTATGATGCCCATTTTCTTAAATCTTTCTTTTTCAATGAGGAATGGGTCAGAGCATCTTCGCACAGAACCAGATGGAAGTAGAAAAGAGGGAATCCTTATAAAGGGTGGCCTTGTACACTGTTCTCTTGTGGAGAGCACATGAGGGGTTGCTGTGAGAGAAGCGAAGGTGTGTTAGCTATGGTGTGGAGTCCTTCATACGAGTGAAGATTGTGGCTACGCCTTCATTACCCAGACCACATTCCCTGTGCTAGCTCTGCTAGCTCAGCTTGGTATGAGAATATAAGGGAAGTAAGGAGTGGCTTGTTTTCCCTCCATACAGGGCAAGGGCAAAATAAGTGATGAAGAAACAAGCACATATTGCTTTCTTCTTTCTTATCTCATCTCCTGCCTCTAGTAACTAAAAAAATCATCCGAATCTTCCAACGCTGTATGATGGAAAGCAATCCTCAAAAATCTTTTCCAGTATCTTGCTTGATACTTGAGGCAGTATCTTACTTCATCCATATTATTTCTCATATTATTTGGACTCAAATGAGTCTTATGGGCACAGCTACCTATACCAAGAGGGAAATATTAACAGCATAGAGAGGAAAATAAGCTATGCCCTAAAATCTGACCTCTCCGTGATGTTTTCTGTCCATCAGTACTATTATTATCTATTCTCTGATCCCAGACTTTGGACTTTGTTTGCTTCAACTTACAGTACTTGCTCCACCCTTCCTGCACTGGCTGATTCGTTTGGACCTGACTTCTGACTATTTTAGATTTATGTTGTCTGTCCAACCTTTTTAGTCTTGAATACTTCTCCAGAGTCACTACTCAGACTTTTTCTTCTATATAATTTCATTTCACTTAATCCATTCTATTTTCCTTGAGCACGCTTTCAATAATAATACCAATATATTTTATATATGCCTCGACATATATAAACATGACATACATTTCTGGAGAGAACCCTATGTTCCATTATATCACCATACCCCAGACAGAAATATTCTGACAAATATAATTTACTTAATTTAAAAAAGCTATTACAGAGGTTCTGAGGTTCTTCACCACAGAACTTTAATTTCATAAATGAGAATTCACATAAATACAGAGCTGGAGGAAACCCTAGGGATTGTCCAGTTTTGTTCTCTCAATGTACAATTTTGAGGAAACTGAAGCCAAGAAATAATAAGCCAAATGTCCAATATTACAAAGTTAACTTGTATTGTGCTGGAAGCCAGGCCCCTAGGCCCAGGGCACTGGCGTGTCCACTTCGTGATGTTGTCTTTGGGTTTCACATTATCATCATTACTCAAGATGTTGATAT
This sequence comes from Macaca mulatta, assembly GCF_049350105.2. Taxonomy (NCBI): domain Eukaryota; kingdom Metazoa; phylum Chordata; class Mammalia; order Primates; family Cercopithecidae; genus Macaca; species Macaca mulatta. The sequence continues at coordinate 96,100,215 of NC_133419.1, forward strand.
CCAAGCGCTCATTTTTTACAGTGAAAATATATGTTTGGAAATCTTTGGTTTGGGAGATTTAGCTTTAGATCATGGAGTTGTTCAAAATAAGAAAAAAAGTATATTCCTCTCTAGAACGTAGTTATAAATTTTATCTTTTATATCTTGGAGATCACATTGCAATTTTCCTTTTTTATATTAGAGACCTATCTGAAATCTCCTTTTTTTGTATTTTATTTTGTGATGCAAAGTCTATTGTTGCCACGTGCAAATGAAATCTAGATAGGGCCTGACAATCTGGAGGATTGCTTTGATACAAACAAATAATACTAGTGATAGAAAAAATATAGAAATTCATAATCTAACATGTTTCTTTCTATTAATTCCATTGGAAGAACCAAAGGCATCTATGAGCCACAGTCTCACTATAATTTCCCATTCTATAAGCATTATGTTTGTGTTTTATCATTCTAACCCACATTTGGTCTCTGATACATCTACCTACTATTTATTCTTGCTTACTCAGGCTAGGCAAGAAATTTTAAAAGTATTTATGTGTTCAAAATCTCCTTTATGAAAACATAATATATTTCCAAAAGACACAGGCCACGGAAGCAAAGCACTCCAAGTATCCCAAGTAGAAATGTAGTATCCAAATTGTCCATTTCTCTGATATTAAATTCTTTTAGATTTTGATTCAACATATTATTCATTCCAAATTCCATTTTAATCTTGTCTATGAGGCTACAAAGACTACCCTGGAAAGCTGATCTCTCTTCACATATACATGATTCTACTATATTCTTGACTAGTCGAATCAGACAAAGCTAGTAAGAGACAGGAGTCAAAACAGGTTTCCATCAGTGGCTCATTGCTCTCAGTGAGAGTGAAAGCTGTGGATTTGAGCAAGATAACAATTCCAAAGTCCGAAGCATGGGGAAGGAATTTGAAATGCTTGTGTCTGATGAAGATGTGCTATGTGGCCTTGGGGAATATCACTCAACGTCTGGATGTCTTTATCAATCAACAGAAAAGGTCAACAGATATCTGCTTCCCCACAGTGCTGAGAATTTACTTAAAGGTCTGATGGCAGTGAAAAGTACTGAAACACTCCCTAATACATGAACTTCTAAGTCAGACTTTCATCAGAATGTGAAGGGAGAGAGCCAGTTTAGGAAAGGTAAGACTACACGATTACCTTGAATTTTAGGGATGGGGCAGTTGTGATGAATTGCATACTCTGGTTAACTGAGGATCAGACATAAAACCTCTTTTACTTCTCATGTTGTCATTCAAAATGTTTCTGAGATATATAAATGGACTTTTGCACTAATGAAGAATAATGTGAGGAATTGAGATTCTGGAGTTATGAAGATTGACGTTTAGATCCCACCTTGATCATGTAGAATGTATTAAGCAATTGATTTAGCCTCTGTGAGCTTGAGTAAATCAGGGGTGATAACTGTCATGAAAATTGGTTATGAAGGTTAGAGTAAATTAAATTTCCAACTGAATATAAAGTCTGAAAAATGGCGCATGGCACATAATAGATAATAGATAACTCCAAATGTCTTAGATTGGGTTCTTAAGACACAGAGCCTAAGACAGGGATTTTTTACGCCAGCGATTTATTGAGAGAGTGCTCTCAGGAAAACTCATCAGGGAGGGAATCAGAGAAGCAGAATGAGGAGGGACCAAATAAAGGTGTGCACTCCCTTTGATCCCTTGAGGAACTCTAGATGGTGAATGGCATTGCAAAACTTTCCCACACTGAGAGGTACTGTGGGCGAGTGATGTGGAGGCAACATTTTGGAGTCCTTTATCAACCAGTCATTGGCTACTGGCCACCTCTGGAGATAATGTGCAACCTCCCATGTCTTTCCGAGAAAGATGTTTCCAGACACTGAGGGCAATTCTTAGGAGTAGTGGGTAGCTCTGGGCTGTTAGCAGACAACACTTATAGCAGCTGGGGGATGAGGGCATTGGTCTGGTGAAGGATATGGGCAGGGCAGTGTCTTCTATTCTAAAGATAGTTGCATGCTTAATGAGGACAGAGGCTATAGCTCATGTGTTTTTATATTTCCTACTCATCCGTCATTCAATCATTCATTCAGCAATTATTTATTGTTTGCCACCTCCATTCCAGTCACTCTTTAGGCACACGGGCTAAATCACTGAATGAAATGAAGGTCAGTTTCACATGGAGCTCACATTTCAGTAGGTTCAGTCGGAGAGAAATCATAAGCAAATAGGTATATAAATAATTACATATCTTATTATATAATGATAAGTACTATGGTAAAGGTATAAAAGGATTGTCTTTTCATCACTAAAAATGTGCACCATCTCGAGACTTGATTCCTAAACTCTAGTCTCCCTCTGGAGTATTGTAGATGTTTATTGTACTAGGCATGGATTTTTATTTTATTTTATTTTGTAGTGAAAGAAACCTTAGAGATTAAGTTCAAGGTTTGCTTGAATTTGCACTGATCTCAATATATTCTTTAATTTGTTTTTACCTATAGGTTTGATAGGATCTAATTTCTCAATTCATTTTTATTTCCTCCAAAATTGGAGTTTTGACACTTGTCAATTCATTATGCTTTCTGGCATTTTGAATTCATGCATTTATTCACTAATTTTGTAAAGAGAATTTAGTGTCTACTATATGCAAAACACCGATAAAGTTTGTAAAGGGTAAGACAAAAATCTCTGCCCCTAGGAGCTTATAATATACTATGAAAGTTAAGTTGGGTACACTAATAGCTCTACCATAAGGAAGAAAACACTGGAATCAAGAGACCTACATATGAAGCCCTACGGAATAGTGAGAGATTACTTGTGGCCAGCAAGGTTCAGAGAAGCCATATGGGGGAGATTTGCCCTGAGGCTCAAAGCGTGGCTGACATACAGATACTTGGACATGAAGGTAACAGGTCTTTGGAGCAGAGAGAACCTATAATCAAGAAATAGAGGCAACAAAAGGCTAAATGCATTTGCAAGATAATGAATAGCTCTGGCTAGGTCTCACTCCTGAGGCAAAATAGTGGGTTAAAAAGATAAATGTATGACTCAAAAGGGAAGAATTTGAAGGTGTTCTAGTCAAAGATTTTTTTTTTTTTTTTTTGGTAGGCAGAAACAGAAACCCACTTGAGTTAACACATTTAAAAGGATTTAGTAAAATAAAATAGAGAGATTGCCCAAAATTCAAAATGGGGAAAGTACAACTAGGCTCATTGAACCTTGTAGGAAATTAGGAAGTTTCAAAAGCTCTCTTTGCGTCTTCTGTGAGATGTTTTGTCTCTAGTTCTTGTCTTCACTTCTCCTTATTTGTCTGTTTCACCCTTCTCTTTCCCTTACTGGTTTCCTGTATTTACTTGTTTTTCTGATACAGATACTTGTCTCTAATGTCTGGTGATGAGCAAAGGCAATCACTTCCAGGTCTTGTGGTACAAAGTTTCTGGGAGATACCTGAGTCAAGTCACCTGGCACTGGAAGGCAGGCATCGGGAACTTGCTGCCCACTCAGCAGATTCTGGGCTGGGTGCCTTTGGAGGGGAATTCTGACTGGGCAGGCAGGACTGGGGACTTGTCACGCAGATGGCCTGGCTGAGTAGCTCCAAGGAAGTAGAGAGCCTAGGAAAGTTTCTGAGTAGGAGTTTCCAGTTCACTTATTATTAGTAGTATTACTTTTTGCTATTTTTGCTTTGTTTCTCAGTTTTATGAACTGCTAGCAACATTGGTTCCCTCTAGAATTGTGTTAACTGTGCAAACTTGAACATCTGAAAGCAGTGAGTGCCTGGCACCAAGGTCTCTCAGAGGCACAATTACATTAGATGCCCCTGATCTGGGAGTGTATATGACAGCCCCTTACTAGACTCACTACCTTCTGTTGAAAGTACATGTCTTAAGAATTTTTCTCCCTGTGGCTGGGCACAATGGCTCATGCCTGTAATCCCAGCACTTTGGGAGGCCGAGGCGAGTGGATCATGAGGTCAGGAGTTCGAGACCAGCCTGGCCAAGATGGTGAAACCCCATCTCTACTAAAAAAAAAAAATACAAAAATTAGCTGGGTGTGGTGGTGCACGCCTGTAGTCCCAGCTACTTGGGAGGCTGAGGCAGGAGAATCGCTTGAACCCAGGAGGCAGAGGTTGTGGTGAGCCGAGATCGTGCCATTGCACTCCTGCCTGGATGACAAGAGTGAAACTCCATCTAAAAAAAAAAAAAAAGAATTTTTCTCCCTGTGAGATTGAGGGTTTACAGGGATCACATCCTAGAGCCTAACATTGGACATTGAAATAAGCAGCTTTGTATCTGAACTCCAACTTGCCATTTACTGGTCAGTTGGAATGAGCTGGGGCAAGTTACTTAAAACATCTTAGCTTCTGTTTTCTCATTTTTAAAGTGGGAATAGTAAGTATTATTATTTATATACATGCAAGTTTGTGTGAGATCAAGCACAGTGTCTAATAGGTAAAAGTTACAATATTTATAGTTATTGTCATTATCCTTGTTTGTCTCAGGATTTCATACCACTAAAACAGTGATATAATTTTCTCATAAAACAAAATTCTGAGAGATGGGAGTGGGCTAGGCATTATAACATCATAATTAAGAGTAAATTTTGTTTCAAAATTATGTCTCTAGCAAGTTAGGCCTCAATTTTCTTCTCTGTAAAATGGGGATAGTAACAACACTTGCCTTTATAAGCTTGGGGAGAATTTAACTAAAGAATGCATGTATAGTACTTAGCAGTGTGGTGCCTGGTGCATAGAAAGTTATCAACAAACAGTTATTATTAGTAGTAATCTCTCTCTTTCTCTCACGTATCCACACACCACCACCACTAAATCTATCAAATACCTTGTCTTTGCTTCAGCTGATTTTTATTCCATATGGACCAGTATGGTTCCACAGTGATTAATAAACATTACAGGGCAGGTGGAAAGAGAGAGAAAGAGAGAGGTGTTTGTGTATGCATATAAGGGAGAAACATCTAAGACTATCTCAATATTCAAAATAACTGTTCCAGAGACCCTGGGCAAAGGCAGTGAAAAATCAAAGCAGCTAAATCCCCCTCAATCCCAAACCAAGTGTTTACTCCTTAGCAAAACCAAGCTGCTGAAAGAGAATCAGCAGAACAAAAGCAGAGACTTGGAAAGTAACTTTGAGAGATATTGGAGAGAACTGTAAAGCAACTGTCCTTTCTAATCCCAGAGTTGCTGAAACTACGGAAAAGCTAGTAGAAATTAACTGTTGGTGTCACAGGCAGAGCACCATATGCTGCTCCCTTCCCTGGAGAAAGAACAGCGAGCAACTGCTTCTCCCTCCCCGGCGAGGCTGCTGAGCTCAGCCTGCACTCACTTGGGCTCTCTAATGAAATGCAATTTAACAAGCCAGGCCCCAGCGTACTTAACCTTTGGACCACGGATGCCTACGTTTCTCTGGAGAAAGAGCCAGTTGTGCTTGTCTTAGTGACTGTGATGCAACCACTGAAGGGAAAAAAAGGCTTATACCCACTATGATTTTGCAATGGCTCCAACAAAGAGCTTAAAGGATTTCAGATGCATTCGGAAATTAAACTCTGCTGGTCCTCCTGAGCCAGCATCTCTTCTGAATGCCAGAGGGACTGACAATGACAAAACCCAGACTCAACTGCTGATGCAGGCGTGGTGGTATTTGGGTTGTCTAGTCATGACAAGGCATAAACAAATCTCTTTGCCACTGTTTGCATGTGAAAAAATGGCATCTCATCAGGCCACTTTCTACCCAGCTCCACTGGCAAGTTGCCCCAATACCACGCCCCTCGCCCCAACTCCCTGAGTGGATCTTGGGAAACTGGCCTTGAATATAGAACACGGAATTTTTTAAGAGAATAAATGTGCTCATTCCCTCTCTGGTTATATAAATATTTCTAGTCAAAGGTAGACTGACAGTATGGGATTCAGAACAGTTGGACAAGAGGTTGGCTCCTGCTGACATCAATGAAAAGGGCCAGATCTCAGAGATGGGGTCTGACTAGAAGGAAATGAAAAATGAGAGTTTGCTACAAAGACAGAATATTTGTTTTAAGTAAGGTGCTTATAACACTTGCTTCTGGTGTGTACAGTGGGCCCCCACTTATCTGTGGGGGAGAAGTTTGTGGACGCTTCAAACTGCAGATGCTACTGAATCCTATATATACTGTCTCAGTCACTCTGATAACTGAGATAGCTACTAAGTAACCAGAAGGTGAGTAGTGTGCACAGTACGGATACACTGGACAAAGGAATGATCATGTCCGGGATGGGAAGGTGTGAGATTTCACTGTGCTGCTCCTCCCTTACTCCTTTCTTATTTGTACATTTTGTGGCTTTGTATGTTGTTGTTTTTTTTTTCTTTTTTTGAGACGGAGTTTCGCTCTTGTTGCCCAGGCTGGAGTGCAATGGCGCGATTTCGGCTCACTGCAACCTCTGCCTCCCGGGTTCAAGCGATTCTCCTGCCTCAGCCTCCCGAGTAGCTGGGATTCCACGTGTGCACCACCACAGCCGGCTAATTTTTTTGTATTTTTATTAGAGACGGGGTTTCACCATGGCCAAGCTGGTCTTGAACTCCTGACCTCAGGTGATTCTCCTGCCTTGGTCTCCCGAAGTGCTGGGATTACAGGCGTGAGCCACCGTGCCTGGCTGTATGTTTCTCTGTATGCAATTTAAAACTTGTAAATCATTTCATTTCTGAAATTTTTTGTTTAATATTTTCTCAATGAAGTTGACTGCAGGTAACTGAAACCACAGATAAGGGGGAACTACTTTTCTCTATAGATGATAAGAAAGGAACTGGATTTCTGTAACCTGGACAAGAGAAACTAAAGGGAAGAGCATGTGGCAGAGGGGCTGGAATGAAGCAGTGGTGGAATTTTGTGACCATTTGTAAGGGAATGGAGGCTTACAGATGGAGGATACTGGCCTCCGCTTTGATTTGCTTTACTTCAAGTTCTGGGGTATGAGTTATAAAGAAGTGGGTTCTCTGTGTAATTAAAAATGCCTAAGATTTCGCACCAACGAGTCTGATCAGGCAGAGTAAGAAAGTATTGCTCCATAAATATTTGTTGAATTGAATGTTGCAGTGGTTTGAATGAGTCCCTCAAAGTTCATGTGTTGGAAACTCAATCCTGAATGCAACAGTGTTGAGAGGTGGAACCTTTAAGAAGTGACGTGGTGATGAGGCTCTGCCATCATGAATGGATTAAAGCAGGAGTGGGTTAGTTATCTTGGGAATGGGTTCCTGATAAAAGAATGAGCTCGGCCCTCTTGCCCTGTCTCGCATGTGCTCTCTAGCCTCTCATGTTCTACCATAGGCTGATACAACACAGAGGCCCTCACAAGATGGCAGCCCCTTGATCTTGGACTTCCCACCCTCCAGAACTGTAAGAAATACTTTTTTCTTTATAAAAGACCTAGTCTGTGGTATTTTGTTCTTGTAACACAAATTGGACTGAGATAAATGCTCACATTTCCAGCCTCACATTTTTGTCACTGTGACTATGTAATGTGAGTCTCATTGTAACATGACTCACTGACAAACAAAATTATACATTGCTGCACCACCCACCTCAACACAATACTGCACACTGACAAAGCCTCTGATGAGGGAGCTCAGGCTGCTTGCAAACCCTACCTGTACAGGGGCCACCTTCACATCCGGTGGATGGTAAAACAAATGAAATGATGACGGCATGACACAAAAACCTAGGTGATCAGTCCCCAGTAGACCCCAAATAACCAGAAGATGATAACAAATTACCCTGAAAAGTGATGGATTACCTTTACTCTTGCCTTCCTGTCTTAAAAAAACTTAGTTTTTGTTGTATGAGTTTTGTGATATGAGTAAAAAAGAAACACATGAAGGGAGACAAGAGAACAGAGTTAGGACGAGGAGAAGAAGGAGTGGGGTAAGAACAAAATAATTTTAATCATAAAGCAAACAGCCTTAAGGACGTCAGAACTACAATGAAGTTGGCTACTCACAAGCCAGAAGCCAGACTCTAGTCATATACAAACAAAAAGGGGATTGTGGGTATATGTACATGTGTGTGCTTGTATGCATGTGTCAGAGACAGACACGGTCATATCAGATAGCCTCAGCACATGCCAGTTCCATCACCCACAGTGGAAACCCAGCCATCTTAGAAGTTTCTTCTTTGCTTTTCCCAACATGGTATAAGTTATCAGGTTCTGTGATTATCTGCCTTAGCCTAGGTGATGCAACTACTGAAGGGAAAAAAAACAAAACAAAGCCTGAGACAAGTCTCGTATACAGTGGTTTAATATGAGAGTGGACCCAGGGAGCAGTGAAAGGTATAGCAGAATGAACAGACAAGGAGCAAAAAGTTTATCAAGTTTATATTACTGAGTTGGCCACCGCTGCAAATCTTTGATCCTGTGGGATATTTTAAAGAGTCTTGTGAAATGCATCACCATTGTCCATGCAGAGAACTCCTCCTTACCATCACTCAACCATGTGGCATGTGGCAGAGGGGCTGCAAAGAAGCAGTGGTGGCACAAATTGGACTGAGATAAATGCTCATGGGGATTAGAATCATCATATTTCTGGCTTGTGCATGTGAGACTGCAGAGCAGGTTCCTGGGGCATTCCATGCAGTAACATCAGGTCAAGCATGGAGTACATGGTCTTGGCTCCATGCTCTTGTTTGCACCTGCCCAGAGCTAGTTGAAGTCTGTGCAGAAATAGTGATGGCCACAGCGGTCAGAGTAAAGGGTAGGGCAGGAAGAATTTGAAATAGCACAAAAGAGGTATATAACTTTTTCCCAACTCTCACTACCCTAGTTTAGGGCATCTCTTGCCTGAGTAATTACAGCAACCTCCTAACTGAGCTCCCTGTCTGTGAATCTCTTTTCTTTCAAGCCCGCTATGAATATACTATCAGAATCATGTTTCTAAAACTCAGATCTGATCATATTTTTTCTTTCTTAAAAGGCTTCTCCTCCCTTACTCCTTTCTTATTTGCACATTTTGTGGCTTTGTATGTTTCTTGACTTCCCTTTGGAGTTCTGGTGTAACACAAGAGGTGGTTTTCAAAATCTGCCCAATATACCTCTCTGGCCTCATTTCTCACTCCTCCAAACGAGTATCCTTCAAACTATCCCTGATGTGTGAAACTGCAAGATGCCCTCTGATCAGAGAGCCTGCCTGCTCTTGAGTGTATCCACGGCTGCCCCAGGACCATGCCTCAGCAAATTCTTCAGGAGGAGCAGGCAGTTCTTTTACTCAAGGGTTCAGTTAATCAGCCCTAAAGGGCACAGAGCCTGATAATTGGGAGTTGTGTGGTGGTGGTGGTTTTCCTAACCTGTTCCCCCACACCAAACAAAGGTGCCCCTATTTCTAGTCCCTCACGGCAACTCTCTCATTCTCTGCCTTAATCTCCCCTACGTTGTCTCTTTCCTGAAACTTCCTCTTTAAAATCCTTCATAGGGGTGGTCCACTCCAATTTCTCCTTGGGAAAAGGAAAATATCTTGGGAAGATCTCTTCTCGGCATGGAGTGTTGTAGGGAAGCGGGGTTGGGAGATGATGGGTTCCACCTGAATTTACCTAACATTAAATTATAATTTCACAATTGCGAAATATTTAATTTTTTTTCTTCTGAAGATCATATGGTCTATTCTCACCTGAGAAATACTCCTCAGTTAAAATGACATTGAGTCTATTAATTGCAAAGTAATAACTCTGGCTTTATGTGTTAAGGGAAGAAGGTAAACTCTATGAGGGCAGGATTTTTGTTGTTTATTAACTGTTTTATCCAGAGCACCTGGAAAAGCCTCTGACACACAGCAGGATATGCTCTTCTTTCTGGGATTTCTTTTGTTAAAAAATACCCCTTGTTTGGCAGAGAATAGATTGATTTTTGCCTTCCTTAAGTAATTCTTATGGGTACTGAGGATTTGGAGAATGTGGAAATGGTGTCTCAATTCTTTCAATGGGTTATAATTTCTAAGGATAACTTTATGAAAAACGTTAAAATAAATGCAATGTGGTATTTTTTCCCCAAAGAAAATATATGAGTCCATAGAAGGAACTCTTTCATCCCAAAGACAGTTTCCCAGTTTCATGTACTGAAAGCAGTCACTATTGACAGGCTGTGTTTTTAATTTTACTGGTAATCACTCAACTTTAGAAAATATACTTGCCCTTCTGTTTCTTGTTATCATCAGCTGGAGAGAATTATTGACTATGAAAGATCAGAAAGTAACACTACATTATTGCCCACTCATATTCCTCTTTCTCCTTGTCTACTATTTTTTCTTTCATATTTTACTTTTTAGAATGCTTTTTTGATCTAAATTTTGGGAGCTTTTTTCGACTTTTTTGTGGGGTATCTAAATTATTTTTAGGTATTTTTGGGGTCCGCTGTATTCAGCATATTCCTGTCCACTTATTAAACTTCTTAGAACTTTTAATTTCCTATTTCGGACTGGTTGTTCCTTTTTACATAGCATTCTGTTCTTGTTTAATTGATGCAACATGTTGAATATCTGAGGATTTTAATTAAAATTTTTTGAAAATATTCTTTCTGTTCCCTGGATTATCTGTTTCCTTTGTGATTTTGGTCCCTTTCTTGATGTGCTGTTGGTTTTCTTCCAATATCTGTTGATAATTTTCAGTTTATCTTTATGAGCGAGGGTTATGCCATCAGCTATACTTTTTCTGCGACTGTATAGATCCTTGGATTAAAGAGCTACTTCTAGGCTCTTTATAAGTAGATTTTCCTCCAGAAGGCAGTTTGGGGGTTCCTACCTACACTTGCAGAGGAGGATGGCTTTTTTTTGGTGGCAGAGAACTTAGGAAGACAGTATTTCACTTAAGGGCAGAGTTGCCTTTCCTTGTAATTTCTCAATTTGTTCCTCCCCTTCCCCCTAAACACACTATTGTATGTCTATGTGGGAGGTTCAAGAACTATCTAAAGCCCTAGTTTTCTTTTCTGATACTCTCACAAGGTGTATTTTCCAGGAAGATTTTCCTTAGACAACCATTTCCTTAGACATATTTATTTATATTTATATGTTTATATATTATATATTGCATCTAATTATATATTTATATATTATAGTAATATATAAATATATATGTATTTATAAATATATATCATGTATAATATATTTATAAAAAAATATATAATTTTATATATTATATACATTTTCCTTAGACAACCATTTCCTTAGAAATATTTTCCTTAGATAACCATTATTCATTTTTGTTTCAATGAAACATTTAAAGGACAGAAATAGATGTGAACATTAAGTCTTACATTATATACCACATTTTCTTTTACTGTATGTAGGTGTTAGAGTGATTAATAAAACACACATTTGTTCAAAAACTATACTAAACATGTAGTAAATTTTGCTGTTATGTGCCTTCTCAATTGGTAGATGCTAAAGCTACAACTGTTTTCACGTAGAGGTTAAAAAAAAACTCTTTGGTGTTAAAATTTCTCAACAAGGAACCTCTATCTTAGTTACACTGTCAATCATCTAGGGGTGACTCCTGGAATTTGATGCATGCTTGATGCCTTCATGATGTCTTCTCCATTTCGAATGCCCATCTAACCTCTTCTACTTGCAAAATCCTACTGTTTTGAAGGTCTAGCTCAATGATAAATTTCTTTGAAAAGTTTCTCCCCATGCTCTGAGACAGAATTAATTGCACTATCTTCATTATTCTCTGAGCACTCTGTCCATCTAGTATTGCAATTACTATATTATATGATTGTTGTTTACTTTCTCTCTCATTCACTGCACTCTATTCTTACTTATCTTTTCACTTTTTAAATTTCGAATACCCAATGCAGAATTAATACATGTTGGCTTATATTGAATTGCGGATTTTTCTCTTATTATTGTTAATGGTTGTCTCTGACTGTACACAATCAAAACAAGGCCATAAACTGAATGGCTTGTCTTTAACCTTACCTCTGTGAAGCCTTCTAGGGGACAGCAGTCATTCCAACCACCATTCCTAGTGTTTTCTAAAGTTGTGCAGGAGAAGGTTCCTGCTTTTGTGTTTCTGCTGAGATTATTATTTCTCCTTACAAGGACTTCCTATAAAAAGAGTAAAGACTCCATTTTGAAAGATCTTTAAGAAGAAATGAGGGAGAAAATGTAAATAATGTTCAATGAAGGTAAGAGTTATGGAGGAGAGAGGAGAACATGTCTCTTGCTATTGTCTAGAATTTCCCTTAGGGCAGAACTTGTGTTCACCATTGGCTTTGTATTATTTGTTCATTCATCCATTTACTGAATACATATTTAGGGAGTGCCTATGGTATGCCAGGCATTGCTTCAGTCCTAAGGAAAATGCTGAATATGGTAGACAAGGTCTCTCTCTTTATGTAGTTTACAATCTCCTGGGCATTTCACCAGGTTGCTAAGTGACTCATGTGGAAGTCAACCCAATGGCATGTCAATAGATAATTAGTCAATGGTGTCTGTCAGGTATTTCTTATGTGTTCGTATCAGTGCTAAGCTTTGTAGGTAGATCCTTTCTGCAAAGAATTTAGAATGTGAAAATTAGTAGAGTCCTGTACAAAATGGCATAAAGAGTCAGCAAATCAGATGGTTCATAATACAAGGACATTAGCAGTTTAGAGAGTCTTGTCTGGAAGTACCATAGATGGGCATACCAGAGGCCTTTGGATGATCCCCTGAAGCCCTTTTCCCCTGCTCCCTCTACTTCCAGTGCCTAGCATGCAGACTTGCCTGATGAAAGAGTTTTAAAATGTTTGCTGTGGTTGAAAGCCTATGCAATTGTATGTGGATCCAGGTCCACAGCCAAGTTTCACAGGAAGTGGTAATGAACTTAAGGCCTGAAGAATAAGGAGTAAATAGTTTGTGATGGGGCACAGGAGGATTCCAGATAGAACAAGAACATGCGTGGAGGCCTAGAGGAGGCAGAGAGCAGGGATTTCAAGGGCCGTATTCTGTCAGTATGGCAGGAACATAGAGAAGGCAGTATGGGAGTGTCAGGAGATGAAGCTGGAAACACAGAAGTGAAATCATATAGGATTTCATTACCTTGCTGGTGTTATATAATAGAGGTCCTCTACCTGCATAATGCCCAATCATGGTGTGACACTCTCTCTGACTTTAATGTGTTATAAATTAATTTTTGATTTTAGGTTTTGCTAACATACAAATTTGCAGACACCCACGCAAATGCACATACAAAGTTTTATGAAAGAGCACTTGACATGATCCCTTTTGTGCCGACTATGAAGTCCTCCAATGACAAAAGTTGACGATTCAGGGGTTAATGATTACTTTGTAATGTCGACAAAAGAGTAAAGTCACAAGGTCTTAAGACAAAATGAATCTGTTGAAGGAGAGGGAAAATGGTTAAGCATGAAGACAAAGCTCAAGAAAAGTTTAATATGGAAGGTAAGAAATAGTACCCAGTATAAAAATTACCCTTGATGTGTGACTCAGCTCCAGCGTATAGTGAGTTCTATTCTTGTGTCTGTCACAGGAGGAATCTAGATAGGACCTCATCCTCCTCTTCTACTAAGATTGCAAAAGGGAGATGAGCTATCCTATTTCTTCTTGCAAAATAACAGAGCTTGCCTGGGAAGAGTATATTAGTGGGCCAATTACAGCTGCATACTTAAATATGCAGACAGCTTTCAATTACTGGAATGGAGAGAGATGAGAATGTTAAAAAAAAAAAAAAAAAAAAAAAAAAAAGGCCTAACGACAGACAATCCAAAAGTCACTGAATCTTGGCTTTTGAATGAATTGCATTGTTTTTTTGCAGCAGCAGATTTGTGTTCCTAATTATGCCTTGCTTAAGCTAATATTAAAATGAGTTTGCATTCCCAGAGAAAGCACACACCAGCTGGGCAAAGAAAAGAGAGAGTCCAAAAACTTAGTGAGTGATGGGGTATGGGTAGTCATAAAGGAAGGGGTCTAGGGCTAAATATTTGCTATAATAATAAAAAATAGCCCTCCCAGTTCTTCCCAAATCACATCAATATGCTGTAGCACACAAATACACATACACACATGAAAATTTATTATTGCTAAATCAAGAAACCAAATAAAAGCAAGCACAACTTTACTTATAATGTAGAAAATAATTTTTGTTCAACATATCTTGCATTTCAAAAACCAAATTGTCTTTGTTATAATATAGTGGTGGGGGGAATCACGCTTAAAAGCTGTTTGACCTCTGTGAAATTTAAACTTTAATTATCACTTAACCTACGAAAACTCTGCCAATATTATAACAGTAAGTCCCTTCAGAACCATAATTAAATTTCTGCCTGTGGGTTATATGGATAAATACTGTAAGAGGGGGAAATCAATTATGTGAACATTTAAGTGAGCCATAAAATCCAGGATTCCTTCTGGAGACGAGAGTTCCTAACTGTTATTTGAGAATTCTAGGATTATGTCAAAAGAATAGTTATACCACCTTACTCTAGAGACAACGAAGGTTGATTACCATACCTGGTAAGTGAGAGTCTGAGAAAGTACAATCACAGTCATGGAATTTATACTGAGAGTCAGAGAATATTAGAGAGCAAAGAGGATGATAGAAGTAGCCGCTAAGATTTACTGAGTATTTACTATGGGGTATGCATGGTTTTAGTTCAACACTTCCTGTTAGAAGTAAGGAAATTGAGGTCTGCAGAGGTTAAAAGACTTAGTCAAGCTGCCCTATTAGGAATGGCCAGAGGCAGAACTAGAACCCAAGATTTCTGACTCTTACTGCAGGGCTTTCCTTCTACTCCAGACTCTGTCTGCAAGCTAGAAGATCCTATCAATCAATCACACCCGCAGGCTTTTCTTTTTCCATCACATAAATGTGCGGGGCACAGTGGAAAAAGCATGGACTTTAGACTCCAGCCTCGATTTGATCACTTGCTTCTTACTGGAAATTCTGACCTACTGAAGGACTGCTGTGTTTCTCCGCTGCTTCCTGGAATAAAGTCCAATATCCTTGCTTGGTCTGCAAGGCTGGCGCTGGTGGCTGAGGCTGTACTAATCTCACCAGCTTCACCTTATGACAGTTCCACCTCTGGCCTCTGCTCTACCTGTCCTGGCATATTTTCCCTTCTTTGAGAGGCCACGCTTCCTTCTGCTGTTGGGGCTCCTTGGTGCTGGTGTAGGGAGTGCTCATTTGCCCGCCTCCTAAGTAATTCCTTGGGTCTCAACTTCAATCTCGCTTCCTCGGGGAGGTCCTCTTGGATCTCCAGATTGGGTTGGCTCCCTCTGCTACTTGTTCTCACAGCATTTTCACTTGCCCTACCATAATTAATTAATTACTTGTGTGGTTGTTGAATTGACACTGCCCTACAAGGATGCAAGCTCTGTGAGGCAGGGGCAGGGTCTTTATTGTTCATTTTGGTGTCCCCAGTGCTGAGGTCTGTACGAGGCACTTAAATATCATATGAATGAATGAACCCACCTCGAACCTGAGTTTTTTTTCTTCTATCAAGTAGATATAACAAGCATTGGGGATTGTCAGTGCTAAAAGGCATATTTATTTAAGGTATCCTGTTCAGCATTAGCAGCAGCATAGAACTTGATAAATGTGATTTCCATTTTATGCACCTTCTTCCTTCCAGGGCAGTGCCCTGAGGCACCATGACTGCGGCAACATCTTAAAAAAAAAAAGATGGAATTACCTTCTGCATAGTTTAGGTACAAAGTGTATTTTATGAATTCTGTGTTCTTGCATCCTGGATGCCCACTGATGGCATATGAGGCAGCTTTCCATGAAACAGTGTATTTGATAAAACAGGGCACCTCTCTCCCCAGCTGGACAGGATGACACAGCGCTTACTGTAGGCATCATTCTGTCATTCTTTCGGGGTCAGAACATGAAGCTAATCACCCTGCTGAATATGGAACAGACGAAAGGGGCGCAGCTGCTCTTCTCAGCTGGTGAGCTGCTGGAGCTTGAATCAGTGTGGTTTTCAGGTGTCCTTTTCCCCCCAAACCCAGACAGAGTGACAAGGAGGTGGCTTGGATTTGTGCTTACTAGAAGCCCCTGGCCATGCTTTCCTTTGAAAGGAAACCCGTAGTTCTCCTCCTTCCCCCGCAGCTAGGATCCAGACTGCCTGAAGACAATGAACTTTGTTTCCTTCTCAGCAGGCTCTCCTGTGGATTGTAACTCTCCTGCAAGCCCTTGACCCTCTGCTGCTTTGGAAACTCTGTGAGGAGTATGGAAGAGGAAACCGATAGACAATCGGGGCCAGGTTTTTGGTTTTTGTTTGTTTTTGGGTTTTTTTGAGACAGTTTCACTCGTCGCCCAGTCTGGAGTGCAAAGGTGCCATCCCGGCTCACTGCAACCTCCGTCCCCTGGGTTCGAGCGATTCTCTCGCCTCAGCCTCCCTAGTAGCTGGGATTACAGGTATGCACCACCGAGCCCAGCTAATTTTGTAACTTTAGTAGAGACGAGGTTTCTCCATGTTGGTCAGGTTGGTCTCGAACTCCCGGCCTCAGGTGATCTGCCCGCCTCGACTTCTCAAAATGCTGGGATTACAGATGTGAGCCTCCACGCCTAGCCTGTTTTTCATTTTTAACATAAGGAGAGGTGAGATGCGGCATGTTCAGGGATGTCGGCAGCAGAGAAGTCATGTCACAAACTCTTTAGGAACAAGCTATGGATGGGTCAAGTTTGGGTTTACATTAAAGGGAAAGGAAACATTTTATTGTAATTTAAGGCAATAAAACTGGTGTTTAAGGCCATGGGTATGAAATTAGATTTAGAACCAAGATTTGTCATTTATCTGTCTGGCCTTGAGTAATTACTTTACCTTTCTAAAACTCAGTTTACTCATTTGCAAAGTGGACACACTTTTAGTACCTATCTTATAGGGTAGGGATTGGCAAATTTTTTTCTGAAAAGGGCCAGAGGGTAAATATTTTAGGCTTTACAGTACAGATAGTCTTTTTTTCAAATTCTTTTTGTTTCTATAAACCTTTTAAAATATACAATTAGCTTGAGGGCCATGCAAAGCAGGCCCAGAGCCATACTTGGCATCCCCTGTGTAGGGTTAGATGAGTAAGTGAGATCAAATATATAACATTGGATCTAATGTTTTATCTATATATGTTATGTATTGGTCCATTACATTGGACCTAAAACATAGTGAATTCCCAATAAACAGTGGATGTGATTATTCACACCTGGTGATTGTTTGGAAGGCTAACTAAGGGCAATAGCCAGAGCTTCAGGCTTATTAACTCAGCAACCCTGCCACACACACATCTAACAGAACAGACATTTACAAAGGAAAATGTAACTCATACAAATCGGAACTGTTAATATGATCCTCATTATTGGACTGAAAGCATTTGAAAATTAAATATTAAATGCCCCTTTCTGGGGGACAGCTGGGTACAGCCTTTGCCATGCACCCCTTGTGTTCTATTTCACTACATTCTGCTAGGTAGTTTTTATTGTCCCTGTTACAGAAGAGGAGCAGAAGCTTGAGGAAGGGAACTGCCCCAAAAACCAGTTCTGTCTGCCCAGGGCCTTCTAGTCTCTATTCTCTTTTTAATATACATGCATTTGCATCATCTTTTGCTCCCTGACTCTGAAATAGATGGCTGCCTGCTGAATGGAATTTAATGAGTGGTTCGGAGTCGGTTCCTAATTGTATACCTCCTGTGTGCCAAGCCCTGTGCTACACACTGAAATTTTTTTGTGAATAGATAGCACAGTCTCTCTTGTTAAAGGGTTCAAAGTCTAGCAGGAAAGACACTACCTGTATAGCAAATCATAACATATTATGAAAGTATTCTATTACTCACGCTTGGCAGAAACTTACCAAAGTCAAGTCTTTGTCTTTTGAAGGCCATTGTGACAATGCCTAGATTTGTATTAAAAATATCCAACTTGGATCCGATCACAATCTCCTACTCCAATATCAAATCTTCATCAGTTCCCTGTTACCCACAGAATGAAGCTCACACTTCTTGGATTCTATTCAAGGCTTTATACCAAAGCTTCCCAGTGGGTGTGCCAGATACGCTGAGATGCTGATCCACCACAGCAGCCTTGTCCTTTCCCCCCGATGTACACTACACATGTGGTCATTATTCTACACATGCCTTAATCTGAAGTGGTTTGGGAAGAACTGTCTTTTACGAACTGTCCCTGACTTACTTTTCCTGCCTAATTGCCCTCAGTTGTCGCAGGGCACGTGGTGTCTGCTCCCTAATCCTTATATATTGTCCATGTTTTTCAACCTCCGCACCTTTGCTTATGTGGTTATCTCTGCCTAGAAGTCCTGCCCTACCATTTGACTACTTCTGCATAGCCTGCACATTCTTTACAACAATAACCCATAAATTAGGTCTTTCATGAAGAATTCTCCAAGTTCATTGTCCCTCGAACTTTAATAGCATCTTATCTTTTTTATGGCACATGTCCTCTGTTATATCCTTAGTAGTAAAAGGACCTAGTGCTGCTGAGTCTGGCATGTAGTAGGGCTCAGGTGGCCGGCTGGCCAGAACGCCTGTTTTTCCTGCTCTATTTGTGGAATCTTAGGAAAATTACTTTTATCAGTGGCTCTTAAACATGGCTGCACATTAGAATTGCCTGAAAAGGTGTTTTGTTTTGTTCTTTAATATCTGGATGACCAGGAAATACCCCAGACCAATTAAATAAAAAAACTCTAGAGGGTCGGCTCCAGCGCCAAAGCTCCCCAGGTGACTCCAATATGCAGTCAGGGTCAAGAGCCACTGTTTTAAACAATCTGAGCTTTGTTTCCAGGGTTTTTCTAAATATTAAATGCAATGTTTGTGAAAACTTGGCCCAGTGCCTGGTGTATAGTGAGTGTGCAGTAACTGTTAATTGTTGTATTATATTTTACCCTGGTTTTTTCAGTTCATTGCTAATAATGTCTTGCACATAGTAGGTACTGAATAAACACTGGTTGAATGAAGAAATGCTACTTAGGGAGACCCAAGAGGAAGCCCCAGAAGATTGTTGCTGAGAAGTGACTTCAATGAGGAACTAAAGGTTGTGCCTGGAGAAGAGGCATGGGGTTGGCAGGGGGGCAAGTGGTCTATCCTGGATGCAGGCAATGGGCTGGAGGGGGGTGTTAGCCTTTACAGTTTTGAAAGCAATAATAAAACCAAATAAAAGTCAGTCTGCTTTTTGTTATCACCATGCATTGGAAATTCCTAGCAACACCAGTGATAAAGTGTTTCTTGCAGGAGCAGACTTCTCCCAACATCCCTGCCCCCCCTTCCCCTTACCTTGGTAACCATTGGCCTGCAGCCCAGCAGGAAAGGACTGAAGAGCTCTTATAGTCAGCACTATTAATGAGCTAAATGGCTTGAGAAAGAAACAAGGGAACTGTAAATTATATTTATAAATTAAGTCATATAAAGCTGGACTAAGTAATTAAACTGTGCACCCATAATTAAATACTTGTATAGCATTTGGGCTCTGAGATTTCTTTCCGCTGTAATAAACTAGCTTTGACCTCTAAATGGTTGGCGGTCTGTGTGGTGAGGTAATGACTCATACAGAGGTCCTGGGTGGAGTGATGCCAAGGTCACTGTCTAAACAGAAGGATCCTTGAGGGATGTCAATAGAGGTGGTCAATGCGATGGGTAAGAGATACACTGGTCAAGTGATAAGTAGAGAGAAAGCCTCACACTCCCGCGAACCTATGAGAAGCAACATTAGCATCCTAGATTAGTGAAGGAAGGCCAAGAAGCAGGCTGAACAGAAAGGGAAGTCCTTCCTATTTTTGGCCCCAGACAACCCTTGCACTTTCATTTCCTGTTCTCCCCTTCTGCTGCCCCACCTAGAGCCCCAGAAGTCAATATGCATTCTTTGAACACAATCTACTTCTAATGTCTCTCTCTGCCTTTGCCCTTATCATTCCCTGCATGTCCTTCCCTTCTCCTTTCCTCATCTAGCCATTTAGTCCTTCAAGATTTAGCTCCAGGGTGCCTCAGGGAGTATATTTCTGGCTCATTTTGGTAGGTGATAAGTGTTCCTCTGGTTCCCACAGTTACGTTGAGGTATAATCCTCTGCAGAACCTCTCCCCCTATAAGGTCCTAGGGACCAAAGCCCCTCTTATGAGTTCCTAAAAGTTGCTTGGCACAATGGAAGATGCTTAATACTCATCTGCTAAGTGAATAAATGAATGAAGGGTAGTTCTGTGAAGAAGGAGGTGGCATTCTTATTTTTCGGGTAGAAGAGCTAGACTGTAAGCTCTTGAGGCTAGGAGCTATATTTTATTCAGTTCTATATGGGCAACAGCAAAGTGCTCAGCAGACAGAAATTGCTCCAGGAATAATTGCTAGGTGAACAGGAGACATCAAAAGGAGATTGGCTTTGGCACAAATTCCCCTTATCCCAGCTCCTCGCCTCCAAATAGAGTAAGAATACTGCTAGCACAGGTGTCAATGTAAACTGGTGTTTACAAAGCATTATTGTCTGTGTTAGTAAAAACAGGTAGGAGGAGACCAGGAAACATAACCAGATCTAAGGTTGAAGTGAGATTTGTCGGAGGGGTGGGAGAAAAGAGATGGGAAAGAGGGATGCTGGAGCCTGGGAGGCCCAGATGTGGGAATTCAGGGAAAGGATAAAGAGAAGATGATGATGAAAAAGGGAGCCAGAGCAGCCTTAAAAGGCAGATGACACAAGAAATGAGGAGTCAAGAGGGCACAGTTAGGTTTGAGGGGAGAGTGATCAGCTGTCAGATAAGCTATGCAAATGGCAAGGGAATGTTTTCAGGATGAAAGAAGGATGGGGAGAGAACTGGGAGTTGGGGACACTGAACCAGGAGGCGCTGGGAGGAGTCCAGGGGAGAGGCCCAGCTGACTGTGTTGCTCACAAGCACCCAGATGGTTCAGAGACACACCAGGGTTTGAAATCTGCTGGCGGTGGTTAAAGAGCTCAGACTCTGGGCTCACACAGAACTGCTGAGGGTAAAAGTCTGCATCGCCATTCCTTATGTGTGGCCTTGGGGAAGTTGTGTCATATCTCTAAATCTCAGTTTCCTTATATGTATAATGGGAATAAATGTATCTATCTCTTAGTGTGGTTGTGAGAAATCAATGAATTAATATCTATGAGCAGTGCCTGGTCCAGAGTAAATACTCAATAAATATCAGCAGTAATAGTTACATGTAAAATCTAATTTGACATTTGACTCACAGATTCCATGTTTTTCTGTGCCTTTTACCCCAAGAAAGGGGAACGCCCAAAGCGCTTCTGAGCACCCCTTATTTCTACAGGTAGCAGATATAGGAAGCTGGAGGGAAGAGCATTACACATTTCTTAGGCATTGTTTTTATTAGGGCTTCACTATGTTCATTCTGTTATGAAGTTTTGTGTTCCCCAATGGGTTGCACAAGAGCCAACTGTGTATCCCTGGGGAAGTGAAGTGCCCTCCTGAGCCTTAGATCACCCATTTGTAAGTTAGAAGGATTGTTTTCTGATTCCCTAATGGCCTTTCTCATCTAACATTTCATGATGCCACTAAGTCTAAATCAGTCAAGGCCTGAGGTGGGAGTAGGGGGAGAGGTGGGCACTGGCTGGGGACATCCTAGTTGCTTGTAAGGTCAGGGAGCTGCTGTGGTTGCGGGCTTCAGTCTCAGAGTTCCAGAGAGTACTCAGAATGGCTGTATATCTCGCACTGGGAGAAGGGCAGAGGGATGAATGTCCCAGCGGGCCTCTGTTCTGGTCAGACAGTGGCCATGAAACATTTACTGGGGAACAGGGCAAGTATAAAGAAGTATCGCAGGGGGACCCTGCAGCCGTTTGTCTCTCTGCAGCCCTGAATTTACAGGATTGCCAGGTAAGAATTAGATTAGGTGCTGCAATGTGTTATCAGACCAGATGTCCTGTCGTGTAAATCCCCTCAATATCAGCCCTTACAGGCTTCATGAAATTGCAAGAAAACCCCTGTGCTCTCTACTTGAGCCCTCATATTTATTTAGGTCATCTATAATTTGAGAAAATATTCTTTTCAATACCCAAAGGCTCCTTTCTGTGCCTCTCTCTTTTTCTCTCTCTCTCTTTCCCTGCAGACATGTTTTTCTGTAAATACTGCCGCTCAGCTCTGAATCACACATCAAAGCATTTCTTCTTCATTCATCTTTTGAGGCCAAATTGCAATTTATAATGTCTGTGGTTTTCACTCATCTGTTTCCATGTCATCTCACTTTAAATCAGCAGAAAGCAGCTCACAATAACACACTGAAGCTGCCCCATGGAAGCAGAGAGTATAATTTGAGTACGGCATTATTGAGTCTCAGTACCCACAGGTAGAACTGTCTGGGGCCTTTATTATACCCAACATTAATCTCGGTAAACAACTTGTTTTGATGAAAGCTGAAAGCCAGATGAAACAATGAAAATTCATGGTTATCAGAAAACAAAACGTGATCCCTTTCTCCTCCCACCTCTTCCGGCACTTTTCTGTGACATCTAAGGCTTTGATAATTTGGTCCCCATAAAGGGAGGGCGGAAGTCAGGCTGTTTGCCTCAAAGAACATGCCGATAGACCGTTCCAGAACCTTTTGAGAAGTGGACATTTGCAGAGCCGGGTCAGAGTCTAGGGCCTGGGAGGAGTCCTGGAGAGCTACAGGTTTTGTGCTTTTTTTTTTTTCCTCCATGGAAGAAAGCATTCCTGAAGGCAATTATTATGCCTTGTTATTTAACCCCAGCTGATTGTCTCCTGGGAACAGAGCTGACATCCATTGTGATCATCCTTAGCTTTTCGGGTGAAATATGGTTCCTTAGAGGCTCCAGGATCTAAGCGGGTGTGATAAACCAAGAACACGTACACTAACGGAAAACATTTGCATGGATAAGCTAGGGTTAAACACACCATTGAATAAAAACCGTATTGTTAAGCACATCAGTTTTGCACAAGTACTGGATGGAAATAATAGTATGAATAATCTTTATTCTTGCTGAATTTCTCTAGGGGACTTTAAGGAGCTTAGTTGTTACTCAGGCCAACCAATGGAAGGTTGATGATTTAGCATCTCCAAGTCCTCGAGTGCCTCGGGGTTTAATTTCAGGCCCAACTCCCTCCAGGCTAATAGAATCTGCCCTACTTTCCCAGAGAGGAGCCAGTTAAGATCTCTGTGTTTGATCTTCTGGGAAGTACACTAGCCACAGAAAGGTATCGAGTAGGGGGAGACCTGGGGAAGGTAGCAGGGAGTGTTGAGGGTCTGGGGAGATAGGGAAGGAGGAGAGTTCGGTTAAAATTCCTAGTTCAGTCTTCCCTGGGAAGGAGATGCACCATCATGACACTATACAGTGTGCTTTAGTTTACAAAGCATTATATAGATAAAAATGTTCTATATAATGTAAGTCAGGAAGGAGACATTATCTTCATTTTATAGATGAGGAAATCAAATCTCTGAGAGATTGCAGTAATTAATTGCCCACAATTACACAGCTATTAATACTAAGGGCAAAAGGAAATCTTCAAAGCCAGTGTTTCTGTCATACTCCAGTCTGCTCACAGAGACCCACCAGGCTAAGGTTAAACCCATCACTGAATAAGCACAGAGCTGGTACTTGCAGGTCATCCAGTCCTCACTGTAACTGAGTGAAGTAGATGTTATTATCTCCATTTTACAGATGGGTAAACTGAACATTGGAGCATTTAAACCTCCTTCCCAATGTCACAGAGCTAGTAAGTGGCAGAGCTTGGATGTGAACTTGTCTTCTGATCCTAAATGCAGCACTCTTTCTAAGTCACCTCGTTGGATATTGGAAAGTCAATCTGGAAATAAAGAATGTCAGCCCTTTGCTATCCTGAATTATCTGGATCCATTGTCTACACTAGGAAACTAATGAAAATTTCATCTACTTTTCTGTAGAAATATAGGGTTGTAATGAAGAGTCCTTTGCCCTAATTATGGGCAGCACAATTATGTCCCTTCCTACTGAAGACAAAGGTAGCTTTATGGACATGCTATGCAAATGTAGTTGGGGGGGTGATGATTTTGTAATGAACTTGAAGTGGGATCAGACAATAAATGGATGAGGACAGGGCAGGGTAAGGCAAGGTGGAAAGGGGTGTGCTGCCCTCAAAAGTCTCATTCGGTTTTAAAAAATGGTTTGGTGAGGAGGCTGACTAAAAGCAAAGACTGGAGACACATTACATGGTAAAAAGCACAGAAGTGGATAGATCTCCTCCAGAAGGGGAGATCTAAAGCAGAAAGTGGTTTTGAGAATCTAACGAAAGCAAGGCCTGTCTATCTAAATAACTTCACATGCACACACCACTGTTTTCCTAACCTGTAGCCTTGGAAAAGTGCCCTTTTCCAAGAGGTAACACAAAAGAAGACTTAAGCAATTATTTATTAAACTCAGTCTGTCAGTGAGGCATCGGAATTGGGTCTTGTTAAGGGAAAGATGGAATGGAATCCGGGAAAGCAAGGAACTGCTATGGAGTCTGTAGTTTGGGTCTGAAAAGGAGATTTGCATTTGGAACCCTGTCAGAAAGAACCTGAAGCTCAAAACGCCAAGCCAAGCAGCTAAGCCAAGGCATATTGCATCCATCAAGTAACCAGCCAGCCGGGGTGAAGTCGGCTGGGCCAGGAGCTAGTCTGCTGAGTGGAACCGTGCCAGGTGGGAATCGGTGACTAACCTGGGGAAAATATTTATAATTTACTTATCAGTAAACATCATGTACTCTGAAATGCGGCATGTTGAGGTCAAGTAGATTTTCTCTTAATGGCTTCCTGAGTGCATTCTGCCCACGGATTCACAGAAGAATGAGGAGCAGGGAGGGGAGGGTGCCAAGCTACAACCCCAACACGGCACCTCCAAAGAGAGAAGTGGATTGTACCCACAGTCAGGAGGGGAGGTGAGGCTCATGGCCTGATCAGCGATTTGGTCCCGGAAGTCCAAAGTTGCCTTGTTAAGGGTAATCTTGTTCAGTGTCATCTAGGCGAAATTACTGGGATGTCACGTTGTAACTTCATATTTGTTAGCTGGACTTTACAGAAAATTAGAGGTTATGACTTTGATCAGGTGAAAGATAGGTGGCTCTGTTAGAAACATTCTGCTTTTTAAGACTTGGGATGTTTCTCAGAATCGTATCCTGTCCATCTGGCCCAGCAAAAGTAGGAAGTCAGGGAAATGGGTGTGTTAATTCTGAAGTAGGACTTACCTGAAATAGGAATGAAACTGGCTGTATTATCCTACATTCTTTTCCTTGAAATAAAAAAAGGGCACACAAGAAATTATTCAATCCTTTCCATGTTAGAATATAACTGACAGGTTGATTTAGACAAAAGAAAAGATATGAACAAAAGCTACTCAGTCAGAACATCTTCTGCAGAAGCTGCAATCAGACCGCACAGTCAAGATTTTTTCAATGACAATTAACGTTCACTACACATCGATCAAACGCCTCTCTTTGGACAGGCACTGTGCTTGGTGCATGGGGTGAGGGATGGACAGTCCTTTCCTTGTGTAGAGACAAACTTGTTAACGCTAGCATGAAGCAGAATCAAATAAATGGAAATAATGGGTTTGGAGAGGGAAATTGGGGTTACAATGAATTCTGACCCATTACAATAAAGACTGTTTTGTCTGGTTGTGATTTGATGTGAGTAGATTTGGGATCTTTCTGCTAGGCAAGAAGAGAAACACTGAAAGCCAGAGAATGGGCCCGTAATTTTGGAAAGCCAAGAGAGGACTGATGGGGTTGCCAAAGCTGGAATGAAATTAGAGGGGAGGCTTCCATGCTCCCACTTTAGACCTTTGCAGAGGAATGGCGTGGCATTCGGGTAGGTCCTGAGGGTAAGGAGCATTTGCATGACAAGGGCTTCTCAACTTTGACACTGTTGACATTTGGGACCAGGGAGTTCTTTGTTGTAGGGGACCGTCCTATGTGTTGTAGCATGTGTAGCAGCATCCTTATCCATTACATGCAGTGGCACACTCTACCCAACTTGTGACAATCAAAAATGTCTCCAGACATTGCCAAATATCCCCTTTGACCTTCAACAGCATAGCTGGAGGCAAGAGGAAAGTGCTTCAGGCCAAATGACTCCTTTGAACAAAGGTTTGGTGGTGTGACTCTGCCTGGGTATGTTGGAGAATGATGGCCACAGGATGTAGTTAGGAGAGGGACATAGGATGAGAAGCATCTGGAAAGGCAGTTTAGGGCTGTGTTGAATACCTTGCTAATAAATTGGTCTTGATTTTGCAGGTAATTTGGAGAGCATGAGGTTTGGGAGGGGAGTGACAGAAGAACCTGGCGGGGGTATTGGAGATCTGAATGGAAAAGCAAGACAGTGAGCACAGAAGACAGGAGGCTGCACCTACCTGTCCAGATGAGAGGTAGATTGAGCTAAACTTAGTAAGGATGGAGAGGAGAGGGTGGGCATGAGAGACATCACTCAAGGAGATCTGAGACTTGGTGACAACCAATATGTGGTGGGCGAAGGCAAGAGAGAAATTAGATGACTGAGAGGGAAGATGAGGTCTTTGACTTAGGGAGAGGTGAAGAGGAGGAGGGGCAGATCTGCATTCAAAATGGTTTCATAAAGCCCATTTTTGTCCACACCTCCAGGTGAGTATGCAGGAGTCACTCAACAAATCCTTTTTATGGATCTTGATTTACCAGTTACTGTTTCAGGTGGAGCAAGTCACCTGTTTAGCAGGGCAAAGACAAAGGTTTGCATAATATTAATAATAATAATAATAATAGCTACCATTTTTTAGCACTTACTATGTGTTAGGCACTGAGCCAATATTTTATACACTATCTCATTCAGTATTCAAGCAGTCCCATGAGGTATACTACTTTTGTCCCCACCTTGGAGATGATTTCATACATCACATATTTATTAAGTGACTCCTATATGTGCCAGGCACTGTTTTGGGCATCCAGGATATATCACTGAATAAAACAGCGGGAATAAGTCCCTGCCATTGTGGAGCTTACCATTTAGTGGGGAAACTAAAATGAGGAAACTAGGACTTAGTGAGACGTGGTACCTGCACATCCACCCAGCGAGTGTGTGCTGGGCAAGATGAGGGCAGCAATGTACCTATTGTGGTCAGCTGTGGTCAGGCCTACTTGAGCTCCCATGTGGACACAAATGGGAAACTCCCTTACAAGGCAACCACAAAAGAGGAAAGATTGCCCAGTGTTGGCATGTAAGAACTCTAAAACCCCAGAGGCTAGAAGTGAGGACAGGTAGTCTGGCTTCCTGATTAACAGAATTATTGAATTATCTGGAGTTCATGTGTTTTCCTGGGTACTTCTATAAGCAGAGATATATAGTCAGTGTGCTCACAGCTCTCTGCAAGTTTAATCAGTCATGTGTCTCCTTCCTGATTAATTGCCAAGACCCCAAATTTCAGTTAAGAGTCCATAAGAAATAAGGGGGTTAGTGAAGAGCTGTGTTGATCCACCTTTAAGCTTACCTAGTTTAGATATTTTGCACTATTTGTTAGCTGCCTTGAGAGCAAATCAAAAAAACCTCAGCTATAATTAAGGCCATCCTTCTTGCCCATCCTCGACTCTAGTCTGGACTCTATAGGTTGTCCTTGCTTACCTATTTAGGGTTGCCAATGTTTCACATTGACCAGGGGCAGTGGCCTCATGGCTATCCCTGACCATATCCCTCCCCTACATCAGCTGAGAAAGCACAGACCTGCTTTTTGTACATTTGGGTGGAAGCTTTGTTTTTTCTCAAGAAGAACAGGGATAGAAAAGCATTTTATCTTGCTTTCCTCCTGGGCAGGAGGAATGACTGCTTTGCGCTATGCAAGCCTCAGGGCCCTGTGGTCTGAGGGTTTCATGTGTGACATGAAACAGTTCAACTAGCTTCTTCTAGAGCCACGGAGGTTCACACTGGTCAGTAGTGTCCACTGCCCAAGACTGGGGAGGAAAATCCAAACTGATTGTACACAGAATGCACAAGGCCTGGCCTTGGAGTCCTGTACATTTAAATTAGGAAGCTTTTGGCCACAGTACATGTAAAACCACAACTGAAACAATGATGCAAGTGTTTGCTCATACAGTGAGCAGTCTGGAGTGGGTTATGGTTCTGGTATGACCGAGGCTTAACACCATCCTGAAAGACCTAGGTTGCTTCCTACTTTCCATCCTGCCACTGCGATGTTGGCTTCATCCTCAGCCTGATGATAAAACAGCTGCTGTACTCCCAGCCATCATTACTGGGCCAGTCATGGACAGAGGAAGAAGAAAGATTTTCTTTTTCTAGTTTAAATGCAAGGAAACTGTCCCAGAAGCCTCCTAGCCGATTTCACCCTCACGTTGGATCAGTCAGAATTAGACCACATGCCCATTCCTAAACAAAGCCTTGCCAAAAGGAATGGGGCTACTATGACTGACTTGTAGGCAAACCAGAATCACCATCTGGAGATGGAACTGACGTCAGCTTCCCCTGAAGTCCATGACTTTGTGAAGGAAGGTGGATACTTGAACCAAATCACATTTCTATTCAGGTGAAAGAAGAGAAGTGGGCAATAGATCTTGGATAGGCAACCAGGAGTGTTTGCCTCAACAGCTAGCCATGTGGCTCACTAGTTCAGTGCCTCCAGAGAAGGAAAGCAACTTACCTTTGTGTCTTCCCTCACTCGGTCCTACCCTGGGGCCCCCACATCTGATGCATTTGGATTGTGCTAGCTGGAGGCTTGTGTTTTCTTTCTTTTTTTTTTTTTTTTAATTTTGTTCTGTTTTTAATGCTAGTTATAATCTTACTTTGTACTTAGGAAAGGCCTTTCTTCCAACAAGCTCCAGACACTTTTATAGACTTGATGACCTCTGCCCTGAGAATTATTATCTTCCATTTATGGAGGTGGTGTGAGGGTCACGAGGCAGCCCCAAAGGCCCAATCTGGAAGCAGAGCACATCCTGCTCTGGGTTTTCTAATAGGAGTGACAGGCTGGAAGGACTAAGACACCATCCATGAGAATGGCTCTGGGTGCAGAGGTGTGGTCTGTTAGCAAAGGCTTCCTTTGTGCTTACTGAAGTTTCTGGAAAAAGTTAGCTCTCCAACAATCTTGGAGAAGTGCTCAGTGATTACATAGAAGCAGAGTGGATTAGAAAGGCTGAAATCAGTATTTGTCTATCTTGGCTCATTCTAGTTCATTCCCTTGCCTTTGGGGGAAAATCAAAGGGATTCTTTCAAGAAATATTTGGTTCCTTCCCTATGTTGGCCATCGTGTTGGGCATTGGACATATAGTCCGGAACAAGACACAGTTCCTAACCTCAAAGAGTTCACAGATTGTGGGGGAGAAAACTTAAAATATAGGCAATTACAATGCAGTGGAATAAGTGCTTTGATCCCCCACTGCTGGGTGCAGGGCTTCCAGGAAGACCTGCTGTTAAAGCTGAGATTGAAGGGACAGGGAGGAGTGAAATATTGTCTATTTCCAAGCAAGGCATGTCTTACCTGCAGTTTCTCAAAGTTTGAGGTGCATTAATTTTACAGAATGTTAACTTAAATCATTTTTTTAAAAAGAAAGCATAGATGATCAGGTAAGTTTGAGGAATGGTGGGGTAAGCAGTCTGTAGGATTTTGCAGAGCTTTTGATAACTGTATTAGTGATAACCATGAACTTCTGAGAGAGATATGAAGTGGATATTTGCCCTGTCATACCGACTACAAAATCTTTTTCCCTCCATCTTTCCCAGATGAGTGATTTTAATGCTGAGAACTTACAGTACTATAACTGAGTTGAGATTGAGGGTAGCGGCAATAGCAGGTCAGAGGAAGCATCACAGTTCTGCTCTAAAAATATAGGGACTAGCTTTTCATATAATGGCTGTGTTTGTTTTATGAACCTATTTACATTCTGTAGTGGACACCATGGTCTCCCCTAATAATTAGACTCAGTCAATCATTTGTAGGAGAAATATTCTTCTTGCAGTGAATGGGTCAACTGTGGCCATGAGGCCCCATTTTCAGTGTTTGAAATGATGAAAGAGGAAGTATGCTAAGGACTTATGGGGGAAAGTTTCATGCTCTAAGAAAAAAGAAAAAAAAGGAAGAGAGAGCTTCTCTTCTTCCTCTAGACATTCTCTCTAAATGTGATGGCTGGAACTGTAGAGCCATCTGGCCAACAACCTGAGGATAAAACCAATACCTAGATGGCAGAGTAGAGACTGAAGCTACCCAGATCTTTGATGACAACATTGAGCTTCTGATTAATCACACCTGGAGGCTGTCCTAACTATTGACTTAACTTTGACTTCTTGTTATGTAATAATACATTTCCTTATATTTTAACTATTTCTAAGCAGACTTTTATGTTATTTGGAGTTAGAAGCGTCCTGGCTAATAAACTTTCCTATTTTAATCTTCTCACATCCTTATCTCAATGACATATTTAGTCATTTCCTTGATGAAGGCACATGACTTAGATTTTCAGAGTGGAGGTAAAGTTGTCCTGGACTCAGGTGTCTGAGGCAGCAGGTGGTACATTAGTAAAGCACAAAAGCAGCTCCGAGACTCATGTGGTTTAGGCAAATGAGGACGGCTGTGGACTGATATTCTAGTGGGGTTGGTTAATGCAGTGCTTGAAGGGCTGAACATGGGCCTGCTGAAGACACCAGCCAGGCAGCTGGAACTCAGGAGTCAGGCAGGGCACAGAAAGAGGAGAAGCGCTTGTTAGGCCAACTATTCTGGCAAAGGCCTGAACTCCCCTACAAAGTTTTCATGTACCCAGTCCCCCTCCCCCAGAACTTTTGCTGCTTCAACAGCTCTCTCCCCACTTCTCCTCCCTTTGGCTTCAGTAATGTCCCTTTAAGTGTTTTGTGGCTTCTTTCCCTTGACATCACTTTATTTTTAGTGGTTCCAATTTATATTTATACATATTCAATGAAATGTCCCTTTTTTATGTACAGGCCTGTTTACATGATTTATTAGTAATTGTGTCCATTAATTTTTCTTAAACCATCTTAGCCCCTTTCAAGAGTATATTTCAGTAATATTAAGTATATTCACATTGTTGCAAAACAGATCTCCAAAACATTTTAATCTTATGTCATGGTTAATTTTATGTGTCAACTTGATTAGGCCACGGTGGGCCACGAGGTACCAAGATTAAACCCTAATTCTAGGAGTGTCTTTGAGGGTGTTTCTAGATGAGATTAGATTTTAAATCTGTGGATTTAGTAAAGTGGATTTCCTTCACCAATGTGGATGGGCATCATCCAATCCGTTGAGAGCCTGAATAGGGCAAAAGGTGGAGGAAGGGAGGATTCGTCCCCTTCCTGCCTGCTTGCTTGAGCTGGCACATCAGTCTTCTCCTGACCTTGGCCTGGGATTTACACAATCAGCTCCCCTTGCTCTCAAGCCTTTGAACTTAGACTAGAATTACATCCGTGGCTTTCCTGGGTCTCCAGCTTGTAGATGCCAGATAACAGGACTCCTCAGCCTCCATAATGGCATGAGCCAATTCTGCATAATGTGTGTGTGTATATATATATGTATATCCTGTTGGTTCTGCTTCTCTGGAGAACCCTGACTAATACATCTTCCAAAATTGAAACTCTATACCTATTAAAAAACAGCTCTCCTTTACCCCATCCCCACCCCAGCCCCTGGTAACCACAATCTACTTTTTGTTTCTATGGATTTAATGATTTTAGGTATCTTATGTAAGTATCATTATACAGTATTTGCCTTTTTGTGACTGGCGTCTTTCACTTAGCATAATGTCCTCACTAGAGCATGTGACAGGATTTCCTTTCTTTTAAGACTCACTCTTATCCCATGTGCGTATGTACCACATTTTGTTTGTCCATTCATCTATCCTTCTGTCTCTTGGCTATTGTGTCTTGGCATCACTTCTACCTACTGTTGTGGTTTATTTTTGGGTTTCTAATTCTGGTGCCTGTGTTTCACTTTAACCAGATTTCTCTAGGGAATGTCCTGGAAGAGGATGCCTGAGAGACACTTCATCCTCCTAAGGATGATCTTGCTAGTGAACTTTTCCAAGAAAAAATTTATTCAGAAAAAAATGACACCAAACAACCATATGTGCTCTATGTATAAGGTAAAAGGTGAACATCTTTCCTTTAATGTAACTACTCCATCTCATGTCTACTCTGTAGCCATAACTCCAGCTGAAATGTAGAATTGAAAATTCATTGTCTTACTCACAAAAGATAACGCAAGCTCAGTATAAAAAAATGTGAAAAACAGCAACAAAAACTATCATTTCATTAGGTCATATTTTATGCAGGGCCCTCTACCAGGTATTTTAAAGATACTCTTTTTAATCTCATGCCTCTTTGAAGGAGGCATTGGTAATATTTCAAATAAATTGTAGATTGGTGAGAGGACATCTCCTTCCTAACACCATCACTGTGCACACTTCCACCATAGCCTCTCATTTATTCTCCATGAATAGAAAACTGCACGCCCACAGCGAAGTAGGGCAGAGCAGGTGCAACCCACTTTGGTGGGCTTTTGCTTTGCCCCAAAGTTCCTTGTGGGCTGCTCAACTGCCAGTGATGCTCCTCGCATGGGTCAGGTGTCCTATCCTGTCAGAGTTGGGAAAACATCTCAATTCTTGCCTCCCCATTGCCCTTTTATACTTGGGCTTACGATTACAACACCATCGTAGAAGACCTAAACTAACCTTTGTATTTCTAGTAAAGAGAATGTTTACAAACATTGGACTTACTTGGTTTGTGAGCCAAATAGCATAAACAAGGCTATAGAACAAGCCTCATTTTCTAGCACTCTGAAAAGCCCCTTTCTCTGCAGTTCACTCTTAGGAGCTGATTTAATTCCCTCTTACTTTGGTGATTCTGATATAGATTTGGAGATGATGGTAAATTCATTTCCCTATGGTTTATTTATTTATTTTTGTTTTCAAAATCTCCAGTTTACAGTTGAAGAAATTGAGCCTCAGGAAGGTTATTTCACTCAAGACCCAACATTTAATAAGTAAGAGTCAGAGATACAATCAAAGTAGCTGTCAGCTAAAGTGGACAGAATACAGATGGGTTTTGGACTTGGCAAAGTTCCTTATTATTTTTGAGTTCCACTTTCACATCCAAAATGAGAATAATAGTTACTACAAGGATTGTCGTAAAGATTAGAAGTAATATATGTAAAGCACTGAGCTCAAAGCCTGGCTCTTGGTGGGTGGTCCATAACTGGTAGTGATTATAAATGGTCCGCCTGTCTCCAAAACCTTTGAGCTCTGATTGAAATGACAATACCCTTGCCACAGAAATGTAAAAAGAAAAAAAGAAAAAGAAAAAGAAAAGAAAGGAAGGAAAACCATCAAACCATCCTTTCATCCTTTGTTGCATTCCCCTGAAAACCAAAATCATTAGTTATGTAGTGATTTTTCCATTTCCCCCATTTCATTCTTTCTTTCTATGAAGTATTTTCCTGATAGTTGTAATCACACCATATATATATAACTTGTTTAAGGATTTCCTTTCCACTTTTCATCTCATGCTAGGATGAACTTTAATGTCTACTTTCCTACTACTGGATTTTGTGGGAACCAACTGCCCTAGCAATTAGAAGCCTAGGTGGCAGCAGCCCTTTGGGAGTCATGGGCCTTGCCTGCATGGTGAGTAGGAGCTTGCTTAATGCTTCTTCATTTGTGAGTGACTGAACTGCTTTTTCAGAGTGGGAGCCACCCTTTGGCACATTGGTATATTGACCTTCACCATGACTCTGTCCTCTTAGAGTTTGAGAGCAGACACTTCTTCCTCTGAGACAGCTTTCCATTTTTCCTCCCTTTGTGCTTTTATCTCACTCTCATTATCAATGCCCCAGATTCTCTAATCATCAGCCTCTTGCTCATTTGCTGCCTACACAGTCTGACCCTTGGCTAATCTCTTTCAACACTGTACTTGCCACCACATTGGGATCTTTTATGCCTCTACTGGAGATCTCCACTGCACTCTGCTTCAGCTCCCAAATTGCTAAGCTTTACTGAAGCAAGTCTTGCAGTTGTGTGAACTGAGGCTGCTAACAAATTCACACTAACTGTAGCTGGGCTCTTACTGTTGGATAATACCATAGCCTATGTCTTGATAACTGCACGCAGCATTTTGCTGAGGCCACAGTTCCAAAATTGCTTCATTATCTTCAATCTCCAACCCTGTCCCAGGCAGGCCAACAAGAGGATTCTTCCTTCTCTGGGAAGTGAAGGCACATGGGGATGCTTCCTCAACTTTGCTTTTTCTATCTCAAATTTTCTTTGTATCTTGAGCCTTCCTTTATTCTCTGAGAAGAGTTCTGATTTCTAAAGTTCCTCTCGTCTCTCACGTTTTCCATTAAAGTTGTCCTATTAATTGCTCATCTCTTGAGTATATGTTTAATGTATATATCTTGACTATTTATCCACATATGTTCAAGTCTCTCTCATCCTAGAAACAAAACACAAAAACAATAATAATAATATAACAAACTATTCATTTAACTCTACTTCCCCCTCAAGTCATTTCTCTCTTCCTTCTATCACCAAAATGGCTCAATGACTAGGTCATGCCCATGCCTTCCTTTTATCCTGACTTTTTCCTTTACACTCCCATGTAATTGCTTTCTTTAAAGTTACTAAGGGTCTCATTCTAGCTAAATCTTACAACCTTCTCTTTCTTCACCATCTTTATTCAATTCAACAGAT
Organism: Macaca mulatta; assembly: GCF_049350105.2. Taxonomy (NCBI): domain Eukaryota; kingdom Metazoa; phylum Chordata; class Mammalia; order Primates; family Cercopithecidae; genus Macaca; species Macaca mulatta. The sequence goes on from NC_133419.1 coordinate 96,134,837, forward strand.
ATATATTGAGCTCCTTGCTCCCTACTGGGCACTAAGCCCACTCTTAGAGAGACAGACTTAACCCCTGCCCACAGTCTCTGTAGTCAAAGAACAGGCTTTGAAGGTCTTCCATGGATTGGAGGATAAAATTATCAGGTGGTCATATGGATTAACTCTTCCCCTCTCTTTGTGATGCCATGACTCTGCATTCTCCTCTTTCTTTTCTCATATCCTTAGACAGATCTTCTTCTGTATTCTTTACTGGCATCCTTTACTAATATCCCTTATTTTGTCCTGGAATTGGAATCATTCACCAAGGTTCAGTCCTTGGACCCTTTCTTTCATTATACACCCTCTCCTTCAAGATTTGCCTTTAATTGTCACCTCTGTTTCACTAGCCTTGATTCCCCTCCTGCCAATTTGCTCTCTCATTTTGGACTGAAATTGTAGCTTGAGAGATGTCCAACTAAGATATTTCACATGCACCTCCCACTCACAATGTCCAAAACTGAGCTCATCTTTTCCTCACCTCTTAGGCATTTCCACCCAGCACATGGACCTCCTCTGAGAACTTTCTCCACCCCAGAGTGAGTGTGAACTACATAATCCTGCACCCTTGGCTGTAACTGGCTAGATCTGGTCTCCCAAGGATATGGAATAGTGGCAAGCACTAGTTCATTATGGTTTAACTGGGAAGTGATATAAACTCAGAGGTGAAGCTGCCACTGTGGGTTGGCCATCTTCAATCATGGGCATGGAGATGCAGAGAAAGCTTGTTCATGAAAAGAAGCATGAATGCAGCAAATAGAGGTCAGGATGTGAGACTGTGAGACTGTGAGACTTGGGATGACTCAGCATCACCAAGGAGGGATGTGGCTCCTTCCTGGTTCTGCCAATTCCTGATCCTGGTCCCTTGTGAGGTTCAGCTATACTTTCTGCCCTTAAGTTTTGGGAAATAATCCTATGTTTTTATAATAAATTATTCCTTTCTACCTAAGTTAATGTAAGTGGGGCTTCAAATGAAAATGTTTTAGGTATAATACCCCCAAGCCCAGACATACCCTCTTCATTGCATTTCTATTTCCCTTAATAATAAGGACTCTCTTTTCTCAGTATTCACACTGAAAACTCCCATATTATATTTGACATTTTCCTTACCTCATTCCAATCTCTCCACTATATCCCATTACCTATCATGTCCAATGGAGTCTATTTTTCATATTGTTCTTGAGAAAAAAAATGCTCTTAAGTTTGTCACTTCTTTCCATTCTTCCCATTACCTCAGGCTCACTGCCTCTTACTGAGACAATTAAAGATTCCTTACTGATTTTCCTGCTTCTGGTTATTTTCTTTTCCAATCCATCAAAGATCTTCGAAGCTTGTTCATTATGCACTGAATTAATATCATATTTCTCACCTGAATTTTCATGTCTTCTTTGACTATTTACGTTTTATGGTCTGAATGTGTTCCCCAAAATGTGTGTTGAAATTTAATGGCCAATGGTAAAGTAGTAAGAAGTGGAGCCTTTAAGAGGTGATTAAGTCATGAGGGTAGAATCCTCATGGATAGAATTAGGGCCCTTATAAAAGGGCTTGAAGGAGTGGGTTTGATCTCTGCTGCTCTTCTGTCATGTGAGGACGCAACCTTTCATCCCTTTTGTCCTTCCTTTCCTCTCACCATGTGAGAACACCATATTCAAGGCACCATCTTGGAAGAATAGTCTGGAGCTCTCAGCAGACACTGAACCTGGTAGCACTTTGATCTTGGATTTCCCTCCAGAGCTGTGAGAAAATACATTTCTGTTCTAAATTACCCAGAATGAGGCATTTTGTTATAGTAGCACAAATGGACTGAGACAGTAACTAAGCATCTACCTTCGCATTCTTATCTTAGGCTTTCCATCCTTGGAAGTGATGATGGTGAACACTGAGTGGCAACTTGATTGGATTAAAGGATGCAAAGTATTGACCCTGGGTGTGTCTGTGAGGGTGTTGCCAAAGGAGATTAACATTTGAGTCAGTGGGCTGGGAAAGGCAGACCCACCTTTAATCTGGTGGGCACCATCTAATCAACTGCCAGAGAATATGAACAGGCAAAAAAATGTGAAAAGGTGAGACTGGCCTAGCCTCCAAGACTATATGTTTCTCCCATGCTGGATGCTTCCTGCCCTCAAACTTCAGACTACAGGTTCTTCAGCTTTGAGAATCAGACTGGCTCTCCTTGCTCCCCAAGCTTGCAGACAGTCCATTGTGGGACCTTGTGATCATGTAAGTTAATACTTAATAAACTCATATATATATATCTCCGATTAGTTCTGTCCTTCTAGGGAACCCTGACTAATACAGAGGCCAACCTATATGAACCACACCATTCATTTATTGAGTGCTCTGTGGTTGCTAGCCATGGGTTCCTGCACTTTCCATTGTGGTTCCCCAACTTTCTGCCCACGCATTGTAATAGTCCTTTTAAAATAAACATCCATTGAATTGTTCTAAAGTGAATGCACCATTTCTTCCTACTGGGGCCTCGACTGATAGGGGGAAGAATGATAATAGCAGCTACCTCACATTCCTGTTTTGAGAATTAAATATTTTCACTTATGCTTTGTGTTAAAACAGTGCCTGGCACATAGCAAGCTTTTATTAAATGTTGATTGTTATTAGCATTGTCCCTTATGACTTTTTTATTTTGCCTTTGACTCTGTAGATTAACTGGAGAGCATATTGTTTCTTAATACTCCCTGCACCCTATCACTGCCATACCGTAAGATGTGATTTTGGCTGCCAGGAGACCACCCCCCTTTCTTTTTCTGCTCATCTTTTATACTCCACTTAAACATTTTCTTTGCCGACAAGCTTCTTCCCTAGCCAGTTAACGCTGTGTCTTCATTTGAGTCCCCATAACCCTTCCTACCCTCTCTCTGTGTGATTTCTACAATCCATTTATTCTGAGATTTATGTGTGTCTGTATGTACCATTTCCTCCACCACTATTAGCTCTTTTAAGGCAGAGATTCAATCCTATTTACTTTTTCTTCTTTTTCAATACTCTGCCCTTAATCAGCCAAAGAAAATTTAATACCAGCCTCCTACAATCTGTTCTTCCCGTAGCAGCCAAAATGATCTTTTGAAAACATAATTGAGATCATGATGCTCCCCTGCTAAAATCCTCCAGTGACTTTCTTCTGCACTTGGAATAAAATCCACCCCTTCCACTGGTGTTTGCAAAGTCAAATCATCTTCCCCTACCTGCATCATCAACCTATCTAGAGACTCCTTGAATAAACTTATCTTGTTTCTGCTTCAGAGCCTTTGACTCTCTGTCCCCTCTCCCTAGAATAATATTTTTTCAGATTCCTGCAGGATGGACTTATTCCCATCACGCAGCCCTCAGTTTTTATGTCACCTCTTTAGAGCAGCCTTTGTAACGTCGCCATCTAGTCTAGGGTGACTACTAAGTTACTCCCCACTTCATCACCCTATTTGCATTTTCTACACAGCATTTCTGTGTGTTTTTCTTAAAACAGCCTTATTGAGATATACTTTACATACCATAACATTCATGTATTTAAACTATGCAAGTTGGCCTGGGCAGGGTTGCTCACACCTTTAATTCCAGCACTTTGGGAGGCTGAGGCAGAATTGCTTGAGGCCAGGAGTTTGAGACCAGCCTGGGCAACAGAGTGAGACTGCATCTCTACACAGAACTAAAAAAACTAATCGGGCATAGTGGCACATGCCTGTAGTCCCAGATTCTTGAGAGGCTAAGGTGGAAAGATTGCTTGAGCCTGGGAGGTTGAGGCTGCCATGAGGCGTGATTATACCCCTGTACTTCAGCCTGGGCAACAGAGTGAGATCCTGCCCTCCAAAATAATAATAATAAAATAGAATAAATTGTGAGAGTCAATAAGTTTTGGTGTATTTATAGAATGGCACAATCATCAAATTTTCATAATTTTAAAACATTTTCATCACCCAAAAAGAAATCTTATGCCCATTAACGGAAAGAGTGTCCCATTTCCCCATCCTTCACTCCTTGCTTTACCATCTAGCTGCTGGAAACTGCTAATCCACTTTCTCCCTCTATTGATTTACCTATTCTAGATCTTTTGTAAACATAGAACTATATAATATGTGGTCTTTTGTGACTGACTCCTGTCACTTAGCAAATTTTTGATGTCCATAATATTGTGGCATGAGTCAGTACTCATTTCTTTTTATTGCCAAATACTATTCCATTGCGTGGACCTGCCAACTCTTTCGTACTTTTTTATTAGTTGATAGTCATTGTGCTGTTTCTGGCTTGTTTTTATTGCTTATTTTTCTGTCCCCCTCCATAACAGAAGAGAAGGGTCCTCATCTATGCCTGTCTCATTCTTTGCTGTAAAACCACGAGGGTGGCTCTGTTTCCCATCTGCCTATGAGCTTCTCCCACTCCTGCTGATAACAGACTATTCTCCCCACTCTGCACTCTCACAGGGCCCACCAGGCTTGAGTTGCCAAAGCCCATGCTCCCTACCACAAAGAAAAAGGAGTTCTTGGGCCAAGAGAAGGAGGCCATGATGTAAGGAGAAGCAAAGGCAAGAAGATACAAACAGCAGTCAAAGGGAGCGCCAGGTCTCAGCTGCTTGAAGCCTTAGATCCCATCACTTTCCTTTGACTGAGCTTCTCCAGGCTCTTCCCAGGTAAAGGAATCAATAAACGTCTTTGTTCCTCTGACCAGCTTGGCTTGGCTTTCTATTACTTCCCACAGAGAGAGGTTCTGATGAATACAAATTGGCTCCTACTCACCTAACTGGTCTGGTCACAGTAACAAATAAGATTTGTCCAGGGTTTCCTAGATGAGAAAGTATTTTCACATTCATTGTTTCATTGTACCCTTTTAACAGAGGAATGTGTCACAAACCTAATTTTAAACATGAGGAAACCAAAGATTAGATATGTTGAGTGATGAGCTTAAGTTCACACAGCTTAAAAGTTGCAGAGCCAGGCCTCGAAACCAGTTCCCTTGGCTCATGGTTCTGTGTTCCTTGCCTACTGGGTCACAACGCCTACACTGGCCTTGGGAGGAAAAGGTGGCATTTGCCCCTGGATGCTTTGGTTGTGCACTGGGTGCCAAGCACAGTGCCCGGAGTGTTTACTAAATAAATGGCTGCATTCATTTGACCAGGTTAAGGGGTGAAAGCAGGGAGAGATCTCTACAGGTACCTTGGATCCAGTGTCAGGGTCTTTGGTTATCTGAGGATGTGAAGTAGAGTAGAAGAAAATCTGCTGGAACAAGTTTCAAAGTGAAAATCAAACACTCAGCACTTAGCAGGGGTCAGATGCAAAAGGAACAACAAACGGCCATGTCCTCTGCCTTCCTCCACTCCTTTCCCTCTTCTCAGACTTACTCAAATGTCTTTTCATTTTAGATTGGTCCAAACTAAGGAAAACAGCAGAACTTTGTCAAGGACCTTTCCTAGGTTCTGACTTATACTTAAAGCATGCTTTCTAGAGATGTACATCAACATCGAAACACAGGAGAGATCAAGAAGAGAAAATCTGACACTTGAGTTTCTGTTGTCATCTCTTGCCCTCCTACTCCCTCATCATGCCTCATGTTCCTGGCCTGCCTTTTCTTTAATATGCCTCACTCTCATCTGACCTTGGTACTACAGCCATGTGAAGTTGTTCAGCATACCTCAAACTGGCCATGTTTGCTCCTCTGCCTTTTTTTTTGTTTGTTTGTTTCTCATCCTGGCAAACTCTTATTCATCCTTCAAAGCCCAACTCATGGCTGGGTGCAGTGGCTCACACCTGTAATCTCAGCACTTCGGGAAGCCGATGTGGATGGATCACTTGAGGTAAGGAGTTCAAGACCAGTCTGTCCAACATGGTGAAACTATTTCTCTACTTAAAATACAAAAAAATTAGCTGAACCTTCTCACTTGAACCCAGCAGGTGGAGGTTGCAGTGAGCCAACATTGTGCCACTGCACTCCAGCCTGGGTGACAGGGAGAGATTCTGTCTCAAAAATTAAATAAAATAAAAGTAAAAATAAAATAAAATAAAATAAAATAAAGTTCAACTCAAATGTTACCTCCTCTGAGACTGTTCCCCAGGGGTTCTCCTTCATCCGTGCTTATATAGTACTTCATGAACATCACTTTGCAGCACTTGTCAAGCTGTGTCTTAGCTGTTGCTGTTTTCTTACCAGAATACAGTTCCTTAGAAGCTTGGCTATGTCCTTTATAGTTTTGCCTTCCAGCCCCTGACCCAATATCTGCACAATAGTAAATGCTCAGTAAATGCTGAATTTCCATGAATGAAGGTGTCATCTCCTGGGATGAAGACCTGAGACTGGAAGAATCACTGAGTGCATTTAAGAAACTTTTGTTGGCTGGGCGCAGTGGCACATGCCTGTAATCCCAGCACTTTGGGAGGCCGAGGTGGGTGGGTCACCTGAGGTCAGGAGTTTGAGACCAGCCTGGCCAACATGGAAAATCCATCTCTACTTAAAAATAAATAAATAAATAAATAAATAAATGAAAAAGTTAGCTGGGCGTGGTGGCAGGTGCTTGTAATTTCAGCTACTTGGGAGGCTGAGGCAGGAGAATCACTTGAACCAGAAGGCAGAGGTTGCAGTAAGCCAAGGTCACGCCATTGCACTCCAATCTGGACAATAAGAGTGAAGCTCTGTGTCAGAAAACAAACAAACAAACAAACAAAAAACAAACCAGAAAAGAAAAAATAAAGAAAGAAACTTTTGTTGACATCTTCTCTTGAATGTTTCTTTCATGTTATGACTTGAAAAAAATCATTAGTAGAGCAATCAAGGCAAGTGGAAGATTTTGGGGGCAGAAGTGCTTAGCGAACCTCTCTGTTTATGAGTTATTCCTTATAGATGGTACAGAGAGAAGCACTTTTACATTCCTGTTTTGGTTGCACTTTTGCAGCTTGTATTATGAAGGACAATATTTTGATCTTCATTTTTTGACAAATGATGTGGAGGGGAGATATATCCCAGGTGATTGTATTCACTTACTGGGGTGCCGTAAGAAAGTGCTACAACATGGGTGGTTTGAACAACAGAAATTTGTTTTCTCACAGTTTTGGAGACTAGAAGCCCAAGATCAGAGCATTGGCAGGGCTGGCTCTTTCTGATGGCTGTGAGGGAAGTTCTGTTCCACGCCTCTCCCTTGGCTTGTGGTGGTCTGCTGTCAGGCTTTGGCATTCCTTGGCTTGTAAAATCATTACCCTGATCTCTGTCTTTATGTTCACATGATGTTCACTCTGTCGGTCTCCAGTTTTTGCCTTTGATAAAGACACTAGTCATATTGGATTAGAGCCCAACCTAAGGACCTCATTTTAACTTGATTGCCTCTGTAAAGACCATATCTTCAAATAAAATCATAATGTTAGGTACCATGCGCTAGAAAATTTAACATATGAATTTCAGGGGGACTCAAGGCCACTTATAACAGTGACCCTGAGAATTGCTAGCTGAGCGGAGTGCAGACCCAGAGTTCTAAAGTCAGCCTGGCAGGAGTAACAGGCAATTTTCAGTGAAGTGTGGGCCTCTGCCTTGAGTTCCTCCCCTAATCTCAGTACGACTCCATTGTGAGCATTTCAGAGGGACAGATGTTGAGAACACTCCAGAAGACGCAGACAAATATTTATATAACCTACGCTGTTTTAGGTCCTCCTAGGGCAAATGAACCCAAAATCATGGCAAGAGAGACAGAGGGAGAGAAATGAGGTGAGAGAGAGGCAGAGCAACAGAAAATAAACCTACTTCTAAATAAAGGCAGATTTTCCACAAAGACAATGAAGTTTAAGCTTTCAGAGCTTTCTTTTTTAAAGCCCTGTACTTAATTTTGTATGCTTTTGTAAAAGAGAGACCCTCCCCCAAATGATATAAAATGCAGGCTACTCAAAACCTGGGTCTGCCCTGCTTCTAAAGAAAATGCTTGGATGTGGCTGAAATGGGACAAAAGAATTTCCCCTCTGCTTTATATATTTGCAAAGCAAAGGCTCACCTGGGCTTGCTGTCTCCAAGTCTTGCCTAAGTAAAATGCCTCAGCTACCATACCCCGCATAAAAGGCAGTGGTTCCTCCTCTTGCCCTATCTTCGTCCACCTACACGGAATGGACCTCACTTTCCTTCCCCGTGAGTGGCAGCTTCAGAGTCTTAGCACAGCTGGTTGGTCCTGGCAGTTATTCCCGAGCCGAGCATGGAGCCAGAGCCCAGGACGGATACCACTGGAGCCAAAGAAAGTTCTGGAGGAGCTGCCACTTTGCCCAGCTGCTGTCTGAGGGATGCACTGACACAAGCTGGGTATGGAGAGGGCAAGGTGACAAGCTCATTGGACAGCTAGGCCCCTCCCCTGCCGGCAGCTTTCCCTCAGGCAGCAGGGGTGCTGGAACTGCTGAGAGGGAAATCATCCTTTAGGAAAATGCTACTCAGCACACTTAGGAATTTTTGTTTCTTTGGGCTTTGCCCTGATCTTCTCTAGTTTCTGCCTTTCCCCTTCCCTAACATGACTGCAGAGCTGGATGCCTGCAGAACTGCTCCTGGCCAGGGCTGGCTCTTCATTTGCAGGTAATTAATGGCGGAGATGATGGTACTTAATAGTTATGGTTGATTGATCAAAATGTCAACTATCTCATTTCTCAAAAATGTTTTGTGTGTGCTGTATTTTTTTTCTCTTAAGCACACAGTGTCTATTTGGATCTCTCTCTCTCTCTTAGATGAGATACATTTGTACCATTTGGGCAGCATAATTGATGTCTTTTATAATCTATCACACAAATCACATCCCAGAATTTCAAAAGGCCTGGGGTAATAGGCCCATCAGGATCAGTATATTTAGTAGTCTGACATTTAGGGGTTGATCGGCAAAGCTGACGTTATCCTATTCTTAAGAGAACTATGTGACAGGGCTTTACAAAATGTCATTACTTCAAATATCTAAATAATTAAATCAGGTGGACATTCAGTGATGGCTTGATAGTTGGAAGTTATTATGGCTGGAAAAACCCCACTTCGAATCAACTATATATTTATGAAGTCCAGTCAACTCTGAAGGCATGGCCTAAGAAATAATTATCCCTATTTTGCTGATGAAAGCTTTGAAGCATAAAGAGCAAGTGGCTTGCCCAACATTATATTGGTTCATGCACGTAAGTCACAGACCATAAATGAAATCCTTAGTTGGATACTTCTGATCTTAGGCTAAAAATGAGGGCATGTTATGAAGGCTAGCAATGAAGCATGTGGGAACGTATAAAGAATATGACCAAGGTATGTCCAAAACTCACAGACACCAGAACCTCAAGGTCATTCAGAATCTACAGTAGTTCCGAGGACTTGTTTAAACTCTTACTCTCACAACAGTAGAAGTTCGGGCTCTCGTTCTCTGCCCTTAGTGTTACTCACTACTCTCCAGTCTGCCCACTTCTCTGTTTGACCATCTGATTGAAACTCACCCTTTTTTCCTCCCATCAAATTCCATTGCTTGAATAGTACTTTGGAAGTAGGCCCTCTTATGAATCCACAGACCAGTCTCTGGGAATAATTACACCTGTGTCCTTGGTTCACTCAGGTGTGGCTTGGGTGAGGGTGCAGTCATGTGGTACAAAAGATGGCCACATCATTTAAGTCACAGCTAGAGGCTACTCTTCTCAGCCAAAAATGGTGAGTCCCTTAGGAAGGGACCTTAGGGAGGGTAGATACCTCTGAGCGACCTTCCACTCTAAATAACACACTGACCTAGCCAAAACTGTTTCCCTAGGTAAGTGATCATTTATCATAAGCATGTAGCAAAAGGGCTGATTTAATTTATCTTCTGGCTTCTTTTAAGAGAAGGGCAACTGAAGATGGGTTGTGGTTGTGGCAATTTTGGGGATCTCCTTATAAAGCTATGAGACCTTAGAGTCCAAAGGTAGAAAGAAAGAAGAAAGTAAGGTAAGAAAATGGCTAGCAGAGGGCTGATATTTGTGGTATTTCAGCTGTAATATTACATAGTTAATGACTAGATGTAGGTCCCCAGGACATACAATTATTCGTCGTGAGGCCTCAAGCAAGACACTTCATGGCTTGAAGCCTGGTTTGTTTCTATAAACAGGAGATGATAATAGCATGTGCCACCTACCTGTCTCTCGTGGGGTGTCTGAGGACAAGTTAACGTTTGCACTGTGCTTTGAAACTCTGGGGTGAAAGATGTGAACAAACTACAAAGAGGTATTATACTTGGTGATTTGCATTTGGTCATGAGCCACTTTGGATTCTTGTCTGAGATCAGACCTGGCACATGCAGTGGGAGCATGTCGGGTAAGGTCAGGAGAGCAGATGGGGTGCCATAGGCCACGCCCCTGAAGCAAGGGTCTGTGGGCTGTCACCTTGGGGGAAATCCAACACCGAAGAGAAGGTGCCTCAACCAGGAGATTTACTTTCTGATAGACTAAAGGGTGCAGGAACTGTGTCTTCTCTTGTTTCTGATTTGTAAAAAAAAAAAAAAAAAAAAAAATCTCCAAGCAATAAGATTGGACTTAGTGCAGCAACTCCCTGGTGTCTTGGTAATCAAGGGGATAGCCCCAGGTCTACCTAATTCTTGCTCTTGCTCTTCCTAATTTCTCCTTCTGATCTGCATGACCACTTGCAGTGACTGTCTCTAAGTGGAGGCGGGAGAGATACTTAGGTAAAGTTCCAGCCAGGCAGATAAAAGTTTCCTAAACATCAGCTTTTTAAACAATTACCAGTACCTCTTGCCTCACCTTGTGGGCTGGCCTCCTTTTTTCTTAATTTTCCTCTTTTAGGTGGTCCCTGATTTCCATTTTCATTTACTCCTGTCACCATTTCCACGGTGGTGTGTATGATTGGCTATTAGTGCCGGGGTGGTGGGTGGTGCAGTGCTTAGTGTATAGTTTGCTCTAGGCCCTAGAACCTGCCGGGGCATATAACCAGGAGCTAGATATTCCCATGTCCGTGGCAAAACCCAGCTGTCTTCATTTTACCCCTACCTGCTTCTGAATTAGGATCCCATGGCCTTTGTTTGTTTCACCCCATCATACCTGCCAGCAAAACCTTGATTATTTAAAATGCCTGGTGAATTAGGTGATTATAAGTGACATTTAGAGTTTAAAAGTGGTAGGTTTGACTCCAAGCCTCCCCCTTCCTTATCCCTGGTGTGCTTGAAAAGTGCATTTGACCTCTGAGTCTGAGTTTTCTCACCTGTTAAAATGAGGTTAATATGATGCCTATCCTACCTATTCACAGGAGCATTTTGAGAATTCAGGGTTTAAAGTAAGTGAAAGCACTTTGTAAACTGTGAACCGCTAAGCAAATGTTAGTGATTATGTTGAATACGGTCATTAGTTTCTGGACCTGTGCAGAGAACATTGTACACAGACGATAAACTGAACAGGATTTAAATTAGCTAATTAAATTGGAGCTTTAAAATGCTTTTAACTAAGTCATTCAGAAGCAGCAGGGCCCAAATGCAGACATCTGAACCTCCACGCACATGAAGAGGCATGTGCGAAGGGCATTTCAGTTCTTGGGCTCTGTCGGCATTGATGACAACAAAGGCGTGATGAGCTTAACTTTTATATTGATTCTGTTTGACTCTCTGGTGATGGGTTTCCATCTCTGGAGATCTGCCACAGGGGATCTGGCATCCCAGAGCATGTGGTCAGAACTATATTCTAAGGGTGATGGGAAGCCATTGGAAGGTTTAAAAACAGGAATAACCTGATCTACTTGCCTATCTCTGAGGCTAGTTTTAGTGCTTTCTCATCAATTCTGTGAACTTCTCAATAGATTTGCAATAATCCTTTTTCTGCTTACTGGAGTTGGTATCTATTGTTTGCCTACAATCGAGAATGAAGAGACTGCTTGGTGCGGGGGCTTTCACAGTCAACCAGTGAGAAATGATGGTGGCTTGGACTGAATATGGTGGTGAAAATGGAAAGAAGTAAATGGAATGGATTTAAGATGGTGTTGGAGGAATGGGCACTAGAATTTCCTGGTGGGTCATATATTAGTCAGCTGGGGCTGCCATAACAAAGCACTACATAAGGGGTGGCTTAAACAACAGACATTTATTTTGTCACATTTCTGGAAACTAGAAGTCTAAGATCAAGGTGTTGGCATGGTTGGCCTCTTCTAAGGCCTCTCTCCTTGGCTTCTAGATGGCCATCTTACTCCGGTGTCTTTGCATGGTCTTCCTGCTGTGAGTGCGCATGTCCGTGTTCAGATTTCCTCTTTCTCGTCCTTCTTATAAAGACACATATCATATTGGATTAGGGCCCAATCTAATGACCTCATTGTAACTTAAGTACCTCTTTAGGACCTTACTGTCAAATGTCATTATGTTCTGAGGTAACTGGAGTTTAGGACTTCAACATATGAATTTCAAGGGGATATAATTCAGCCCATAACATGTGGTAAGAGGGAAAGAGAAATCAAAGAAACTTTGCTAATTGACTTGAAAACATTTGTTCATGTTTGTGTAAGCCCAGAAACAGTCTGGAAGAAAAGGCACTAGATTTTTATCGGGGTTGATCCGAGAAGTCGCCTGGAGTCATGGGAGGGCAGGGGGCTTCCTTTCATATTTTATACCTCCAAATATAATTTTTGTTGTGCTTACTTCACATTTTATATATAAAAACAGTGATTTCATTATGGATACTTATTTTTTATGTTCTGATTTTGTAAATAGAATATAAAAAATGCTTTAAAAAGAAACTGGGAAATGCGGGGAGGTATTCAATTAAAGGCAGAATTAGATTAACGGAAAATGTTTGGGTCCATTAAAAAAGTCAAAGGGAAAAATAGACTTTGTTGACTAAATTCAAAGAATGTTAATATTTTGAAGGGAAAAGATGGGATGGGGAACATGGAGAGATCTTTAGTATGGAAATCATCAATCCTTTCACTTTGGAGCAGAAGTTTTCACAGCCAAGTAGCAGAGAACCGTGTCTCCTTTGATAGCGTTAATTACATCCTTTGGGGTCCACAGCTGTCTAGAATTGAGACCAGCAGCTGGTAGGAGTTTACCTCCATGGAATGAGGTGTCCCTGAGAGAGCTTGTGAGCAGACTGTCCAATCCTGCTCCCTCTCTCTGGCAATTTGGTCTTGGGGAGGGGAGGGGAAATAGGACTCTGCTGGTGGGAACAAGTGGGGAACGCTACTTACCAAGAGCTGTGGAAAATGGTCAAGCTGCCAAACCAAGCGACCAAACAGCCAAGGTAGGCACAAGTGGCAGGATGAACAAGAGGCGGCTCAGGACCCTGAAGCAGGCCCGAAGCTGGTGAGCTATGATCTTCAGTCACAGGTGGAAGTGTGTCTTGGACGGCGAAGACTTTTTCTCTTTTTTGAGATGGAGTCTCGCTCTGTCGCCCAGGCTGGAGTGCAGTGGCACAATCTTGGCTGTCTGCAACCTCTGCCTCCTGGGTTCAAGCGATTCTCCTCCCTTAGTCTCCCGAGTAGCTGGGACTAGAGGTGCATGTCACCATGGTAATTTTTGTATTTTTAGTAGAGACAGGGTTTCACCATGTTGACCAGGCTGGTCTCGAATTCCTGGCCTCAAGTGATTTGCCCACCTGGGCTTCCTGAAGTGCTGTGATTACAGTTGTGAGCCACCACACCCTGCCAGTGAAGACTTCTTGAGAGGAATGGACATCCTTTCTACTTCCTAGGGAGTCCCCGAGACCCAGAGGCCCATGTTTCAGGAAAATAAAGACATAAGTCTAGTGGACTCTACTGAAGATTCACTCTTTCATCTATCTGTAAGTAGACAGGGAGGATCTCCAGGGACTATAGGAATTTAATCAACTTGAGCAATCAGCCTGTTTTACAGCCTCTTGTTTTGAAGTCTGTTTTGTCCCAAACCCTATGTGGAATGTGGTTACCCAGTTGATTGGCACCAGCTCCCGACAGACCCTGGCAAATTATAAATGAACCTGAGTGAACTTTCCTCATTACCATGCTAGAGTACCACCCCCCCGCCCCCCTACCCGGGGGGAGCTATAGCCTCATTATCATAACATGTGACCTATATGCTGTTGTGATGACTCACTGCATCCGCACCACTGGTGGAACCCTTCCTCTCCATGAGCTGACACTGCCTCTCTCCTCTCCATTGCCCCATAAAACCCTCCTGTCACTTTCCCTCAGGGAGACACTGCCTTGGAGAACACGCCAGTGCTCTTTTTATTTGTGACAAATAATAAAACGCTTATTGAGCAAAGACCTATGTTCTCGTGGAGAGTTGTTACTTGCCAGGCAGGTGAACCCCATTTTCTTCAGGTAATATATTCAATCATGAATTTAGCAGTACCAGACCATAAACAAACTCTAACTACGCCAACGTCATGAATTCAAATTAGCTTTGGGGGAATACTAGTGAAGAAAAGCATTTTCATGAATTTCCAACGTGTAGGATGATGAAAGGGAAGCTAGAAGGGTGTTACCAACTAGAGATTCTTTGAGGATCAGCTTTTACGGAAAGATGACAATAATTTGTACGTAGCATAAAAATGTTTACATGTAAATGGAGGTTGCTATGGTTCTTACAATATGTTTCTTCAAGTAAGTTAAAAAAATTGGGCTGAGATTTTGTTTATTGTCCTCATTTACTTAGCAAACTTTTCTTCACAGATAGCATGAAGGCAACCTTCAACTCAAACAATGTCTGAAATCGCATATATTTTAAAATAATAGATTTCCTTTTCATAAGAATTGTTTCTATTAACCCTAACCCAATAAGAAGAAAGGTATAGCAGTGGGAAGAAAAAAAATAATGTTTATTCTGGTATACTTAAATATCATAATCTAAGTTGTCTGATGTTTCGAATTCTTTCAATTTGTCTTTACCAGGGTGAATAAGTTAAAGTTAAAATCTATAAGTCACTGGAATAAAATTATAAAGTTGAAAACATGACAATACAGTTGCAAGTCTTCACTCTAGAAGCTTCATTTGAGTTAGGAAAGGCAGTGGTGGTGGGAATCGTATTCAGAAGAACATCCTTAAAGTTTCAGATCTTGCTGAAATAAAAATACCAGGCAGAGCTGGATAACGGGTTAGTGCTCATCCCAGTGGCTCAGGTTCACCCTGATGATTAATTACAGTCTTGTTTGCCTGGTGTTAATAAGGCTTCCAAGAAGCCAGGCCCCTCCTCCCCTCCAAGCTCTGAAATTATTCTTCATTTTCAAGCACTGTGATAATCAACCAGAGAAAAATAATAGCGGCTCTGGAGACCTGCCCCAACGGGCTCTCTTGCTTGTTCTCTTTGCATCTTTTCTCTGACCTCTTTACCTCACATGCTTCCCCTATGTGCAGTTTCTCCTTAGGCTGTAGCGCGCACACACACACACACACACACACACACACACACACACACACAAACTCTCTCTCTCTCTCTCTCTCTCTCCTCTCTCTCTCTCTCTCTCTCACCTAAACGCCTTCTTAGACTCCCCAAGAGCTTAGCAGAAAACAAGTCCATGCTTGTGGGGAGCTTAGGAAGGCCAGCCCAGGAAAGCAAGGCTCCGGTGGCTGCTCGCCACGGGCTTTCTGTTTTGTATCCTGCCAGATGGTTTCCAACCCCCTTTCAGTTCCAGAACGGCCTAAAGCCCAGGGCGGGCAGCCTGCCTCCCCGGAGTGACATCTGTGTTTCTAGGAAGGCAGTCTTCTGCTTCTCTAAGACACTCTCTACTCTTCCTGCTTTGGCCTAAAAGCCTGCACTAGGGGAACCTTGCCTTTAGCTGAGGTGATAATCCTCTTTAAAATGCAAATCCCCCTGGGAGAGGGGACAAGTTGTAGCTCATACATCCTTTGCACTAGACAGGGAGTGAATTTCTGTCACCTGGGAGAGTACCAACTCACTTGGATCCTGTGGCCCCATAATATGGAGGGACTAAACTCTTAGCACAGGGTTAAAAGGAATTCCAGCGATGATTGATGAAACGAATTGAGGTGCCCTGGAGAGAGGCCTTGCAGGGTAGATCCGAGACTGTTCTAATACTCCCATGGTGGCTCTGGTCTGTGTAACTATTGTAGTATAGTAGCTGTTTTTATTAGACTGTCTTCCTACAGAATAGTAGGCAGAGACTGTGTTTGCCATGACTGTATTCTCAGTGCTGTGCCTGGTGTATCTCAAACACAGTAGGCCCTTAAAAAGACTGTTTGAAGAACAAATGAAGGAATGAATGACATGTCGGGTGAAGCCTCCTTCATCAAGAGCAAATTCTAACAACTTCTCCGCATGTTTATCAAACCTGGCCACTCTGGAACAGTGACATTGGCTGTCACCTACGTCCAAACTTGCAGGGATTTCTGAATCTGCCTTTGCATAATAGGCACTGGGGCTCTTCACATCCCTCTGGGGGCTGTGCCAGGGCAGCTGCTTTCCCACCCAGCTCACTCCCCAGTTGAGTCTCTGCTTTTTTTTTTTCCCAAACCTTTCCACCTGGCTCAGAGCCAGGGAGGCCTGTAAGTCACACTCAGAATTTCCATGACAGTAAATAGACTAAATGAAGGCCTTTCCAGCCCCTGAAAGAGGCCTCTTCCAATTCCGCCCTGTCTGGCAGCATTTTTGTTCCCCCCATTTTGATACAGGCCTGTGGAAGGTCAATGACTCCTTTAAAAATAAGGAAAACATGGACAAGCGCCCAGTTCCTAACCTGCTGACAGTGCAGTTCTCTGCAGCCAGCCCACAGTTCTCTGCTGAAGCCTTCACAGTGATTTTTCACAAAGGTCTGCAATCTATTATGCTACAGTTGACTGCCACATTCAAATGTAAAAACAGATCCTTGGATCAACACCCTATAAAAAGCCAAGAAAAATGTGGTAGTGTTCTTTCCTGGCCGGAGCCAAGAACTTTCTGAGGGAGGAATCCTTTGCAAGCCAGGAGCTTTGTACCTGTGTGGTTTCATTGTAACTTGATCAGTTCAGAAACCCGGCAAACTGTAGAGGTTGCAGGTATTAGCCCACTCATTGGGTCGATAAGCATCTAAAGATGCCGAAGGGACTAATCACGAAACTATTTTCACCAAATCCGAGCTCTTGGAAAGACCCTTCGAGGTCTTTAATTTTATCCAGCTTCCTCGCTGTTTTCAGTCTGGACTAAGTCATTCTGGAAGATGGCACTTTACAACCTCTGCTCAAAACATGCTCCCTGGCTAAAATACAGCCACTTTCTTAAAATAAAACAACATGCCTGCAGCCCAGAGATCCTGGCTAAGCCCAAACAAAAACCAAGTTTCCTGCCTGGGAAGGAATGTCCAAGGGACATTGCTTACCACTGGTGCATAAAGTCCACACAGGAAAAATGTTAGTTAAGAAAGATCAATTGGAGTGTTTGAAGGTTTGGAAAAAAGATACCCGTATTCTCCTTCCTGTCAGCTGGTCACCTTTCTCCTGTTGTCCCCTATCCCCCAAGTGTGTCTTAAGGCAGTGAGGAGTGCAGTGTCAGGAATACTTGGATAACTAGTTTCAATCTGTTTTGCTGGACTGTAACTACTGGTGGTATGCCACACTGACATTAGCCCCACAAACTCATCCCCTCCCCACAGGACTGCCAAATTGCTGTTCGTATTCTGTCTGCTTTATTTGCTCACCTATTGGCAATTACCTTGCTGAGATCATTGTTTTCCTCTCCTGTATTTTTAGCTCCTTATGAAACTTGTAGCAGGATGACTATCTCATATCTAGTCTTTGCTTTTAAGAGTTTAGCAAGCTTTGTTTTGGCTGAGCGTGTGGAAGTAACTTTCACTGTGCAACAAGATTCCTTTATGCCTGCTTCAGTCAAATATACATTGAGACATTGTTTTTTGTTTGTGAACTCATATGCTGCCGGGTATATGTTTATCCAGATAAACATATACATAGCACACACATGCACAAATACACACACATACTTCTCCCTAGTTTAATTTTTTAAAAACAGCTTTATTGAGGCATAATTGACAAAAGGAATACACACACACACATATATATATATATATATATATATATATATATATATACACATTTAATATGTACAATTTGATGAGTTTGGACATATGCAAACACCAATGATACCATCACCAAAATAAAGGCAATAGATGTATCCAACACCTCCAAAGGTTTATTTGTGTCCCCTCCCCCACTTTCTTGGTGGTAACTTCACTTAACATAAATGAGATCTGTCCTCTTTATGAATTTTTAGGTGCACAACACTCTATTGTTGACTACAGGTACTATGTTGTACAGCAGAAAAAAAATATTCCATAGTATGTATACATCACATTTTCTTTATCCATTCATCTGTTGATGGACATTTGGGTTGATTCCATATCTTGGCTACTGTAAATAATCCCTAGTTTAATTTTGATCTAAATGAAATTCACATTAAGTATTGAATCCTGTTCTTAGGTCCTTGGTCTGTGGTCAGATATCAGTACCTGTATTATATCACACTCCCTGTGTTCATCAAAGTACCTGGTACATGTTAGACACCTAATATATGTTGAATGAATAAAGTGACAAGTGGATAAATTGTTTCTGGATCAATTTTCAGGCTGGGAGTAAAACCTAAGAAGAAAAGAAATACCATAGAATTACTGCCTTCTGCTTCATCTTCCGACATTGACTTTAGGGAACTAGGGGGAAGGGGGCCATATGTAGGGAACTAGGGGAGGGAGGATACATGCAGTAATGTGTCTCCTCCAGATCTGCACAGAGCTGTATCCTTGTCATTTAGTTTTCATTTTAACTATCACCTTCTCAGATGACCTTTCCTGACTACCTTGTCTAAAGAAGCTTTCTCACCACCCATTACCATTCCTTTCTCTTACATCACCTTTCTTAATTGTCTTTATAGTACGTTTCCCCATCTGAAATGATTTTACCTATTTGCTTATTTATTGCCTGTAATTTCTCTCCCCTTCCCCCGAAAAAACTATTTGAAGAAAAGGACAATGTCTTTCTTTTTATTGTGGTATCCCTACTGCTTAGAAGTGTCCAACACAGAGTAATTATTCAATGAAGGTTTATTAAATGGCCGAGTAAATGAATCCCCCTTTGCTTGGTTACAGAAGCCTGGAGGGAGATATCAATAGGAAGCAGGTCAAAAACTAACAGTTCAGCTTCTCCCAAGCCCCTCCTTTCTCTTCATCTGTTTCCCTGGCTGGACCCCGGAGCATCTCATGCTATCTTTCCTTGAATGCCCAGTTTTATGGCCTAAGCAGCTGGTGCCGACTCCCAGTGCCCTTGCTTTCTGGCTTCCACAGCTCATTCCTGATGATGTGGGCTGGGAATTGTTGCCTTTGACATGCTGACACCGCCTCTCCCATCGGCACTATTGCTGAGCGGATGGTTCCCTGCCCTGTCCTGCTCGCTGCCTTCAAGCTGTCAGCCCTTTCCCATACCGCACAGCTGGCACACATGGAAATGGAGACCTGACACGCCCACATGGGTTGCAGCCTCTGGGTTGAATAGTTTACGGCTCACCCCAATCTGCCTCAGATGTTGCTCCCTGACTCATTCCTCATCTTCCTGCCATCTGTCTCCTTGTCCTGTTTTCCCACTTAGGCTCCTACAAAGGCCTTCAGCTTTGACCTTTGGCTCCTATTCTGGACCACAATTGGTACTCTCCCTCTGGCCACAATATGGTCAACCAGCCTAAGTTAAATGGGATGGGCCCTTCAGCCTGTTTGGGCCCTCCAGTGCTACAGCAACCCCTCTGTCATCCCGTCTCCTCCAGGATTTCTTCAATTCCTTGGTCATTACAGTACTTGTCCTCCCTCACCTCTCCTCATTGGCTCCGTTATGCTCTATGATATAATTACTTTTTTGGACACCAGATTGGGTACTTTCTTTCTTACAAAATGATCATGATAATATATACCCTCCACTGTAAACTTTTTGTGTGTCAAGCATGGTAAGGGGAAAAAGAACTTTATGTGATCTTGTTTGATTATCTGAAAAGTTCTTAGAGTGATGTACCAGTAAACTGATCTTAGGAATGAAAAACCTGAAGCTCAGACACTGAGTAGTTTTCCTAAGGTTATACAACCAGAAAATGGCAGAGTGAGGATTTGAACTCAGGCCTGTCTGACCCCTGAGCTAGTCTAACTACCATACTATGCTATCTTTTTCCACTATGCCTTTACTTCTACACCCTCTTGGCAGCCCCTCTTCTTGCTCTGGAGTTAGACAGTCCCAAATTCAAATCTCAACTCCGATGGCTACTCTGTCTATATAATCTTGGGTAAATTATTTCTTTCCTAGGCCAAGATGTGGCATGAGAAAGGCATGGAAGTTTCTTGCCATCTGAATCTCAGTTCTGCCTAGACGTTGCCTTTCCTCTAAGGTTAATAATAATGGTAACCAGCAATACTATTACAAGCAAGTGCTTGCTGACTCTCTATCACTCTCTATCACTCCTCCTCCTCCTTGTCCTCTAACTAGTATAGTATATTGAGTCCTTGCTGTGTGCCAATGTTCCCAGCAACTTTTCTTTTTTTTTTTTCTTTTTTGAGGCAGGGTCTCATTCTGTTGCTCAGGCTGGAGTGCAGTGGTGTAATCATGGCTCACTGCAGCCTTGGCCTCCTGGGCTCAAGCAATCCTCCCACCTCAGCCTCCTGAGTAGCTGGGACAGCAGGCATGTACCAACATGCTTAGCTAAGTTTTCTTTATTTTTTGAAGAGACAAGATCCTGGTATATTGCCCAGGCTGGCCTCGATCTCCTGGGCCCAAGTGATCCTCATGCCTCAGCTTCCCAAGGTGTCGGGCTGGAGGGAGGGAGAAACAGGGAGGTATTTGCAAAGGGTACAAAGTTGTTTCAGTCATACAAGATGAGTAAGTTTTGGAGATCTACTGTACAGGCATGAGCTGTTGTGCCCAGACTGTACCCAGCAAATTTTTGTACATTATTTCTATTTAGCCTCTACAACCTTGTAAATTACATATTGATAACACAGTCACAGAGAAGCTAACAAATTGTTGAAGATCATCAGCTAAAGAGTGGCCTAGTTAAGATTTGAATGCACATCTGTCTAACTCCAAAGCCTGCTTTCTTTCCCCTGACATCTTTCAATTTTTTGAGGGGGCTGATAGAATTGCTTCCCACTCTTCTCTATAATTGACTTCCCATAAGCATACTATTAGTACAGTAGCAAAGGCAACCTACCAGTTATTTAAGAATTTAAAGGAAATTAAAATGCTACAATTTCTTTAAAAAATTGAAGACCTATAGTGGTCTGCCTTTCAGTGGTAAAGTTCTTGCATAGGTGACATTTGTTTTATCATGTCATGATGTATGAGGTCAGACACCAACAGGAGATTGTGTTTTCCCCTTTTCCATGGTATGATTTTCTGTGTAATCACTCAGATTAAGCCGACTATTCAATTGATAAAGGTGGTACAATCATCCTCACTTCTGATTACTCTACATAAGCTTTACATTGTGGTATGAAAAGGTGGAATGCTACTCCACATAAACCGTGCCAACTACTGCCAGTCTCTCTTGGATCATCTCAGAGTACAGGAAAATAATGACCACAGTCAGCGTCTTTGAAATATTGAGCCATCTAAAATGGCATTGTGAGTAAGAGAGGAAATCTGTGGCACCACATGTGTGCCTCTTTTGCTCTTTCCACCATATCTCTTATCAAGGACCTAGATGAGCTGCCATGCACGGCAGAGGGCTAAGCTGAGGTGCTCACCTACTCTCTGGAATCCTCTGCTTTCTCTGAAAGAGGGTTGAGTTTTCTTAAATGTTTTTCATGAAGAAAGCAATAGCAAGGCAGAGCTATGTGCATTGCCCATAGCCCAGTTTTCCTTGGTTTTGCATTATTTTCCACTTACGAATGAGCTTAATGACGCTCATTTGAAAAAGGTCTTTTGATTTGGGGAAACACTGTGATTCTCAATATTATGACAGTGGGAGGAGGCTGTCAGACTGGAGAAGGGCATTCCTTCTCATTAGAATTGCCTGGGAGACATCTTCAAATTAGAATACATTTTCCCCTTTCTCTTGCAGGGACAATTTCTTCAGTTAAGAATTATGGTACCTATAGTGAACTGATACTATATGTACATATATTTGGGGACAGCTATTAAATACGTGGATATACAGAAAAAAATTAAAATATATTGTTCTAACTTTTGCATTCCTAAGGGTAACACTGACCAAGGGCTAGAACACAGTTTTTAATTTATTAAATGTTTGTTAAGTAACAAATATTTAACACGGAGCTCAAGAAATGTCTTCTTCTTGGAAAGTCTACAGAAATCTTGTCCAACCCATTGCCTACAGGCTGCATGTGGCCCAGGATGACTTTGAATGTGGCTCAACACAAATTTGTAAACTTTCTTTAAATATTATGAGTTTTTCTGCAATTTTTTAAGCTCATCAGCTATTGTTAGTGTCAGTGTATTTTATGTGTGGCCCAAGACAATGCTTCTTCCAATGTGGCCCAGGGAAGCCAAAAGATTGGACACCCCTGGTCTACAACATCTCATTGCATTTCTCAGTAAGTTCCAATGGACTGGGTCTTGGTATTGTGTTTTGCAGGTGAACATAAAAGCCAACCTGTGCTATTCAAGACAGACTTGATGAGACTCTGAGCCAAGCAGACGTTCTCTGGGGTTTGGGTGAGAATGTACAGCATAATATTGGTGAGGAGGCTTCGTCTAGTGCCCAGAAGGCTAGAGGCTTTGGGAGCCTCCACACATAACGGTGTGGCATGGACCCTGTTGTTCTCAAGATGGGCAGGGGTAGGGGTAAGCTCTTAGGGACTTTGTGGACAGTATCATGAACAAGAGGAAGCATTTTTCAAGAGAGGAAGACCACTGAAGATACTGAGGTCAACAGGTTGGTTTGTAGACATGTGAGGCATCCTATTAGAGATATCCAGAAACAACCATGCCTATGTGAAGTGGAATACCACTGTCATGCAGGCGGGCACGATCAAAGCAGAAGATACTTTGGTTACATAAGTATATGGCAGGCCAAGTCATAATGGTTAGTGGGGAGTGTTTCAATCTACACATGTTTGAGATATGAGCCTTGTGCTTTGAACCATCCTAACCCTTACATCATTCTGATCCAGAGTTGCTGTTGACTTCACTCTGCAACCTGAAGTCTGAGTGATTGACCAGAGCAACTGAGCTACTCCTGCCATGTTGCTGCCAGATTATTTCTTCTAGCAATTTTTATTAAAAGGTTCTGCTAGTCTCTGCTCTTAGATATTTTCTTTCCAATAATTATCCAATCCTCTCTAATAATGTCTTCTGTACTTGGCTGCTCCACTCATTCTTCTCTTTGCTTTAGTTTGTCCTCTCACCCAAGCCATATTTCCACCTGAGTGTTGGGTGTATTTAAACCTGTTGAGACAAGTAAGAAGGGGAGGGAGAAGCAGCTGACAGGAGGTTTTGGCACCAGCTCACATCTGACTAAAGGGCAAGTTACAACCTTGCTAAGCTTTCTTCCATTTTCTAATCTTTACCCTGGGGATCTAAATGCTGAGTTACTGCCCAAAGGGTTAGTGAGAAGATGACTTTCAAAAGCCAGTAAAATCATTTTGATATGTTGAGGGCTGTGCCCAGGCCAAGCAACTCATGTGTTCTTACTGTCATGCACATCATGAACATAGGGTGGGTAGGGTTGGAGGGCCAGGAAGGGTGAGAGGCTACACTGGGAATAGGAGCAGGCAGCAGGTTTGGAGCTGATGCAGGTTTATAAAGGTTACTGGGCTGTCCTGACAGGCAAGACAAGGTTAAAAAATAAAGCATTAATTCCAGAACATCTACATGGAACACATGTGTGAAGTGATGAAAGAGAGAGTGTGGCATTAGATTCAGCAAGAGTAGGGTTTCAGTTGTGGTTTCAACCCTAGCATTGTGCAAGTTACTTTCTCTGAGTCTCAGTTTCCTTCCTGGTAAAATGGGGCTATAGCAAAATCTATCTCCTTTGATAGATAAAACCTTTGTTGCTGTGAGGATTAGAAGTGATAACAGACCTATAAAAATTGGCACATAGTTGTGAATCCATTACTTTTTGTTCTCTTTGCCTTATTTATTTTTTCTTTGGTGCTTATTTTGAAATTTTAAAAATCAAAATGAAACAGTTTTTAAAAAATCAAATAAATTGAATCCTGGAGGGTGCAGCAGGATGGCAAAATAGAAAGTTCCACCAATTGTCCTCTCCAACAAGACACCAAGTTGTACAACTATCCACAAACACACAAAAAAACCTTCATAAAAAGCAAAACTCAAGTGAGCACTCATAGACTTGTTTTTAACTTCATATGGCTGAAAGAGGCACTGAAGAGGTAGAGAAAACAGTCCTGAATCACCAATGCCATCCCTCCTCATCCTCTGGCAGTGGTGGCCTGGTATGGAGAGCCTCTCTGGGTGCTGTGGGAGGAAGAACACAGCTATTGTGAGTCACTGAACTCCATGCTGTTCTATCAGAGCAGAAAGGAAAACCGGATCAAACTCAGCTGATGCCCACCCACAGAAGGAGCATTTAAACCAGCCCTAGCCAGAGGGGAATTGCCAATCCCAGCAGGCTGAACTTGAGTGCTTACAAATCTTGCCACTGAGGGCTACAGCACTCTGTGTCTCCAAGTAAACTTGAAAGGCAGTCTAAGCAATAAGGACAGGCTCTCTTAGGTGAGGCCTAGGACTGAACTAGGCCCAGGGACAGTGGACTAAGGGAGCATGTGGTATACTGAGACACCAGCTGGGGAAGCCAAGGGAGCTCTGGTCTCATCCCTCCGCTAACCCCAGGCTGCACAGCTCGTGACTGCAAAAGAGACCCCTTCCTTCTGCTTGAGAAGAGGAGAGGGAAGGATGAGGAGGACTTTGTCTTGCATCTCGGATGCCAGCTCAGCCACAGTAAGATAAGGCACTGGGCAGAGTCGTGAGGCCCTAGCTTCCAGATCCATTTCTAGACACACCCTGGGCTAGAAGGGAAACTTCTGCCTTAACAAAAGGGCACAGTGCTGGCAGCATTTATCACCTGCTAGCTGAAGAGCTCTTGGGCCCTTAATAACCAGTAGCCACACCCAGGTACTACACTGAGGGCCTTGGGTGAACTTCTGAGACTCACTGGCTTCAGATGAGACTCAGCACATTACCAGCTATGGTGGCTATGGGGCAAAACTCCTGCTTCAGAAAGCCGAGGGAAAAGCAAAGGGGACTTGTACCTTAGGTACCAGCATGGTCACATCTGGGTTAGAGCACCAAGAGGGCTCTTGCAGTCCCCAATTCCAGGACTCAACCCTTTGACAGCATTTCTGGACCTATCCTGGGTCAGCAAAGAGCCCACTGCCCTGAAGGGTAGTCCCAGGCCAGGCAGCATTCATGACAAGCTGCCTTTGGAGACCTTGGGTTATAAGGGAACACTAGTTATAGTCTGGCAGTACTCCTCATGGCCTGGGGTGGTGGTGGCTATGGAGTGAGGCTCCTCTACCTTTAAGAAAGGGAGAGAAGAATGGGAAGACCTGCATCATGTGGTTTGAGTGCCAGCTCAGCTGCAATACAATACAATACCAGGTAGACTTGTGAGGTTTTTATTCCATTCCCTAATTCCTGGACAGAACTTCTGGACCCAGATGGGGACTAGGGGACCTCACCAACCTGCAGAGAAAGACGCAGGCCTGGCTGGCTTTCCTACTTGCTGACTGTAGAGCACCAGAGCCTTGAGGAAACATAGGCAGTAGTCAGGGCCTGGTTACAGTGGGCCTTGGGCGAGGTCCAGTGCTGTGTTGGCTTCAGGTCTGACCCAGTGCAGTCCTAGCAGTGGTGGCCACAAGTATGCTTGTGTCACTCCACCCCCAGCTTTAGGTGGTTCAGAACAGAAAAAGAGGCTCTGTATGTTTGGAAGAAAGTAAGAGAAAACAACAAGAGTCCCTTCTTGGTAATCCAGAGAATTCTCCTGGATCTTGTCCAAGACCATCAAGGTAGTACCTCTGAGTCTATAAGAACCAAAGTGTTACTGGGCTTGGCATGCTGCCTAAAGCAGGTACGACTTAGATCATAATACCCAAGTCCTTTAAAATATCTGAAAAGCCTTCCCAAGAAGGATAGGTACAAACAAGCCCACATGCAAAGACTATAATAAATACCTAACTCTTCAATGCCAGACACTGAAGAACATCCACCACCATCAACACCATCCAGGAAAACATGACCTTGACAAATGAACTAAACAAGGCACCAGAGACCAATCCTGGGAAAACAGAGACATGTGACCTTTCACCCAGAAAATTCAAGGTAGCTATTTTGAGGAACCTCAAAGAAATGCAAGATAGCACACAAAAGGAATTCAGAATTCTATCAGATAAATTTAACAAAGAGATTGAAATAATTAAAAAGAATCAACCAGAAACTTTGGAGCTGTAAAATGCAATTAGCTTACTGAATAATGCATGAGAGTCCTTTAATAGCAGAATTGATCAATCAGAAGAAGGAATTAGTGAGCTTGAAGACAGGCTATTTGAAAATACACAATCAGAGGAGACAAAAGAAAAAAGAATACAGAACAATGAAGCATCCCTACAGGATCTAGTAAATGGCCCCAAAAGGGGAAATCTAAGAGATAAAGAGGAGGTAGAGAAAGAGATACAGGTAGAAAGTTTATTCAAAAGGATAGTAACAGAGAACTTCCCAAACCTAGATAAAGACATCAATATCCAAGAACAAGAAAGTTGTAGAACACCAAGCAGATTTAACTTTTCAGTGAGAACCTTATAGGCCAGAAGAGAGTGACACGACATATTTAAAGTGCTGAGGAAAAACCAACAAACAAAACACCCTTATACCTAGGATAGTATATCTGACAAGAATATCCTTCACATGTGAAGGAGAAATATTTTCCCAGACAAACAAAAACTGAGGGATTTCATCAATACTAGACCTGTCCTACAAGAAATGCTAAAGGGAGTACTTTGATCAGAAAGAAAAGGACATTAATGATTGACAAATAATTACCTGAAGTTACATAACTCACTGTAACAATAAGTACACAGAAAAACACAGAATATTATAACATGTAATTGTGGAGTGTAAACTACTCTTATCCTAGCAGAGAGACTAAATGATAAATCAATCAAAAACAGTGACTACAACAACTTTTCAAGACACAGTCAGTACAGTAAGATGTAAATAGAAACAACAAAAAGTTAAAAAAGGAAGACAAAGTTAAAGTGTAGAGTTTTATTAGTTTTCTTTTTGCTCGATTGTTTATGCAAACAGTATTAAGTTGTTATCAGGTTAAAATAATGGGGTATAAGATAGTATTTGTAAGCCTTATGGTAACCGCAAACCAAAAAACGTACAATGGATACACAAGAAATAAAAAGCAAGAAACTAAATTATATCTCCAGAGGAAATCACCTTCATTAGAGGAAGACAGGAAGGAAAAGAAGAAAAAAGAGAAGACAATGAAACAATAATTAAACAAAGGACAAAATGACAGAAGTAAGTGCGTATCAATAATAACATTAAATGTAAATGGATTAAAATCTCCAGTCAAAAGACAAAGGCTGGCTGAATAGAAAAAAACAAGATCTATTGATCTGTTGCCTAAAAGAATCACACTTCACCTCTAAAGACACACATAGACTGAAAATAAAGGAATGAAAAAAGATATTCCATGCCAATGGAAACCAAAAAAGAGCAACAGTTGCTATACTTATATCAGAAAAAATAGATTTCAAGACAAAAACTATAAGAAGAGACAATGAAGGTCACTATATAGGTCACTTTATAATGCTAAATGGGTTAATTCATCAAGATGATATCACAATTTTAAATATGTATGCACTCAACACTGGAGCACCCAATTATATAAAGCAAATACTATTAGAGCTAAAGAGAGAGATGGGCCTCAATACATTAATAGCTGAAGACTTCAACACCCCCCTTTCAGCATTGGACAGATCTTCCAGATAGAAAATCAACAAAGAAACATCAGAATTAATCTGCATTATAGAGCAATTGGGTCTAAGAGATATTCACAGAACATTTCATCCAAGAGCTGCAGGATACACATTCTTTTCCTCAAAACATGGACCATTCTCAAGGATAGACCATACCTTAGGTCAGAAAACATGTCTTAAAACATTCAAAATAATTCAAATAATAAGAAGCATCTTCTCTGACCACAATGGAATAAAACTAGAAATTAATAAGATAAATTTTGGAAACTATACAAATACATGGAAATTAAACAATAAACCTGAGTGACCAGTGGGTAAATGAAGAAATTAAGAAGGACATTGAAATATTTTTTGAAACGATAATGGAAATACAATATACTACAGCCTATAGAATACAGTAAAATCAGTACTAAGAGGGAAGTTTATAAGTGCCTACATCAAAAAAGAAGAAAAACTTCAAATGAACAATCTAGTGATGCATTTTAAATAACTAGAAAACTAGGAGCAAACCAAACCCTAACTTGGTAGAAGAATAGACATGATAAAGATCAGAGCAGAAATAAATAAAAATTGAAATGTGAAAAGTAATACAAAAGACAAATGAAGGAAATTTTTTTTTTTGAAAAGTCAAACAAAATTGATAAACCTTTAGTCTGACTAAGAAAAAAAGAGAGAAGATCCAAATTAAAAAAAATCAGAAACAAAAAAGGAGACATTACAACGGATACTGCAGAAATTCAAAGGATCATTAGTGGCTATTATGAGCAACTAAATGCCAATAAGTTGGAAAATCTGGAAGTAATGGACAAATTCCTAGATATTACAAACTACAAAGATTGAACCAGGAAGAAATCCAAAATTTGAACACACCAATAACAAGTAATGAGATCAAAGCTGTAATAAAATATCTCCCAGTAAAGAAAAACCTAGGATCTGATACCTTTACTGCTGAATTTTACCAAACATTTAAAGAACTAATACCAACCCTACTCAACCTATTCCTAAAAATAAAGAGGAAATACTTCCAAACTCATTCTAAAGGTCAGTATTACTATGATACCAAAACCAAAGACACATGAGAAAAAAAAAAAAAGGAAAAAGAAAAGAAAAGAAACCTACAGGCCAATAGCTCTGATAAATATTGATGCAAAAATTCTCAGTAAAATACTAGCAAACTGAGTTCAACAATGAGAAAGATCATTCATCATGACCAAGTGGTATTTACTCCTGGGATGCAAGGATGGTTCAACATATGTAAGTTAATCAATGTAGTATATCATATCAATAGAATGAAAGATGAAAAATCTTATGATCATGTCAACCAATGCTGAAAAAGCACTTGATAAAATTCAACATAAAAACTTCATTATAAAAACACTCCAAAAGCTGGGGATAAAAGGAACATACCTTAACATAACAAAAGCCATATATGACAGACTCCAGTTAATATTATACTGAATGAGAACAACCCAAATGCCTTTCCTCTATTATCTGGAACATGACATGGGTGCTCACTGTTACCACTGTTATTCAACATAGTACTGGAAGTCATAGCTACAACAATTAGATAAGAGAAAGATATAAAGGGCATCCAAATTAGAAAAGAAGAATTCAAGTTATCCTTGTTTGCAGATGATATGATCTTATATATGGAAAAACCTAAAGACTACAAGAAAACTATTAGAAATGCTAAGTAAATTCAGTAAAGTTGCAGGATACAAAATCAACATACAAAAATAAGTAGCATTTCTCTATGCCCATAGTGAACAATGAGAAAAAGAAATTTAAAAAGTAATCCCATTTTCAATGGCCACAAGTGAAATTAAATACCTAGGAATTAACTGAAAAAAAAAAAAAAAAAAAAAAAAAAAAGGTCTCCGTAATGAAAACTATAAAACACTGAGGAAAGAAACTGAAGAGAACACCAAAAAATGGAAAAATGTTCCAAGTTCATGGATTGGGGAAGAATCAATATTGTTAAAATGTCCATACTTCCCAAAGCAATCTATAGATTCAATACAACCCCTTTCAAAATACCAATGACATTCTTCACAAGTATAGAAAAAACAATCCTAAAATGTATGCAGAGCCACAAAAGACTCAGAATAACCAAAGTTATCCTGAGCAAAAAGAACAAAGCTGATGGAACCACGTTACCTCACTTCAAATTATACTACAGAACTAGAGTAAACAAAACAACATGGTACTGGCATAAAAACAGACATGTAGATTAATGGAACAGAATAGAGAACCTGGAAACAATCCACACACCTACAGTAAACTCATTTTTGACAAAAGTGCCAATAGCACACACTGGGGAAAAGATGGTATCTTTAATAAATAGTGGTAGGAAAACTGGATATCCATATACAGAAGAAAGAAACTAGACCCATATCTCTTGCCGTATACAAAAATCAAATCAAAATGGATTAAAGACTTAAATCTAAAACCCCAAACTATGAAACTACTACAAGAAAACATTGGGGAAACTCTCCAGGACATAGGTCTTGGTCTTGAGCAATACCCCACAGATACAGGCAACCAAAGCAAAAATGGACAAATGGGATCACATCAAGTTAAAAAGATTCTGCACAACAAAGGATATAATCAACAAAATGAGGAGACAACCCACAGAATGGGAGAAAATTTTTGCAAACTACCCATCTGACAAGGATTAGCAATGAGAATACATAAGGAGATAAACTCTTCATGTCCTTTTAACTATTCCTCTTGAGCCCAATTTAAAATATCGGGTTCTTTTCTGTGAAATTGAATCTCTGTATCTTTCAGAGTAGTGACTTTGGGAAAAAAATGACGTATTCAAACTGGGAGGAGACTTTAATGAAGAATCTACTCATAGGATTGTGTGCAGAGTTTAAGGAAACCAACAAAGGACGGTGCAGTATTCCTGAGCTTGCCATATTGGAGAGACTTTACTACCCTACACCCTGAGGACACAAAGGGAGGGAGCTGTCACCAGAACCCAGAGAAGGTAGCTGCATATTGAGAGTCACTTAACAGGAGCCCTCAGAAGGTAAGGACAGTGTGCAGCTACCCAAAGGGGAGGAAGCAACAAGAATAAATACCTCAACCTTACTTTTCTCCCTCCCTCTGATCACTTGCCAAAACATACCAGTGACCAAACCAAACAGGAAAACAGGGGACAAAGTAAGCGTAGTGATGAAGTCCACATGGGTCAGCCTCCCAGGACAGAATGGAGTAGGGTAAAGATCTGATCGGGGAGTGCAAACAGGCCCTCTCTCCACTTCTTGATTTATAGACCTTCAAAATAGACATGGTCACATAGCTGATCCAGCCCCACTAAACTAGGCCAAGGAGGAAAGATGAAAATATTTCATTTTGGGATTGTACTCACACAAGTTTTTAGGATTCAAATGGCCTTATTCTACAAGTCTGGTCACTTCTTTGCCAAATTGGAATTCTGTGTTAAAACTACAAGAGACTGAGAGCAAAAGAAATGACTCTCTTACTGTATGTATGCAGTGACACATGCAACCTTCATGCCCAATATGATTTTTGGAGCTGTTTGAGGGTCAGGATGCCCAGGCTAAAGCCCTGGTTCTGAAACACCACCAGCTAGGTGATTCCACACAGTTTCCGCCACCTGCCTGGGGCTCAATTTTCTTCTCTCCTCTCAGTAAAGCTACCTTGCTTCTTCTAACTCTGACATACTGTGATTCTATTTTCATTTTTTCCCCAGTTACTACTCTGACAGATTTAGGGCCTCTTCAGTTTCACAGAAAAGAACCACATATTTTAAAAGTGAGCTCAAGAGAGATTTTTAAAGAGTGTATGAATAGTTTATCTTTGAAAAGAGAAAGCAAATAAACTGCAAAGTAAAATTTAAAAAGTATCTTTAAGTTTTTAACAGAAAGGAAAACATCTTCTCCCCTCAGAAATTATTTTCTCTACCATTTATTAAATATTTTACTGCATTTTCTGGGCATTCACAGATGAACCAGACATGAATTCAGCTCTCACAGAACCTCCAGACTGGGAGGGAAGAGGAAACAGGCATAGGAAAAATGACAAAGTTGCAAAGGTTGCAATTATTTGAGGTGGCTTTTGAGAAGTGTTAGGATTTATTTTTTTCCTTTTATTAAATTAAATTTTATTTTTAAAATTTGCAAGTAATAATTGTACATATTTATTGAGTACATAATGATGTTTCCATGCATATACTGTATAGTGATCAGATCAGGGTAATTAGTATACCTATCATCTCAAATGTTCATCATTTCTTTGTATTGGGAACATTCAATTTCCTCTTTCTAGCTATTCGAAACTATATAATATTGTTAACTGTAATCATCTTACACTAGATAAGAACTACATAGAACACTCTAACTTATTCCTCCTATCTAGCTATAATTATATCTTTTAACAAATCTCTCCCTATGACCCCTTCCCTCATGCTTCCTGGCCTCTAGTATCCTCTGTTCCACTTTTTCCTTCTATGAGATCAACTTCTTGTAGCTTCTGCATATGGATGAGAACATGCAGTGTTTAGGTTTCTGTTTCTGGCTTATTTCTCTTAACATGTCCTCCAATTTTATCCATGTTGCCATGAATGACAGGATTTCATTCTTTTTCACTAGTGAATCATACTCTATTATGTATATATGCCACATTTTCTTATCCGTTCATTAGTTGATAGACACAGGTTGATTCCATATCTCAGCTGTTGTGGAGAGTGCTATAATAAACATAGAGACACAGATGTTTCTTTGATATATTGATTTCCTTTCC